>NC_044551.1:112059939-112431189 GCF_007565055.1 Rhinopithecus roxellana
AGGAGCCAGCATGTGTAGAAAACTGTCTATTACAGAAGAGTCAGCACAGACATCTCTTATTCATTTAGCCCAGGTCACCTTTTTTTTTCTTTTTTTTTTTTTGGAGATAGTCTCACTCTTTCTCCCAGGCTGGAGTGCAGTGGCACGATCTTGGCTCACTGTAACCTCTGCCTCCCAGGTTCAAGCGATTCACCTGCCTCAGCCTCCTGAGTAGCTGGGATTACAAACATATGGCACCATGCCTGGCTAATTTTTGTATTATTGTTATTATTATTATTATTTCTAGTAGAGACAGAGTTTCGCCATGTTAGTCACGCTGATCTCCAACTCCCAACCTCAAGTGATCTGCCCACCTCGGCCTCCCACAGTGCTGAGATTACAGGTGTGAGTCACCATGCCCAGCCCCAGGTCACTCTTTGATCCTACTCATAAGCAAGTGATATAATCTAACCATTTCCAGGTAACAAATCAGAGAAATTATATTACAACAACAGTGTTGTTTCCTTCTATCTTCTCAATTAAAAACATTCGAATAATTCATTAACTTAGATTTTAGAAATATTAAATTATGTTAATTCATAAAGGCATTATTAACTAATGGAAAGAGAATATTAACTAATATATATTAACTAATATTCCATATTATTAACAAATGGAATAAGAATAATATTGTCTTATTCATTTGAATATTGTGTTATTCATTTGAAAGTTAAAAACCAACCAACTTTGGACATATCCTCGAGATAATGACTATCACAAACACCTGCTTAGGTGGCCTTAAATAAAGGTACAGTAGCTCTAATAGTATGATACTAATGTTAGATTTTTTTTACTTTTATATAATTATAATGTCGATTTAAGTCGGTATGATTACTAATCATTTTATAGCCTTTCTGAGTTTTAGTGATTTAGTCATTCTACTCTATAAACAATAAAGTTCATAGACCAAAATACATCATTGTAATAGGTAGACAAGTATCCACAGCCACTAAAAGTGACCTTGGCATTATGTTTATTTTCTAAAATTTCAGCAACGTAATGGTTTCTCTACATAAAAGTGAAGACTGCTTTGGCTGCCTAGAGCAATCACAAATAATTTTACCCAGTAAGATGCACAATCATCCCACATTATAGTTATTAGGCATTTTTATGAGTACAAATAAACAAAATGAAGCAGAAATCAGTATTTCTTGGCCTCTTTAGTATCATATATATTTATATCTACAAGAAGTACTTATGCATTTAGTATCATATATATTTATATCTACAAGAAGTACTTATGCATTTATCAAGGCAATTTTATAGAGAAAATTACTCACATTCATGAAATAGGAAATAAACTCAGGGACAATTCACCCAACAGATCAGTGGAAATCAGAGATCAAAGTCATGATACTGTACTGAAGCTTGAAGACCACCCTGATCCTACAAGAAAAAAACTTCTATCCTAGAAAATCTGTTTATATGTCTAATATCCCTGAGAGTTTGAGGCCACATCAATATATCTGGCCTTCTGCATGAATTCGCTGTGAGTTTTAGTAGAGATGCTGAAAACAAATCTGGTGATAACGTAGAGGCAGCACAGGAGAGCAGAAAAGAGTCCTCAATGGCTTAGCACATAAGATATGTCCACCTGTTCCTGACTGTTCTCCAGCTTGCTAAAGGCCCTTGGGTAAATTATTCAGCCTTCCTTTCCTCAACTGTGAAAGGAAGAGCTTGAGCTAGATAATCTAAGACAGCTCTATGCTTTTTGTTTTATTTTGTTTTTTGGGTTTGAGAAAGAATATTTGAATTTGCCAAAAATGCTTATATTGCTATTTCACAGTCAGATAAATCATTCTAGAACAGACAGGCAAGCAGTTCATCCACTACACTTTAAACTAAAAGGTAGCTATAGTGTGACTGCCGTGAGCTGTGTGAGAAATAAGAAACTTTACTTTTGATATAGATGCTGTGTGAATTTGGGCAATTCATTTTCCCACTTTGAAATTCAGCTTCTTTGTCAGTAAAAACAGTCTTGAAAAGATTAAGTGAAATAATATATGTGAAAGCATTTGGTGAAGTATAAAACGCTACACAAACGCAAGGTGATTTGTTATATGCATGAAGAGATATCACGTTTATCAATAATCCTGCTAACATTCAGACCACTTCAAGTCTAACCAGACACCCAAATACCTCTCTGCCTCTCTCATCCACATACAAAATACAACTGCAGTGACAGCAGCACTAGAGTTTTTGATTTAGAAAGAAAATATTTCGACCGGGCGCGGTGGCTCATGCCTGTAATCCCAGCACTTTGGGAGGCCGAGGCGGGCGGATCACGAGGTCAGGAGATCGAGACCATCCTGGCTAACACGGTGAAACCCCGTCTCTACTAAAAAATACAAAAAACTAGCCGGGCGAGGTGGCGGCGCCTGTAGTCCCAGCTACTCGGGAGGCTGAGGCAGGAGAATGGCGTGAACACGGGAGGTGGAGCTTGCAGTGAGCTGAGATCCGGCCACTGCACTCCAGCCTGGGCGACAGAGCGAGACTCCGTCTCAAAAAAAAAAAAAAAAAAAAGAAAAGGAAATATTTCTGCTTTTACTATGGGATATTTGTTTTCATCAACTTTGACACCATAATCTTCTTTTATTATGTTAAGGATTTAAGTATTTTACCAGTACCTGCTTTTGTCTGATGAATTTGTTTGCAAATGGCTAAACACTTTAAGTGACAATTCTTTTTAAACAGCCAATGCCTTGTACAACTATTATTTCTTGGCTTTTATGCTGAGTAATTTGACAGCCATTAACATTTTTTGCTTTATTTTATGGAAGAGTTTCACCTGCATTGTTATCATTAAGTTACAAAATAATCCAGCAGTTCTAGAAGCTCCAAAAGAGAAGCACCAAATTAAATGATAAGCAATCCCACTAAGAAAATGAATTTGTATTTGTGACTTTAGAGCCCATAACCTACATATTAGCTTCAATGAGTAAAGCTTCAGATACTACCGTTAATTGATATAAACACCAAGCCGGAAAGCTGTTACTGTCCTCACAAACTTCACCAAGGCAACACAGATGGACTACTGTTTAAAGAAGTCCACACATCTTTTTCTTTCTCTCTCTCTCTCTCTCACTTTCTCTCTCTCTCCCCTCCATCCCCTCCCCCCACCCCGCCCCAGACAGAGTTTTGCTCTTGTCGCCCAGGCTGGAGTTCAATGGCGGCGCGATCTGGGCTCACTGTAATCTCCGCCTCCCGGGTTCAAGCAACTCTCCTGCCTCAGTCTCCTGAGTACCTGGGATTACAGGCGTCCGCTACCACTCCCAGCTATTTTTTTGTATTCTTAGCAGAGACAGGATTTCACTATATTGGCCAGGTTGGTCTTGAACTCCTGACCTCAGGTGATCCACCCATCTCAGCCTCCCCAAGTGGCATGCGCCGCCATGCCCAGCCTCTTTTTTTTTTTAAATAAACAAGCAAAAAAGTCCATCTTGCTCTTAGGTCCAAAAATTCTACTCTTGCTACTCTCAGGAGTCTGTTTATTACCTGCTCCAACAGGAAAGCTGCATTTACATTAACTTCCCCTTATTTTCAGGAAGTTCCAGAATTTAGAGACTGACCTAACTAGATATGAGTGAAGCTCATTTAACAGATGCCTTTCCGTTCTGGATTTGAGGAATCACATCATTCTGAAGCATTCTCACATGCATTTATGTATCAGTTAACCAATCGCTGAGATTAGGTCTGCCAGGTTTCTCTTAGGGTTAACATTTACTGTAGTTGTCTTACAGTTAGCTTCAGTGAATCCTTCCTTTTAGGATCCAGTACTTGTAATCTGCAGTAGTTAAAATGGGGTTTAGGACTCTGGATGGAACCAGAAAAGGACTCTGGATGGAAGACTGCTCATCTCCTGTTTATTCCTACCCAAAGAGAACCCTGCTTTGGTGTTCTATAACATAAGTACAGTAGTTGCCCCTTATCCTGGGGGAAATACATTCCAAAATCCCTAGTGGATGCCTAAAACTACATACCAAACCTTGTATATACTATGCTTTTCCTATACATACCCATGATAAAGTTTAACTTATAAATTAGGCACAGTAAGAGATTAATAACAGTCACTAATAATGAAATAGAAGAACGATAACAATATGCCAGCAACACTACTCTTGCACTTTGGGGCCATTATTAACTTCAATAAGGTTGACTTGAACACAAGCCATGACAGTTAATCTGATAACTGAGTTACTAAGTGACTAATGGGCCAGTAGCATAGACAGTGTGGATACGCTGGACAAAGGGGTGGTTCAGGTACCGGGCAGGATAGGGCCAGACACTGCGAGATTTCATCACACTATTCAGGATTACATGAAATTTAAAACTTATGAATTGTTTACTTCTGGAAATTTTCATTTCATATTTTCAGACCTCAGCTGGCCACAAGTAACTGAAACTACAGAAAGCAAAACTGAGGAAAAGGGGAGACTACCGTAAACATATATGTGAGTTGCTGTGTTACACAGGTTAGTTGAGATCAAATGTCATTGTAGATTTTTATTCATCTTTTTCTTTCGTCTTAACTCTGAGAACTTAAAATGGCTTTCTTCTAAGCCACAATCTAAATAACTTGGATTTAGAGGGCTTTTTTGTGCAGCATAAAATATACTATGTACCAATAATTTTGTATGAAGACATATTATATGTTTATTTTTATATTTTCTGACATCCCCACTAGAATATAAGTTCCACAATGGCAGAGAATTTTTATCTTGCTCACTGGTGTTTTCCCCATCTAACCAGTATTTGACCCTGAGAAAATACTCAGTAATATTTGTTTAATAAATAGATGAATGAATGAATCCCAAACAAGGCATGATGGGCCTCATTTACTGCCAAAGGAATGGCCAATTTATTTTTATTTTTTCTGTTTTATTAATTTGTAATAGGGGAAGCAACACAAAGATGAACCACATTTTTGGAAAGCTAATAATCTACCCTCCCTATATTGCATTCTCCCTAAGGAATCCAATAGTAATATACTTTTCTATTCCTTTCTCCATGTTCACAGAAATGTATACTAGTACCTAGAGATTGATTTGCTTCCTTCCTTCCTTCCTTCTGTCCTTCCCACTCTTTCTAACATTTACTCTGAAGTTCCTTTTTTCCTACTCACAACGTGAGTTCAAAATAAATAGATAGAACACTGGTCTTCCTAAGGACTAAGTAAAGAAATAGTTGAATTAATATAACCATTCTTTTGGTAGACATTCAGGTTGTGTCTCAACTGGTGTCACTATAAACAATGTTTAGATAAATATTTTTGTAAATAAATACTTATAGAGAACTGGATTAATGCCTGTCAGGTATGTTATCAACACAGGATTTCTGAGTCAAAACTATGCAAACTCATTGTCTATTATATGAGCTGCAAGCATTTTTATGAGGTTCATTATTTTACCTTTTATTTTGTTTATGCTATTGTTGAAGACAACTCTCCATGGGTCTTGGATTTCATATGTCTACTGAGCAGAGGCACTGACTGCCTTTGCCCTGCACTATCTTTACACGGATGTTTGTATAGAGAGCAGCCATGGAAAGCAGAGATCGTACCTCCCTCTAAATAATAATAATAAGCAGGCATGCTTACTGTCCATTATAAAAATTTTAGGGTCCCTAAGCTCAGGACATCTCTTCTGTAACCTACTGTGTTTGCATGTGTTACCTGACACTCTCCATTTCACCATGTGGGAACTGGGGCTTAAGAAACAGGCACAAGAACATGCTGATCCATTAAGTTGTGGGAGGCCCTTTAGCCTGAAAAATGAATAAAATCTCCACACTTCATGGTTCTATATAGTTGTGCATGCTTTAAAAGATTAATACTCCAATATGTATATCTTTAAATCTTCCAAAGATCTAATGATCTAATTTTGGTGGTCCTTCACACTCCATATATAATATATATGTATATGTTCTGGTAAATTTTATTCTAACTTTTTTTTTACACTTAAATATTTAACATAGATTACATTTTTGCCAGTTGTGAAAGACAAGGTTCTTAGCTTTTTCTTTTCCACATGACAGCAATCTTTATTAAATAAATTGTCCCTTACCCATTGAATTAAAAGTTTATCCTTACCATGTACTGACTTCCCATACATATGAATACTTGACTCCATTTTGGTATATTTTAGTCTTCACCAGTGCATTTATGTAGATTCTCCTGAAAACAGAATGATGTTTTGATTATAGCAACTCGGTAAACATTTTAATTTTTGTTAAGGCGCAACTATCTTCACTATTCTATTCACAATGTTTTGGCTATTCTCCAAAATTTATGCTACTATATTTGTTATCTAAAATGAATTTTACCTATTCCAAATCCATTGAAATGCTGAGTGGAATTACATTAAATTACATAATGTTCTCAGAATTATTGCTATTTTTGTGACATTAGAGTTATTTTATCTAGACATTTACTGTTTGGGTCTTCCTTAAGTATGTTTGCTATATTTCATAATTTCCTTTTATAATCAAGTACTTATACCTAGGTGGTTTATAATTTATTTTTCTTTGGATCAGGATACATATAGACACATATACAAATGACTTTTACTCCAAATAATCTTTACTAACTAGATATTGCTAGTTAGCACAAAAGCTATTAATTTATATATTTTAATTCAGTAATCTTAACAATTTCCTTAATCTGCCTGAGAGTTAATAAATCCTCGTGTGTAATTTCATTATTAGCAGATAATTTTTTAAATTCTTTTCACATATTTATATCAATTTTTCAAAGATCTATAAAAACATTTTTGCCTCATTATGTTAACTAAAATCTTCAAAACACTACTTGAGTAATAGCAGTGATAAGCAGCTATCTCTGTATTACTTATTACATTATTGAAAATAATTTGACGCCGGGCACAGTGACTCACACCTGTAATCCCAGCACTTTGGGAGGATGAGGCAGTGGATTGCTCGAGGCAAGGAGTTCAAGACCAGCCTGGGCAACATGGTGAAACCCCATCTTTACTAAAAATACAAAAATTAGATGGGCACAGTGACATGCACCTGTAATCCCAGCTACTCAGGAGGCTAAGACACAAGAATTGTTTGAATCAAGGAAGTGGAGGTTGAAGTGAGCTGAGATCATGCCACTGAACTCCAGCCTGAGTAAAAGAGTGAGACTCTGTCTCAAAAAAAAAAAGAAAAATATAATTTGAGCTCTTTTAAAAATATAATATTAACAGTAGATTTTTATGTTTTCCTATCATGTCTAAGTAATTTCCATATGTTCTTATTTTATAAGCTTTTATGAGGAATAAATGAATTTTACCAATGCTCATCTGACATCTTACAATATAATAATTATAATTCAAATTTTTTGGCATAATACATTTTACATGTGACTTAATAGTGTTAAATCTTGTAAACTGAGTAAGTTTCCCCTAATCACAAGTTAGTATCATTTTAAAACATGGATTAGCCAACATTTTATTTAATTTTAATATCTATATTCATATGTAAAAATGATCCTTAGTTTTCTTGAGGATACTGTACACAGCTTTGATGTTAAACTTATGCTGGCTTCTTAAAATGAACTGGGAAGGTTTCAATTTTTTCTGTTCCTTGGATTATTTCAATAATATACGAATCACCTTTTTTAATGCTTAGAATGCAGTTACAAAATAATCTCAATCTAATACTTCAAAATTTTTAGATTCTAATTGCCTTTCAAATATATCTTTTGGTTGTTTGTTATTTGGTGTTTTCAACTGATAGTTCAAAGGCTTTAACACCTATGACACCAAATGAAGATCTCAGGAGGTTTCCTCAAGAAGATTGGTAAAATAAAGGAGAAGGAAGGACTAAGTCCCACAGGGAAACCACCATTAGATAGTTACTTCATTAGCTCACACTGCAAAGAACCACCTTTCAAACACGGATGTGAGTAACCGCTGGAAGCAACAGGACCAAAAAACTAAAGGATTCAAATTGTTGAAAACAGAAAAGAACCTTCATTTGCTCTCTTCTCGAGTATTCCTCCAACTGAGAAGGATAGGGTGACTCAAAATGGCCCTATTCCATTTTCTTTGTCCCTAAATCTGCTTTGCCCTAGTTAGGCTTCATTTTAAAACAAGGTCAGGAAATAAAATAGTACTTTCCTTTGCAGAAGCAATATTTTTTAAAAACGTCTCATGCCAGTATTTAGCTCCTAAATATATTTCTCTAAATTTTTCAATAAGCATCTCCTCTCTGGCCTCTATTCCTCACACCAGTTAACTTTTCCTCTTTTCCTTCTCATAGTCTTTGGTGGCTTTTTTATCAGGCAGCTGAAATGTATCCCCTGATGTCAGTTATTTCCTATGTCACTGGGTTTATAATTTTATCTTTGCTTCTCTAGCTGACTATTTTCCCAATTCTCCATTAAGCTACACACCCACACCAGGCATGGGCTTCTTTCCATTATGCACTTACAGTTACTTTGAGTCACCAGAAGTACCCTCCTAAGAGCACACTAACTCTTGCCAAAATGATTTAATTGCTTCTGATGCAATCTTTGGGCCTCTTCCTATCCTCATCAACATAAAAACTGAATCTGTTGTTGTTTCAGAAAGTAAACCACATCGAGCATGCTGTACCACCAGGAGATGAGATGTAGAACAGTAACTAGATGATAAAGACATTATCATCAAGCTCAAAAATACAATTAAATCACATCAAAGATTATCAGGAACACTGTACTCTGTTCTCCTTAGTCTCGGCACACTATAAAAAATAGGTCCATGCTTTATGAGAAAAGGGCCTTTGCATTTTGATCTATGTTAAAAGGAATAGACTGCTCAGGCTGATAGGACATAGGTTATTGGAATTAAATTCTAAATTAACATAAATTGCCATGCCAACTCCCTATGGTAGAATCCAAGAAATTGTTTTTTAGAAAATTAAATAATTTCAATACAGTAGAGAACAATAATCTTTTTTTTTTTTTTTTTAGAGACGGAGTCTCACTCTGTCACCCAGACTGGAGAGCAGTGCCGTGATCTCGGCTCACTGCAACCTCTGCCTCCTGGGTTCAAGCAAATCTCCTGCCACAGCCTCCCAAGTAGCTGGGACTATAGATGCATGCCACCACACCTGGCTAATTTTTTGTATTTTAGTAGAGATGGTGTTTCACCATGTTGGCCAAGCTGGTCTCGAACTCCTGAGTTCAGACAATCCACCCACCTGGGCTTCCCAAAGTGCTAGGATTACAGGCGTGAGCCACCACATCCAACAATAATCCAATTTTTGTAATTTATCCTTTAAGTCTAAAAGAAAGAGAATTAGAGGTCTTCATGGAAATAGTGTATATTTTCCAGAAAATAAACAAAAAGACCACAATGGAAATCTTTTGAAAAGAATAACTTACAAGAGGATAGCAAAGTATTTCTCATGAAGTCTCTGCTATTTAACTATATCTCACCTTTACTGTGATCACTCTGACCTTCTGCATTTGAATTATGTTTCTTGGACTTGGTACAAGTGCTAGAGAGACTTACTGAGTCCAGATATTCAATGTGTCCCCCCACATGACTAAGCTTCCTTTGCAGTGAAATCGAGGCCACATGACTTGGTTTGATGAATGGGCTGCGAGCTCCAGTGTCACTTCTGAGCTAAGTAAGTCAGAAGCTGATATGCTTCCTCCATCCATCTCTTCCTATGCTGCTGCAACCTAAAAGGCCACGGGGCAAGAGCTCAGCATCACAAGATTCAGTTCCCTGAGTCACCTGGTGGAGGAAAGCCTCTGCCAACCCACAGGCCATATATGAGTTAGAAATAAATTTCTGTTGACTAAGTTACTAAGATTTGGGGCTTTAATCAGTTGCAGTTAGCATTAATTACCCTAAATAATACAATGCATAATCATAAAACATTAGGGCAGTAAGGGACCTGAGAGATCGCCTGTGCTAGTGTGTTTCAAACTTTAGATTGTGTTTTTCAAAGGAAGATTTTCATCAGGTAAAATTAAAAAAAAAAAAATTAGAGATAAAAGTGAAGCTGTTTTCTTAGTCATGGTGGGGGATCTGCTAAAGCCCCAGCCTTGTCTCTGCCCCCTGCCTTATCTCCACCTTCAGGTACCAAATAGTCTCCAATGTCCACAATTGCATAGGTACACACAGTAAAGCCACTTGCAGGACATGGCTTGAAAGATACGAATCTAGGTCAACTCCCTCAGTTTGTGGAAGTTCTAGGGGCTTACACGTCTTACCTAGATAGGTTCTTTTTCACACATAAAAAGCAAAACCAGGGCAATTTTTTTTCTGTGGGGTGTGTGTGTATGAGAGTGTGTGTATGTGTGTGTGAGTGTGTGTGTGTGTGTGTTTGTGTGTGTGTGTGAATTTTGACAACCTACATCAGAAGATGGAAGTTTGAATCTTCCAGACAGTGACGTTTTTGAGAGAAAGTGTTGCAACAATGGCTTGTCATACTGGAAATCAGTTTGGTATTATTTTCAAGAGCTGAACAATCACATAGCTCTTATGATCCAGAAATCCCGTTCTTAGAAATATATCCCCAAGAGAATCCCTTGCACATGTATAGCAAGACTTATATTCAAGACTATTTTTAGCAGCACTCTTCACCACAGAAAGAACCTATTGTGAACAGTGTTTTTCCTTGGGAGACTTGATGACTATGATGTGGTATATTTTACGGAAAGTTAAATTGAATAAACTAGCAACATGCAAAATATGATGAATCTTAGCAAAGTACTATAAAAATTAAATCCCAAAAGATTACATATAGCATAGTATCCTTTTCCATAAACAGCAAATAAAGAAGTATGTGCATACATGTGTGTGTACATGTACACAGGTAATATACATAATACTTATACAAGCAATGAAAAAATATTTCACATTTCACATATATACAAGCAATGCATATATATTTCACAAATAGAAAGAAAAACACTTTAATGATAAACACAGGAGTTGGGATGATACTGGCCTGGATGAAGTGGGGCACCAAATCACATGAAGGGCATACATATGGCCTAATGTCAGTCATTATTTCCAAGATCTCAGCTTCTACTTTAGATTTTGGATTCATGAGTACTCATTATTTTAGCATATATATGTGCTAAACAGCGAGCATGTGATCTGAACCTAGAATTGTAACTGAATTCTAACTGTAACTGAATTGTAATTGAATTCTAAGCCTGAGGTCTAATGAAAAAACATAATCTTTAAAAACCTAAATAAATTTTAGGATAAAAAAATGAAGGAAAAATTTGTTTTATTTTCCTTCTATAAGTATACCAATTACACACTTAGCTATGTTTGGTTGGGATATTGAAGAGAAATCCAGCCATTATCTGCTACCATAGGTAGCTTTTGGAAAGATAGATAAAGAACTATTCTAGGAGAACTAAGACTGCAAATGGTAAATGATGCCTAATTTAAGAATAACAGTGGACTACCACAACCTAAAGATGAGAAAAGTATACATGACACACTCAATTATGGCTGTTAAAATATACATAGGCAATACATATACTCACTCCTCACCCAAGGAGGAAGATACAATGGAACCAGAATGGTTTAAAGTATGCAGCCCTCAAATGCTTCTCACTGATCACTGCATAGCCTCAATACTAGCACAGCAAACTTTCACTGACTAGTTTTCTCCCCCAACCAGCTGAGTAATCTTCAGCAAATCATCCAGCCAATTTTCATACTCAGTTTCCTCATCAGCTATGAGCATTAGGAAACAAATCAAAGTATTCGTACACAGTCTGAGACTTAATTGTTTTTTGGAAAATATTGATTGAATTTTAATCTCAAAGTACATAGTAAGGAAAAGAAGATTTTTGTGATGTATCTTCAGTGGTGTTTTAAGCAAGCTACATTGTGTATGAGATTTAACCCCTTTAAAAAATGAATAGTTTAGCCTCACTCCTATGCCCTTTCTTAAACCTGTTCATTCAGAAACAGCAAAAGCACACATATACACATTGGTAGTCTAAATGTATAGTTTCTAAACGAATACTAATGTATAGTTCTAAACTATACAAATAGGTTTCCAATGTATAAACTATATAATAGGCTCTCCATTTATGAATCAGTGTTCATTTATACAATATCTGAGCTTTCAGAATTATTATTTTGTTTTATTTGACACTGTTATAATTAAGGTGATGAATTTCATCATTTTAACGCTAAAGTTCCATTAAAACATTTACTAAAATTAGGGAATTTTTAAACCATGGAAACTTAATTGCATTAATTGTCCTTTCTCACCCTCAAATGTTTCATAACGAAACTAAATAATGGATGCAATAATGAAGCAAAGGACAAGTTGGATTTGCATATTTTATAAACATGCTCAGGAGAGTGACTGTGCTACTTTGCTTCAAATGCAAGTTAGGTTAATCATGTGTTTATGAAAGAGAAAGCACAATTTCCTCAGGCCACGGAGGTGCTCAGAGAGGTGACTTTGAAATGATGTCCTCCTAGATATCTTCCTTTGCTCTCATGTGAGAGAAGATGAGAAAATAAAAGCTTTCAAAAGAATATTCATGTTCACAGAGAGGATAACTGTGAAACTGTTAAAGCAGTTTCCCATAGCCCCCAAAACAGGACATAAATATTTTTAATTTACTGAGAGCTAAAGGAGATAGATCCAGAAAATCCTCTCTGAGCTCTAACTCATAAAACATATTGAACTTGCCTACCCAAATGAAGTGTGTCTTCAAAAGGAGTGAAAGAGGCCACTCCCTTTGATCAGGTTTTGCTCCCTAAGTCAGTTCCAGGGAGGCCCACAACTCACTAGGTTGGCAGCCATCCTGCTCTGCTCCCTACATGTTTCCGCAAGAGCAAGCAGAATCCTGTCCGTAGCCACTCTGCCTCACTCCCCTCTTCTCCACCCCCCACCTCCCATTTACACACATATACCTGAGAATGTAGATCCTCAACAACCGTGAAGGAAGTAGCACAGTGTATTTTTGGAACAGTGTTCTTCCAAACAATGTCTTATTGGGTGAAGGATCTATGAATAAAGAAATACCCCAATTCATTTGGAATATGTTTTGCTGGATATACTGCATTAGTTCAATATAACAGGGATAACAAGGCCCTTGAGAACAAAGAAAAATGGCACATGAGCAAAGAAAAATATACTACACGAAATCCTAACAGAATCTTAAGAGGAAACTATGCGTGTCTCAGTCCAATCTGCATCTGAGAAGAAAAATTTACCATCGCACATGTGGACAAACAGCAAGACCAAGGTCAGTCTTCTCCGTTTATTGGAAATTCTGATCTTACATTGTTTGAGGATGAGAGACAGAAAAAAATACATGTGACTTATGAAAAATATTGTCAAATAAGGTTAAGATTCAGAAGATAAATGATATGTCTGAAAATAATCTAGAGTAGGATTCAGAAGAAATCTTCCAGGAACAGTTTGATATCCTCAAAAAAGTTCACACAATATGGTTGCTATGAAATAAAAGGAGACTGTTATAATAACTAGGTGAGGAAAAAATCAAATGAATTATATAAGGATGAACTGCTAACCAAAAAAAAAAAAAAACAAAGAGAAAAAGCTAAAGCCAAGTTAAAATTCATGTTGAAGGCAATAGCAAGAAGTGTTGATTCTAAGGAACAGTGAATGAGTGAAGTATATATAAAAGGAAAGCTCAAGTGTCATCTCAGAACTCAAAAGAATGGGACAAAACTAAAATAATGCAAGAGAAGATGAGTGATGCAGAGGATGAGGAACAGAGAAGAAAAATGGAAACAAGTCGTTTTCTTAACGATAAGAATTAGAACAAAAGCATTCAAAGATAAAGCACACTCAATATTTTTGGAGCAAATTGCAAAGTCTCATTGTGTTCTCATTGTGGTTCATCTTCATTGATTAAAATATTCCCATTGGTAAATTTTTGAACTATAACCATGGAGAAAATTCTGATTTTTTTTTGTTCACTGTAAGAATAAAAGTGCAAAACAATTCTGTATATATCTGTTCAGGAAAAAGAAAGTGGTTTCCCACAAAAGACCAAAACTAAGTTGGCTTCAGACTTTTTTCACCATATTATAAAACAGAGTCAAAGGAGAAACACGTAAATGATCAGGAGACAGTGTTATGGTCCTATTGAAAAACAAAAAACAAAAGCTGGTTTTTTTTTTTTTTTTTTTTTTTTTTTTGGCGAATCAAGGCAAAATACATCCTTAGATATATATGAGTGATCAGAATATGTTATTTGCATGTTAATATACATGAAGAGGTATCCAATTGACCAAGATGTAAAACATAATCAAGTATGCAAAGTTGCCTATCACTTTAATAAAAGGACTGTTGCAAGCAGTAAAACCAGTTTTAAAATCCAAGAGACTAGATTATTTTTGTATCTGTTAAAACAAGAAACAATATAAAAAAATTACCTCTGAAAATCAGTAATAAGCATTATTTCTTTCAAAACCACCCTCCTGCTTCCATGATCGGCACCACTAATCAATCACGGACCTCTTTACTGCTGAGCTCTTAGGAAAACCCAGAATTCTGAGTAGAGTGTTCCATGCCATCATTATCAATAAATTGGAATTGGACTTTGAGACAAAACTTTTTGACACCACAAAGGTAAAGAACAAGACTTTTTAAGCTAGAGAAGACAATTCAATGGGGGTTATTTATTTAAAAGTTTAACAAATGAGATCATCAAAAGATGACAATAGGAAAGATTTGGAAAAACTTTTGGTTAAGCCTGATATATTGCGAAGTACTCATTATCGTGAACACGGGTATGTGTTCTCACAAGTACGTAAAAAGACCTGCTTGTAAAGAGGAAGTTATGAGGCTGGAGTACATGTGGACAGACTGGAAGGCAATATCCAAATCTTAAAATATTACTGATGGTTACCAGTGACTATTTAGTTTTTATTTTTTAATGTTATTTTTATAATTCAGAAAGGTAGAGAAGAAAGTACTATATGCTTTAAGATGGACCATTAATTTTTATACATTTTATAACACTAATTTAGAATTAAATTTAATGTTATAAATTGTGGAGTAAATAGAATTCATGACGTGTTCTCATCCTGTTTCTATTTCAGATGAGACCATTAATCCTCTATTCAATGAAGCCTCTTACTTGAATAATTTACTCCTATGTGCTACATTCTATTTCAGCTCAAAACAATAAAAGTAAAGCCAAGTCACAGATTCTCAGGCCACACACTGGGATAGGGACACTGGGACTCCCATGACTTTTGCCAAGTCAGATGCTAATAACCTCCAATCCAATTATCCCACAGATCTGTCTACCGGTAACAGCCTAACGCCACGTAGAAGGTGTTAACAGAAAAAAACAAGGCATTTGATGGGAAGATAGAAACTGAAGAAGAGGACAGAAGTGATTAAGTCATCTAGTGATGGACATGGTTTTGGAGGATTTACCTCTCCTAATTACATACAATTCAGCCACCCATCACAGCCTAAATTTTCCCTGAATTGGTTGTCACAGTTCCCTGAATTGGTTGTCACTGTCACTGGCAAACTCAATTTACACTTGGGTTAGAAAAATCTTAGAAGTAAAAGAGGAATAAATGTGGCCAAGGTGACCACTATTAGCATAAATGATCATAATATCATCTACCATCATGTAAACACACTTAAAATCAAAGATCACAACTTTCCCAGGCAACTTTAAAATAACAATGTCACTACCCCTTGGGTCTATCGTTGTCAATATCTCAGAAATGAAGAATACTGTTTATCCTTTATAATCTAATACTCATCCTTAATCTAAACTTATCCTTTATAATCCTGTGCTATAAATAAATACATTTAAAGGACAAAATTAATTACTAATATATCTCAAAAGAAAGAATACAATCTCTTAGTTATAGGTCAACCTCCTTAACTTCCATTGTGTGTTTGAGCCATTTTTCACCTTTAGGTCTATTTGTTTGAACAATTTGGAGTATTTATCTAATAGACCTGGCATTCAACCCAAGCAAAAAAAAAGAAAGGCTTCTGTTACGTGTGTTCCAGCTGTACAACGCATCTAGTGCAGGCTTAAGTCCATTTCTATGGCTTGTTTCTGTTTCAGCCTCTCCTTCCATACTCTCATTTCTGGCTCTAAACTGGAGATTTATTTCTCTTTGTCCCATTTTCACCACACTGCCATGTTTTCAAAAGTCCAATTGCTTGTTTTTCTTATTAGTACCACAACAGTAATTAGACTCTTCCCAATAATTATAAACCTGAACAAAATAAGGTTACTTTTGTTTTCTTTAAAAAATTGTATGTAAATTTTAATATGTATTTGAAATATACATCTATAATACACATATATTTTAAATATATATTAATATTTACATCTAATTTTTAAAACAAAGCAAGTATATATGAACCTGGTACTCTGATATGTCCTAAATCAAATAATCACAAATATAATCTTTTAAGGAAAAACTTTTAGAATTTTCAAACATTTGAAAGAATTTCAGGAACTTCTGTATGAAAAACAAGAACATGCAAGATAGTTAATATAAAGATAAAAGTAAGAGTCTTTTAGGAACAAGGAGAAAATAACCAGGCCAGGGGACATATAATTGTTGTATCTGAATACTAAGTTAAAAATTGAGAGGTCCTAGATAATAAAAGCAAAAAAGAAAATGTTAAAAAAAAAATAGCAGAGACCTTACTAGATAATAAAAGAGAACAAACTGGTAATTCAGGAGTTAGAAGCATTTTCCAGAAATTAAAATCCAGAAAAAATCATTATCATATAGCTCTCTATGAAACTGAGCACTGAGTAATAGAATGGAAACTATCTTTGCCTAAAGTTCTGAAAAAGAATCAAATTTGTTTTAATTTCTAGTACAATCATAAATTTTATACCTTTACTGCTTCCATCCTTTAATTTAACCTAATTAATTAAATAATGCAATTGTTTAAATAAGCAAATTAAGTTAATTTCTTTTTGAACTATTTTACTGTTACATTCAGAAACAATCTAATGTTTTTTAAATAGTAGAACCATTAGATAATATGCCATGAAAGTAATAATTTATTGCTATAATTGTCTTTTATTTTTGAAAGCAAAACGTTTATAAAGAGAAAAGACAAATGACAAATTTTATGTGTAAAAGAAAAACATGATACAAACCTTCAATCATAAGAATCCAAAAGTCACTGTTAAAGAATCATGTATGTGATTGACAACACTCTGAACTTTCTCAACTTCTAATAAAATTATGAAGTCATAATCTGAAAATTGTGAACACATACTTTCCAAGTAAGGGGCTGAGTGAGAAAGCTCAACTTATATTCCGGAAATGGAGAAACATAAAGGAAATTAGTGTAACTGCAATTTTAGGCACAATTTTAGTCTGTGTTTCAATAGAAATTTTCCAACTTTTCCCAATTACTGATATTACTGCATTTTTCCCGGAAGCAGGCTACATCATAATAAAACTCTATTTCATTTCAAAAAATTAGATAGATGGTTAAAAGTTACATATTTTAAGCTGTCTGCTTTTAAAATTTGTTTGGTTGACAATATTTTAAAATTTGAAATGCAGTTGTAAAACTTAGTTTCCTTTTATTATTTTCATAAATGTAATATTCAAGACTTTCTTTTCTACTCTACATGCTGTTATATAAATCTATTGTTTACTTCATGTAACAGAACCTCAAAAGTAAATGAGATGTTCTTCACTTTTAAGACTTATATTAAAAAGGGAGTCTATATTTTATACTAATTTTTCAGTTGAAAGAGAATTTGATTCTAATAATTGAAATGACATCTCAAGACTGAAATTTTATTGTTCCCTAATACCTGAACACCAAATCACTTAAGT
Organism: Rhinopithecus roxellana; assembly: GCF_007565055.1. Classification (NCBI taxonomy): domain Eukaryota; kingdom Metazoa; phylum Chordata; class Mammalia; order Primates; family Cercopithecidae; genus Rhinopithecus; species Rhinopithecus roxellana. Next base: position 112,077,786 of record NC_044551.1, read on the forward strand.
GAAAATCTATGTCATTGTTTTTCTTCATTCCCCAAATTATAAGCGTTCATCAATGGGAATTCAATTAAAGCTTGGAACTTCATTGTCATCATCTCCTTCTTTCATCATCATCATCATCAATCACTGTTTGGCACACAGTAGGCACTCAAATGTTTACTGAATGAAGGAATGAATCAACATATACTCACCTACTATGTTTCAACAACTATGCATCATATGTTCTCTTCATGTTTACCTTACATGTATGTTTCATGTTTACTCTTCACTGCAACCTTGCTATTTAGGAATTATAATCCTTCTTTACAGGTGAGGAAAGGGTACCTGGGCTTAATTCAGAAATAATATCACACAGCTAAGAGTGAAATAACTAGGTTTCATACTTTTTTCTGATTTCAAATTTTATTACTTTTCCACTAAGCCTGCTATGAAAAGTATTAAGGTACTTACGGTAATTACGCAATTCAATTAAAAATTCTGTCAAGTGCAAGGCACAATGATGGTGCTCTGGAGGACAGAAAAATGAACAGACATAAGCTCTGTCCTCAAGGAATTTATAATCTACTGAGAAAACAAGTTGTGTGGGCAACTAATGTTTTTAAGATGGAAGCCAGAATGGGGTAAGAGTACAACAGTACCGGGTACTGTAGGGCATGAGTAAAGGAGAAAGTCACTTCTTTAAGCAAGCGGATCTAGGAATGCTTTATGAATAAAAAGGAAATGGAAGTAGGTGTTGAAGAGTAAATTCAACTTGACAGGTTATATTTTTAGTAGCAAGAACAGCCAAAATAAAAGTAAGTAGGTAGGAAGACACTGACACTCACTCATTCCTTCATTCTTTCATTTGCTTATTAACTGCTATAAATATCGGGCATAGAGCAAGTTGGTCAAAGTCCCTGCCTAAGAGTGTACATTCTAGAGGTGAACAAAGTAAGATACTAGAAAAACATAAATGATCAAAACTTTTCAGACAGTAATAAGAATTATGAGTGAATTAAAACAAAACAGTCTTTTGGACTGAGTGGTCAAGAAAATAAACAGCTTAATCAAAAGACACAGAAGCATTTTGTTATTTAATTCACTATATGAAAGAAATCAAAGAGTAGTCCTCAAAAATTAGGTACTCATTTGTTATTTGACCCACCAATATTTCTTTTCTTTTCTTTTTCTTTTCTTTTTTCTTTTTTATTTTTTTGAGACAGAGTCTTGCTCCATCACCCAGGCTGGAGTGCAGTGGCGCAATCTCAGCTCATTGCAAGGTCCGCCTCCTGGGTTCAAGCAATTCTCCTACCTCAGCCTCCCTAGTAGCTGGGACTACAGGCGCCCACCACCACGCCCGGCTAACTTTTTGTATTTTTAGTAGAGATGGGATTTCACCGTGTTAGCCAGGATGGTCTCGATCTCCTGACCTTGTGAACTACCCGCCTCAGCCTCCCAAAGTGCTGAGATTACACGCGTGAGCCACTGCGCCTGGCCAATATTTTTTTACATGATAGTTGCTTAATAACTTTCATTATTAACAATAGTGACAACAATAAAATCGGCATAATCAGAATAAATACAGCTACTATAAAACATTATGCACCTATTTTTAAAAATGAATTAGATCTCTCTTTTTATGACTTCAAGTGATGGTTATGACACATTATTAAAATAAATGGCAAGTTGCAAAATCATATGCATAATATGATAGCATTGAGGAAAAGCAACTTAATCATATCAAGTGTTGTGAAGGTATAGGAAATAAACACTTCAAAAAAATTGTTGTTAGAATATAAATTGATATACTTTACTGCAGAGAATTTGCCAGTATCTATCAATGCTAAAAATGCTCATATAATGTGATTCAATATTGAAAAAGGAGTCTATGTACTCTGCATTTTAAGAACATTTAATCTAAGGATTCCTTTAGGTTAAAACATATGGTTTTTTAAATTAAATGTAATTTGTATACTAACCTACTGAAGAAAACAGGAATGCTTTCTCTTCTTTTGACCTGCTATTACCCACTCTGCTCTTCCTCTAACTCCTGACTCACTATTTCTTCTGGTGAGATCTTTGGGGATTTTAGTCCCAGGTAGTGCTTTGTTTTCAATAAACCACAATTGTATGAATTTCACTACATGGTTTATTGATTTATTTGCTCACTAATCTACATTCCTCTTCAATTCATTTTGTTTTGTCGAAGGACAAGCTTTAAATATTCATTTTACAGAATACGTGGATGGTTATCTTTCTGAGTTTTGGCATGTGTGTTTAGTCTTACTCTATATTCATACTTAAATGCTAATGTAACTGGCTATAAGGATTTAGGTTCAAAATCAATTCCCTCAGAATCTGAAATTTCGTCACACTTAGAATCTCTTTTTGGTAAGTCTTATAAAAATTTGATTTTCATTTCTTTTTTTTTTTCTCTGTAGATAACTTGGATTTTTTTCTTTATCCTTCTCAAAATTTGCCTTTTTATGCTTAGACTAATTCATTCATTTGATAAATATTTATTGAGTGCCTACTATGTATCAAGCACTGCTCTGTGTGCTACAGATGTATCACTGAACACAACAAACAAATATATGTGTCCTTTGTTACTTAATCCACTGGCGACTTGTAATTGGTGTTATATTTCACTCTGAAAATATTTTATAAATAACTGCTGCGATTATTTCTTTTATTCCGCCTTTTTCTGTTCTATGTGCTCACAATGCTTAGAAAACAGACACACTGCACATTCTTGATGCCTCTTCTATATAATATAAATTTTCTGTCATTTTTAATATCTGTCTTATTATCCACAACGGAGAAACCTTTGACTTGCTACTCATCAGTTGTGTCTATTTTTGGATTTAAGCAAATTAATTAGATCGTTAAATTAATTGAGATCTTCCCATTTCTATCACCATATTTAAATTACGAAGTTACCTACATTCTTAACATAATGCCTTACTTTTTATAGCTACTATATCTTCAATATCAGTTAAAGCTTTTAAAATACTTTGTATTTAGTCAAATAATCTTTTCAGGTATAAAGTCTTCTATTTGTTGAATTTGATAACTCTTCCTTATAGGGATAGATTTTCTCAGGCAATTCTTGCTTGTCTGATCATCTTTGTGTTCCTGCATTACTGTTTTACTATCTAGAATTAGAAAGTTTTACTATCTAGAATCTACAAGAAACTCAAACATTGAATACGCAACTCAAAACTGAATAAGCAAAAAACAAACAACCACATCAAAAAATGGGCAAAAGACATGAACAGACACGCTGGATGTCACAGCATTCTAAGGAGCTAACTCATCAGGCCTCAAAGCCTACACTCTTCACTTTATCTTGATCGCGAGTTGTGACAGCCCATGGCTCAGCACAATTGGAGAAGAAAAGGGAGGCTGACTGGTTCTCAGGCTCGTTCAGAAAATAATTACACTACTACCGAGCCCAATGTTCCAGAAACCTCACCTGCCTTGAAATCATCAACTTTGAGCTTGGAGCTCCCCAGAGATCACTCCCACACCTCCGGTAGGATTCCGTTTTCTTTTGTGCTGTGCCTTTTCTATAGTGTTCTTCTGCATGAAGCAAATCCACATTCTTTTCCCTAATTATTCCTGTCATGAATTATTTTTCATTACATAATTAAGATTTAGAATCTAAAAAATATATTTAAACTATCTTAAAAGACTTGTGGAAAATACATGCATATGTTTAGCTATCAACCTTTATTCAACTACTTTCTTTTCACACTCCATTAATTCAGCAAGAAAAAAATATTTTCTAAAAATGGTTACTTTTATCTAAAATATGGAAAACCAAAAGTATTGAATATATCCCTGACGAAATAATAATAGAGAAGGCAAACAAAACAAGTAAGTTTTATTTTGTTTTTCCCCATATTCATTGTTAAGCTATTGTCTGTTAGATTCAAATCCATTTTTTCCTTATTTTTACTTTTTGGGCTGGGACTCTGAAAACCACAGTTCTGTGATGAGCTGAATTACTATTAGGTTCTGCAAAAGGGGGCACCGGAGAGAGATATTAAAATGCTAGAAGAAAGAGAAAGAATACTTTCCTTTTAAGCTGTTTCCTGTTCCAGTTTTGTTTCCTGTTCTCAGCATCACTGAACACTGTTTCACCCTGGCAGTAGCTAGTTGTTCCAACAGTACAACTGATTCTAGTTTGCATTTTTTTCAACAACCATAGAACTAACATTGTTCTGCCCCCTTCACAGACCCCAGGTGCTGCCAAATGGGGCCCCCTCCTTCAAAGGTTTGGGTCCTAGCCCCACACAGCCCTTTTGTTGCATTCCTGAGGCAGCATCACAACTCAGCAACACCCCTTCCGCAGAAGTTTGTCTTAGCTCATTGAGTCCTTCATCCAAGCTTCTAAACTTTAAAAACCAACCCTAGCCTCTTCCTTTTATTCCCCAGCCTTACAGATGCTCTGTGAAAAATGTAGTGTTGTCTTTTTTCAGGTTGTCAATTCCTGGCTGACAATTCTTTGTATTAAATTCTCTTGTTAGGCCGGATGTGGTGGCTCACGCCTGTAATCCCAGCACTTTGGGAGGCCGAGGTGGGCAGATCATGAGGTCAGGAGATTGAGACCATCCTGGCTAACACGGTGAAACCCTGTCTCTATTAAAAAAAAAATACGGCTGGGCGTGGTGGCTCACGCCTGTAATCCCAGCACTTTGGGAGGCCAAGAAGGGTGGATCACCTGAGGTTGGGAGTTCAAGACCAGCCTGGCTAACACGGTAAAACCCCATCTCTACTAAAAATACAAAAAATTAGCCGGACGTGGTGGTGGGCACCTGTAGTCCCAGCTACTCAGGAGGCTGAGGCAGGAGAATGGCGTGAACCTGGGAGGCGGAGCTTGCAGTGAGCTGAGATCCGGCCACTGCGCTCCAGCCTGGGCAACAGAGTGAGACTCCGTCTCAAAAAAAAAAAAAAAAAAAAACACACTAAAAATTAGCCAGGCATGGTGGTAGGTGCCTGTAGTCCCAGCTACTCGGGAGGCTGAGGCAGGAGAATGGTGTGAACCTGGGAGGCAGAGCTTGCAGTGAGCCAAGATAGTGCCACTGCACTCTAGCCTGGGCGACAGAGTGAGACTCCATATCAAAAAAAAAAAAAAAAAAAAAAATTATCTTGTTAAAACAATTGCTGTGATTTCTATCGCCTAACTGGACTCTGAAAAATACTCTTCCCTGTCTATTTTGGCTGTCTTTGCATGTCCAAGGAGACTCCTGTCTTAATGTCAAAACCATTAATTTTATTAAATATGAAAATGATCATCATCTATTATTTATATATTTTACTGAAATGTTTTAAAATATGGCTAAAGAAAAACAGATATGGGTCTCCTTCTTGCTCATAATTTCAAAGCAGTTCAAGATGACTTTGAAAGGGGAAATAAGCATTTCCAAAAGATTTTTCTCCAAGCAAGTTTTTCTGAAGCTGCAAAGAATCAGAATCCCCACTGTGTGTCTTTGGAAATCTTTTCATTCCAGTAGACTGATTAATTATAGGTTACTTTTCCATACAGACCTTCAAAACTGTTGACATATATATGTTTGACATATATTTGTGCCCAGGTATTGATATTTCTTTAACTTTTGACCTAAATTATGTATCTTCTTTTAAACATGTAGTGCAAGCATGCAAAAAGATATGTATTAGGTTTACATTTTGTCTTGCAGAAAATCAATGAATGCTACTGACTGTTAGTAGTCAGAAAGATGGACAGCATGAAAGCAGAAGAGACCTCAGTAGAGATTATGAGAGATGGCAATCATCTGCTGCCCTCAGATTAAGCGTTTAAATCCAAACACATACATTCTATGGCGCTCACTCACATCAAGTAGTCACACCACCAGTTTCAATAATCAAAAACTCCAGATGAAAAGGTAACACAACATACACAGAACCCGACTTTTTAAACAGCTGACTTATTAGGAAGTACCAAGTGAGTGCCTATTTAGAGACCAAGACCACCTTTCACCAAAAGTCTGACTTTTAACATTAATGTCTCATTCAGCTTCTTTTTTTATCACTGTCTTATGGTAAAAACAAACAAGGGATATGATTCCCTGGGCTGGAGTTGTGCCAAATCCACAGCTTAATTGAGGAAGAATTGATGTTCCCATCCGATAATATAATACAGTTCACAAATTTTCAAATCAACTTATTTGCACGCTGAGATAGATGAAAAATGCAGTTTGCCACTCTTGAGCACTGTCATTCACATATAAATCCCCTAATGACTTCATGGTCTCAGAACCAAATGTAGCCCTAAAGTATTTTGGGGAAGGCCCTCAAATACTTAGTTTAATTTTTTGATATCCATTGCCTGTCCATGTAGCCCCTTCTGGTATGGTAGTTCTAGGCAACAGTCATATCAAAAAAATATTTTTGAGGCTGCCTTTGGTACAATGTGCCTAACGATACCATGCAAATATTGTTTACTAGGGTCTTATAGCTTCCTGCTGAGAGCACCTCGCCTAGGTTCTTAGATTTTCTCTGGTCTCCCTCATTTACTCCCCTTTTTACTCCTTGCTTAATTTTTTGAAAGGAACTACAGGAGACCTTGCAAACTATTTTTGCATTCTGCTTTGGATATACTTTCACTGAAGCATTAAATGTTTATCTGGCTACTAGACAATGAGGTATATAAGTAAAAGAAAAACAAATCTCAAACATATTATCCAGCCATGCACTTTAACTTGTTTTAACCTCAACTTCTTGGTAAAGTAGTAAGTTGTATTTCGTCATCCTCAGTTTCAATGAGAAAACAGGGTCGAAAGAAGCTATAGTATTTTGTTGCAGAGCAAAGATTAATTAAAAGTAGAGCTAAAACTACAGCATATTTTCTGATACTTAATCTCCCAAAATGCTATCTTGCATCAAAAACTATTCTTAAAATTCAGATGAAAATACATTTATTCACTGGAGAAATATTTTTTGTGTGCCTATTATGTTTTATTAATGTAGTGGTGGTCAGCTAGCGAGAGAAATAGGCAGGTAATACATAAAAAAGAATGAATCACTAAACTGAAAATAGTTTAACCATAGGCAGAGAGTTTAGTTGAAAAATTCAACTGACCTAACTTTTGTTTTCAATAAAATCACTGATTTATATTAGAACTAAATGTACATATTTTACTACTATTTTTACTCGCTGCTATTGCTTATATCCCACTCCATTCCTTAGATTCATTTTTCCTCTTGCTGGAGTTCATCCTTTTGTAGTTCTCTCAGGAACAATCTGTAAGAGGTAAATTATATTAGTCTTTGTTCAAAATTTGTTTCATTCTCTCTTTTAAATAATAGCTTTGTATTGTATAATCTGAGGTTGAGTTTTTTCCTCAGCACTTAAAAATTGTATTCTGTTACCTCTTAGCATATATTATCAGTAATAAAAACATCTACAGTCAGCTTAATCATTGCTACTTTGCATAAAATCTTTAAAACAATTCCTAGTTAGATTCTATCACTTTGCACCTAGGGCCTATCCATGTGCACTTGTGTAATTCTTGCCCTGTACAAAGGAATACAGCTAAGCAAGTAAGTGGGGGTTGAAAACCAGGCCATGGGACGCTCACTCAAGTTACGAGATTAAAGAACAGCATCTGCCAGAGGGCACTATTTTCTATTTCACATAAACGTGTCATATAGGGTAGTGGTGATATTATAATGCATACAGAGTTGAATTAATTTTTACTAGCATATTTATTACTTGGGTCACTGTATGAGACTTTGTCTTCCTTCAATTCAGAAGAAATTCTCATTAATTCTTCAAATCTTGTCTCTTTTCCATTGTTACATTTCTTATTTGAATATGTATCAGGAATATGTTGGAACTTCTCGACCTATCTTCTGATCTGGGTCTTTAACTTGACTTTCATTGTTTTTTTTTTTTTTTTTTTTTTTGAGATGGAGTCTAGCTCTGTCGGCCAGGCTAGAGTGCAGTGGCACGATTTTGGCTGACTGCAACCTCTGCCTCCTAGGTTCAAGCAATTCTCCTGCCTCAGCCTCCCAAATAAGCTCTCAGTGTTTTGCTCTGTGTCTTGCTATTTATTATCTCTTTAGCTATGTTCACTTGTTAATTTTAAAATTACCATAATTTTCAATGCCAGGGTTCTAATTGGCTCCTTTTCTGCTAATCCTGTTGCTGAGTCTCCTTTGTCTGTTCATACTTCATAATTCTCTTTTCTTTTTTAAAAACATTTCTGTATCTCTTTTAGAATTTTAAAAATATTTATTTTACAAATCTTTTTTGAAAGACTGCTTTAGCATTTGTATTTCTTTGGATAATTTACTTGATTATTGAGTTTATTGGCCCTATTTCATAAAATTTGGCTTTCATCTTCTTGGTTTAGATTTTTTCCACTCTCCTGCCCATTACCATGGTAAAGTAGCATTTAGATACTTTAAATATATATTTTTGAATACTTTTTCCAGCATTGCTATCTTGAAGTTTTGAGGGAGGTGTTTATTCATGTATCAATTGGCAGTACCATTTTAATTAGAAGTTTCAAATACACATTTCTAATGTATTATTTGTTAAGCCAAGAAGTGGTCCTAAGATATGTTATAGGTTTGGCTTGCAACATTAGCATTCAGAACTTTGTTTTACAAGACGAGTTTTTCTAATTATACAGTCCAAAGAGTAGCAAACTATGACCTGTAGGCCTAATCCAACCTGCTAGCTGTTTTTTTCTTAAGGTCTATGAACTAAAAATTGTTTTTACATTTTTTAACGATTGCTTAAGAAATACAGAATAATATGCAACAAAGACAATTTTTGACCCACGAAGCCTAAAATTTTTACTGTTTGGCCCTCACAGAGAAAGTATGCTGATGCTTAACATACAGTTTATCTATAGATGCTACCCCAATTATTTTTATTTTCTGATTATTTTTGATAGACTTTAAAGATCAATTTTAGATTTGCAGTAAAACTGATAGGAAGGTGACAGGGACGGAGCAGAGAAATTCTAGGCAGAAAAGGGCAGATCCCTGGCAAAACCCCACCCTCAAGCCAAAAAGCCTGCAACCACAGCCCAAAGTGAGTATTTATATCCCTGTTTTCCTGCTTGAATGTTATCTCTTCCTAAAGCACTTATAGCCCCTCCCTGCCCCATCCTGTGCCTATAAAAACCCCAGACTCAGCTGGTAGATGAGATTACAGACGTTGGAGAGAAGCAGTTTGACTTCAGAGGGACAGCTTGACAGTTTAACTTCAAAGAAGAATCTGGCCAGAGACAGGCAGACTTCAGAGGAAGATTACCTACCCACCCCATAACCTTTTCAGCTCCCCTTCCTGCTGAGAGCCACTTTCATTGACAATAAAATCCCCTGTATTTACCATCCTTCAATTTGTTTGTGCGACCTCATTTTTCCTGGATACCAGACAAGAGCTTGGGAGCCATGAGTGCAAATATAAAAGGCTGTCACACTGGCCCTTTGTTCTTCCTGGTGGAGGGCAGCCACCTCACATAAAAAGGAAAAGGGCCTACTAAGCTTTTAACGTGTAAGCCATCCATGGATGGCAGAGCTAAAATAGCACTGTAACACATGCCCTCTGGGGCTTCAAGAGTCACAGGCACCCCCACCTGGATGCTGCTGCAGGGCCTGCAAAGAGTTCACTCCTGCTGGTGCCTAAAAGCAGCTGACTGAATCCCATACTCGCTTACCTACTTGCTCCCTCCCCCAAGGGGTTGAGCGTGGTGAGCCAAGTAAATGGAGTTTGTTCCTGCCAGTTTCTAAAAGCACTTGCTCTGGTTCCTGCACTTGTTGGCTCACATGCTCCTTCCCATGAGGAGTTGAAAGTGGTAGGCTGAGTGAACAAGACACCCTGTCACAAGTCCCATGAAGGTGTCAGGGAAATATCCTGTTTCAAAGGTACTGAGACTTCACATGTATACCTAGCCCCACATGTGCATAGCCTCCCCGATTTCAACATCCCACACATGAGTGGTATATTCGTTACAACTGATGAGCCTACACTGACACATCATTATCACCCAAAGTCCATAGTTTACATTAGTATTTACTCTTGGTATGTACATTTTATGGGTGTGAACAAATGTATAATGACATATACCCACCATTAAACAGAGTAATTTCACTGCCCTGAAAATCCCCTGTGCTCTAACTATTCATCTGTCTCTCATGCCAACCCTGAAAATCACTGACCTTTTTGCTGTCTGCATTGTTTTGCCTTTTCCATAAGGTCACATAGCTAGAATCATACCTTATGTAGCCTTTGACGATTGGATTTTTCAATTTCGTAATATGCATTTTAAGTTTTCTCTACCTCCTTTCATGGCTTGATAGCTCATTTCTTTGTAGCAGTGAATAATATTCCATTATCTGGATATACCATAGCTTATTTACACATTCACCTGCTGAAGGATATCTTTGTTGCTTCCAAGTTTTGGCAATTATGAATAAAGCTGCTATAAACATCCATATGTGGGTTTTTGCGTGAACAGAAGCCTTTGATTCCCTTGGGTAAGTATCAAGAAGCACAAGTACTATATAATATAGGAAGACTATGTTTAGTTTCGTAAGAAGACAGTAAACTGTCTTCCAAAGCAGCTGTACCGTTTTGTATTCCCACTAGCAATGAATAAGAGATACTGTTGCTCCATATCCTTGTCAGCATTTGGTACTGTCAGCATTCCGGATTTTAACGATTTCAGTACTTGTGTAGTGGTATGTCATTGTTGCTTTAATTTGCATTTCCCTTATGATACATGATATGAAGAATCTTTTTAAAAGCTTATTTGCCATCTGTATCTTCACTGGTGAAGTATCTGTTCAGATCTTTTGCCCATTTTTAAAAATTTGGTCATTTTCTTATTGCTGAGTTTTAAGTTCTTTGTATGTTTTGGATAACAGGCCTTTATCAGATGTGTCTTTTACAAATGTTTTTTCCAGTCTGTGGCTTCTCTTTGTCTTCTTCTGACAGTGTCATTTTCAGAGCAGAAATTTTTAATTTTAATGAAGTCCAGCTTATCAATTCTTTCTTTCATGGATCATGCCTTTAGTGTTGTACCTAAAAAGCCATCACTACACCCAAGGTCATAAAAGATTTGTCCTATGTCATCTCCTATAAGTTTTATACTTTTGTGTTAACATTTAGATGGGTGATTCATTTTCAGTTAATTTAGGTAAACCATATAAAGTCTGTGTCTAGATGCCTTTTTTTTGTATGTGAATGTCCAGCACCATTTGTTGAAAGACTATCTTCACTCCATTTTATTGTCTTTCCTCCTTGACTATATTTGCTTAGTTGACTGTATTTATATGGGTTTTTTCCCCCCCTGGACTTTCTAGTATGTTCCATTGAAGTACTTGTCTACTTTTTGCAAATACTTGATTATCTTGATTACTGTAGATTTAACATCTTGAAGTTAGGGGGTGTCGGTCTGCCAACTTTGTTTTTCTTCGATATTGTGTTGGCTGTTGTGGATCTTTTGACTCTTTCATATGAACTTTAGATTTAGTTTGTTGATATCCACAAAATAACTTAGTAGGATTTTAATTGGGATTGCATTGAATCTCTGGATCAAATTGAATAATATATTGATGATATTGAGTTTTCCCATTCATGAACATGGAATATCTCTCCATTTATTTAGTTATTTGATTTCTTTCATCAAAGCTTTGTAGCGTTCCTCATACAAGTCTTATACATATTTTGATAAATTTATACCTAATTTTTTTGATGCTAATGTAAATGGTACTGCATTTTAAATTTCACATTCCACATGTTAATTGCTGGTATATAGGAAAGCAATTGACTTTTGTGTATTTACCTTATATCCTGCAACCTTGCTGTAATTGCTTATTAGTCCCAGGAAGGTTTTAAAAAAATTTTTCTACATAGATAATCATGTCATCTGTGAACAAAGACAGTATTGTTTCTGTCTTCTCAATCTCTATACTTTTTACTTCTTTTCTTATTGCATTAGCTAGAACATCCAGTGCAACAATGAAATGAAGTGGTAAGATGGGACATTCTTGCCTTGTTTCTGATCTTAGTGGGTAAGCTTTGAGTATGGTGGTAGCTGGGGGTTTTTGTATATATTCTCTACCAAATTTAGGAAGTTCCTCTCTATTACCAGTTTGCTGGGAGTGTTTATAATAAATGAGTAATGGATTTTATCAAATGATTTTTCTGTATCTATTGATAATTTCTAATTATTTTACTTAAAACAATCTTGAATGAAGCTCATAAATTTACCTTTACATAAGAACTTCGGATTCACATGGTCCAATGACAACATTGTAAGATGCCTCATAATGTTCATGGGTATACACACTGGTTTCAGGGATTACACTTTTGAGACCTACCAACCTACATTTTCCCGAAGTGTTAATAACTGATTCAAATCATTTGAGCATCCATAGCTGTCACTGATTGCAAAGCCATATGTTAATGTCAATTATCTTCTATGTTAGTCCAATGTAAATAACACACATATATTTCTCAGACAAAAAAAATGAGGAAATAATTTACTTTGTTTTTCATTGTTTCTCATGTTATCGAAATTCCAAACTGTTTTCATTTCTAATGTTGGACTGATGAGAGAAACAGAAAATCACTGATTTAAAAAAGTGAGTTATTAAATTAAAAACCTTTGGAAACCACAGAGAAGAGAATTCCAGTTGAAGTAAATTTACCAGATGAAAGCTAACACTCTTTTACATAAAATACATTGAGTTCTATATTATAATGTTTTAAGAAACCAAATACTCAGTTGTCCCTGAGGATAGTTTGGGTAACTGGCTAGTTCATTAAAATGCTTTAAATTCAATGTGGTTGAGACCTAGGATGTATTTATCTCTTAGACTTATCCTAGGTACTAAAAACTGCTGACACATTTTGGTCCAGACAGAAAATTTATATCTACTTTCTAACATAAATGTGCAAAAGGAGCTTCAAAAATTATTTACAGAACTATTTTCCAAAAAATGTGGAGGCTACAGGTGATGTTCATTGAGTTAAAAGAAAACAATTGATTATTGCTATCTTGTCTCTTCCTAGAGGCAGGTGTCCAGGGACTAATCAATGCAGAAACACACAGTGAAAATTTAGATGTGCAGAGACAGTGACTCAAGGAGGGAATGCAAAAGAAGTGTCTGACTTGTAACACAATTTTATGTCTTGGGTTCTACCATGATTTATTCATTTAACTGTAGCAAGGAGACAACTGTTTTTCAAAGCCTGGAGACAAGCATGATCCCTTCCTGCCTTAGAGTGTTAGTCCACAAACAAGCTCAAAGGGTCTGTGTCACCGAGTACAAGGAATGTGTTTCACAATGAAGAAAAGTAACTCTTTTTTGTTATTCTTTATCTAGCTACTGGTTTCTTACTCCAAGCTTACTATAAAGCAAATTTTCTGCTTTAAATTCACCCTTTAGAAATTTTCTTATTATTCACTGTGGCATAAAAGATAAAAGTGATCATGGCTTCTATCCTGAGCCTTGGATCCTGGTTATAGCTGACAAGTCTATATTCTAGTAGGAATAAAATCTTAAATGATTGCTATCTTGCTGGTTTCCTATACAATACAAACACAAACTGTGAACCAAGTCCTTTTGACAAATGAAAATATTTCGTTAAGTCTATTCAAGTTACATTCTTCGCAAAGCAGAACATTCCTGTCACCAAGTCAGTACACTCCTCCTCCTTCCTAAGCCCATGGTTATGTGGAGGTGACAAGTAAACAATTCCTCTGATCTTGGTTCCAAATAAATAATACCAGACCATATTACTCATTTGGAACCAATGATATTACCTGTTTCTTGTTACCAAAACCTCATAAGTATAATCTAAAAGTTACTCATTGATGGCTTTACTGAATTACTCCTTTCGATTAACACTGAGGTTGCTTTTAAAATTTTCCCTCAGGGAAGGTTGCTTTTTGTTGTTTGTTTTATTAAGGTATTGGATGACTGAAAGGCACTTGGGTTGTAGTTCCATCTTGGCCAAATTGTAACTATTGATTATGGTCCCATTAATCCATTTTCATTGTTTCATTCTTTGAAAGAAGGCGTCTGAGTCATATGAGGAACCCAAAAGAACACACCAATGTACACAGGAAGAAACCTCAGGAATTCTGGGGAGTCCTCCACCCCTTCTTCAAGCGCCAGTGCTACTAGAATCTACCCTTACCTTTGCTAACTTTTTCCTCCTTAATCAATTTTCAATACTTAGATATTTCCTCGGAGGCTTTGAAATGCGCATGCTTTAATTGAGTGTTTGCTTAGTACCAAGAATGTAATAATCAATCCGGTAGAGCAGAATTTGGCTTCATTACCAGGTGTTCCTTATTTCTGCTTTTTTAAAAAACAAAAAATTATCATCTAAGTCATGGGTGGACAAACTATAGCCCACAGGCCAAATCAAGCCCATAATCCACATGTGTAAACAAAGTTTTATTGGAGCGTAACCACGCTCATTCTCTAAACATCGTCTATGGCTATCTTCATGCTACAATGACAGATCTGAGTAATTTCAACAGACTGTATGGCATACAAAGCTTAAAATATTTACTAATTACCCTTTTAAGGAAAAGTTTGCTGACCCCTGGTCTAGAATCCTGACATTATGTATTTAGGACTTTCTCTTGCTGCCTGTGTGATGTTTCCATGGCTCAGCGTTCTCATCTATAAATCGGGGCTAGAACTAGAACCTGTCTCCTAGGGTTCTTGTGAGAATGAAATCAGATAATGTATGTGAAGCACTTAGCTCAGGGCTGGGTAAACACTCAGTAAATGTTAGTGTTGTGGGGACCTGATGTCTCGTTTGAAGCTATCTATTTAAACTCTTGTGAAGCGGTAAAGAGAACAAGGGCGTTGGACTTGGGTTCAATTCATATAGGAGGGTTACTACTTGTGCTATCTTAAGCAAATTGTTCAACTTTTCCTTTCTTCTCCCTATAACAGGAATAATGAAAGCTATCATGGAGACAAAGAGAAATCCTTAAAACTTTCAAAGACAACAAGACCAATAGCAATAATAAGACAAATTGCATGCAATGGACTGAAGATCATCTTAGCCATTGTTGGGAATGAAAAAGAAAGAAAAAAATGCTTTCAATATTCTGAAGGAAAGAGATTTTTTACGAGAATTCTCTACTTAGCCAAACTATCAAATAAATGTGAGGGTAAAATAAAGACATTTCAGGAATGTAAATTATAAAATCACAAAAACAAAACAAAAACCTCTCATAAACTCTTTCTTGACAATTTACTGGAGGATATACTGAATTGAAAAAAAAAAAGAAGAAGACACTGAATAAGAAAAAAAAGAAGAAGAAACCAAGGAAGAGGGAAATGTGTTATCTGGAGGGATCTGGGAAGAAGATGGGAACTGAAGTGTAGATTTTATAGATTTTTAAATCTCTTTGAATTCCCCATATAGAAAGAGTAAATAGAATAAATTAAACAAAAACTCATGGGCAATATCTTTAACAAAACTTTGTGATAGTGTATGCCCCAATCATCTGAAATATGAGTTCAGGGAAAGAACCACTGGAACAGCAAGACCTGAATATTATCAATTATGGAGATGAAGGAATTTCTAATGGCCTTGAGAGCTACAGGACCAAAACTTTGATCAATTTTCTATTGGTTTTGTGGTCTCAAATTAGTTTGTAATCTCTTCTTGTCCCTCCTTTTCTTTCCCCCAGCATCTAATTTAAAGGGATATCCATTTATTCCCAGCAGTACTCCAAAGGCAATTCTCCTGCTCTTATTAATTGCATTATATCTACATTGTTAGAAGATAAGGCTTTACACATGCTACTACAAAAACATTCACATAATGTATCATCTAAATCAGAAAAGTTTTGAGGGTGAAAGACGCCACTATTAATTAGGCCAAGACAAGACCTATAATCTGGACTCTAATGGCAAATTGGATATATGATCATCTCATTTATAAAAGTCACTTAGTCGTACTACTACTAAAGGTAAATACATATTTCATGTTTATCACCTGTCCTTACACAGATGTCCCTGCAGTCATTTTGGTCTTCTGAAATCCAATGTCTAGTAGCTTTTGCACAAAGAGTTCATGAAAGCAATTTTTTTAACTTTATACTTGAAGTTCAGGCAGACTGAAGAAAAACGTGATTCATATTTTCTTTTTATTAAAAACTTTTATGATAGCTTTATTGATATATAATTAATTCACTCATTTAAATTACACAATTAATTAGTTTTTAGTACATTCACAAGATGGTTTAACCATCGCCACAATTTTAGAACATTTTCATTACCACTGAAAGAAACTCTACCCCTATTAGCATCACTACACATTCCCAGCCAACACCTGGGCAACCACTAATTTACTTTATCTGTATAGATTTGCCTATCATCGGCATGCCACACAAAGGGAATTATGCACCATGCAATCCTTTGGACGAGGTGCTTTCACTTAACACAATGTTTTCTAGGTTTAGCAGTACTACTGTATGTATCAATCGGTAAGTGACTTCCTTTATGGCCAAAAAATATTTCATTATAGATTTAGAATAAAGTAAACCAGATTACTATTTGAATGAAAATAAGAGCTGACAAAAAAATTTTAAGTGTTTTCACCAAATGTTTCTTCTTCATTGGATATGACTTAGTTATTAAGTATAAGATATACACAACATATATTTAATAAATTTAATAAGTATATGCTCATATAACAAAATGTATATTATAATAGTATAAAGTGTTATTATACTTTAACGTAAAAGAAATATTTTAATACTTATTTTAATATAAATTTTAACTGAATTAAAATATAGGGTAATTCATGAAACCAACCACAAGGAGTTACTAACATGGAGTAGTAGTGAGCCCAAATAAAAGTCTGAACATTTCTACAAGTAGGAACGATAGAAATAAGGTATATGCAACATTTTTCTGTCTATATAGAAAATAACACTCTCATTAAAGTCATCTTTTAATGTGTCAATTACTGTAACATCTTTTAAACTTTTAGATTCAGGGCACATGCACAGGTTTGTTATATAGGTAAACTCCTGCCATGTGTTTTGGTAGATGGATTATTTCGTCACCCAGGTATAACCCTAGTACCCAACAGTTATCTTTTTTATCTTCTTCCTCCTCCCATCCTCCACCCTCAGGTAGGTCCTAGAGTCTGTTGTCCCCTCTTTGTGTCCATGAATCCTCATCAATCAGCTCCCACTATTGAGAACATGTGGTGTTTGGTTTTCTGCTTCTGTGTTAGTTTGCTGAGAATAATGGCCTCCAGCTCCATCCATGTTTCTGCAAAGGTCATGATCTCATTCTTTTTTATGGCTGCATAGTATTCCCTGGTGTATATGTACCACATTTTCTTTATCCAGTCCACCATTAGTGGGCATTTAGGTTGGTTCCATGTCTTTGCTATTGTAATTATGCTGCAGTGAACATACTTGTGCATGTGATTTTATGACAGAGCAATTTATATTCCTTTGAGTATATATTCAGTAATGGGATTGACCAATGGTATTTCTGTTTTTATCTCGCTGAGAAATCACCACACTACTTTCCACAATGGTTGAGCTAATTTATACTCCCAACAGTAAATAAGTGTTCACTTCTCTCCATAACCTTGAAATCATGTTTTTTTTTTTTTTTAACTTTTTAATAATGCCATTCTGACTGATGTGAAATGGTATGTCATTGTTTTGATTTGCATTTCTCTAATGGTCAGTGATATTGAGCTTTTTTTATAGGCTTGTGGCCCACACATATGTCTGTTGAAATGTGTCTGTTCTGTAACATTTTAAACATTCCAGTTTTGCCAGAGCAAAGGGCCCTCACATTCAGTGAACAAAGCTATGAGCTGCTAGGTTTCTAGGTAAGAAATAGTTTAAACCCTATATTAGTATATAGTCAAGTATATACTAATAAAATAGTGAACATTTTATTTCTAATAATTGAGGCATAAATTATTCACCTCTTTGTGCTTCCTATCATCATCAATAACTACAATTTGGCTTGATAAGTATTTAGATGCTTCTCAAATTTAAATTTAAAAATTACTATAGCATTTATAGATTAATTTTTACACTTTGCTTTTATACATAGCAAAATTCACTCACGTATAATTATAATGCAATATACATGAAAAGAAATATTTTTCTGTGATTATTACTTATGTCAAGGTTGGCTTGCCATAAAGACTACTTTTACAAGTTTGTATATACAGTGAATTCTCATTATTTGCAGTAGCCATATTTTATAAAGTCTCCATAAATGCTGAATTCATGAATACTTCTAGGGGAAATATAGGGTTAGGTTCCTACCAGCCTCCAGTAGCAACATTTTCCTTGACAGATCAATACATATCATGTATTACGTGTGTTTCTGCTTAAAGACTCTTTATTTAACATATATTATTGATTCATTAACATTATACTCAGGAAAATAGCACTAGAACTCATGCCTGAATGAAGCTTATCCAACACCATATTTTCTCCATAAGGCATATCACAGCCCTCTAGCCCTTAGGAACACTAGGCTTGGGAGCCAGTTTAGACAGCAAAATCACCAACAAAAAGCACAAAAATGCAAAAACTGTGCTACTAACCATCCTGTGAAAAGACTACTTGTTTACAGTATAAAAGCTGAAAAAAGAAGCAAAACCTTACCTTGTTTGACCCCAGCTAGGAACTTGCACATGAGGCAACTCAAATTTTTTGCTGCTCTCCACCTGTCTATGAACAATAATGAAAGCACTGAAAAAAATGATTTTAGGATCATAAAAATTTTAGTGAGTAGGTGAATTCACAAATAAGGAATCTGTGAATAACAAGGATTGAATGTATTTAAATTGGAGAATGAGTCCACATGAGAACAGAAATTAGATGTGACATTTCATATTTCAGCAATACGCATCTGGGTTTATAGGGAAATCTTGTAATTTTAGGAGAAAGAAAGCTGAACAGAGATTTTAGCAGTTAGCTTTTTTGGAATCCTGGATATAAAGTTTCTATATTTGACTTGATAAGTATAATGTCTTCATACAATTATAATGTCAAGACTTTTTATAAACCCACATCCTCATTCCTCAGGAATTTCTGCCATCGATCCTATAATTTTTTCCAGTTTTCTTAGGTTTAATTACATGTGTCCTGTTGATAAACATGAAATACAACAGCAGTCCACAAAGCTACTGAAGTCAGGTGCCAACTTTTTGGTTTATATCCAAATTTTAATTTCCTGGAGAAAGGGTCCATGGATTTCACAATATTTTCAAAGAAGCTCAAAACCAATGAAAATGCCTTAGAAAGGAGATGAAGAGTAAGAAGAAAAGGAAATGGAATTCAAAGGAATAGTGACATTTAAGGAGTCAGCAGAGTAAGGGGAACTAGTAAAGGAGACATGAGGAGGAAGCAAATCGATGATGGCCCTGAAGACAAGGGAGCAGGACAGTCTTAAAAGGCAGAAATTAAAAATTAACCAGGTGTGGTGGTGCATGCCTGTAGTCAGCTACTCGGGAGATTGAGGCAGGAGGATCCCTTGAGCCCAGTAGTGTGAGGCTGCAGTGAGCCAGGATTGTGCCACTGCACTCCAGCCTGGGCAATAGAGTGCGACCCTGTCTCAAAAAAAAAAAAAAAAAAAAAAAAAAGGCAGAAGTCACCAATAGTGTATCAAGAGCAGCAAAAATCTAAGAAAAATAAAGAGTGAATGTGATCATGGAGGACTCAGATGAGAGCAGTACTAGTGGAGCAGTGAGAGTAGAAGCCAGTTTTCAAAACTGAAATAATGACTGGGAAAGACTGTGAAGGAAAGACAGAGAAGATAGTAGTTGAGAGAAGATGTTGTTGAGAGGTCATGTAAGTCTCCTGAGGATAAGGAGCCAGTGGATGAGGAAAGGGTGGTGACAGAGCTAGACAAAAATACACATCAAGCATCGACTCTGAGTCAGGGGCCCTGCAGCGTATTAAGTGGAACGGTTTTGAGCACACAAACAAGATGCTTACCCTTGTGGATTTTTTTAGGCTGAGGACTGGTTTGTAAAGCCTCCTTTTTATTAGAACCATACACCTGAGCTTCACTCCAGAGATTCTGATTTCATTAGCCAAAGGTGGGCTCTCAGTGTCAGCTTCGTATGAAAGCATCCCAGGTTATTCTAATGTGCAGCCTGAGTTGAAATCGACTGTTCTAAAGACAGATGGGTTGATGAATATACTGCAGAACCAAGTAGCCAGTCTGGTTCACCACCCTCATCCCTTTAAACAGGAATTAAAGATGTCAGCATTAGCATAGAGTGGAGGGAAAGTTGGAGTTTAACAGAATCACCCCACATAGTGGCCTCTATTCCCTCTGTGAAGTTAAAAATAAAATCAACTAGGCTGAGGCAGAAGAATGGCGTGAACCCGGGAGGCGGAGCTTGTGGTGAGCCACGATCATACCACTGCACTCCAGTCTGGGTGACAGAGCGAGACTCTGTCTCAAAAAATAAAATAAAATAAAATAAAATCATCTGCTGAGAGTGAGAAATAGAGGGAAACAGGCAAGGGATGAGAGTCTGGACTGATTACCACTAAGAGCAGTGGACTGATTACCACTAAAAGTTGCCACAATTACACCCAGTTCAATTTGAAGATCCAGATGAAGTTAGAAATCTTGAATTTGTAGAGGCACTGATTTGTACATATGCTTGACTTTCTGTCGTATGAGAGAAATGTGTATGTTTTAGCTTACCAACATAATTGTGGATTCATTCTTGTGTTTTAATCCTTGAGCTCATGGTAATGCTAATATGCAGAGACTCAACACCTAGCATAAAAATATCTAGAACCCAGTGCCAGTCACAACCTACCTACTGTGTTCCCACTGTGGTATTTAGTTCTGAAGTGCACTGCCATGACAGCTTCTGAGCTTTACACATATTTAAGTCACTGTGACAGAGATGGGACTTTTAGTTCATTGACTGAATTTGCTATCACTCTAATTCTCTGTGATAAGACATCCCTACTCTGTGTCAACATGCCTCTCAGCATGTAAAGAGCTGGGCAACTTTGGTGTATTGGGTATTACTGGAGAGATGAATATCATTTAAGAAAGAGTCTATTGTTTTCTTTCATAAAACTGCCCTCAAGAGGTGCATGTAAGTTAACTTAATGTTCCTGAAAGTAATTCTGAGACAGACACAATGTATCAGAAATGGTCTCAATTGCCTTTATTTCAAGGACAAGAAAAAAATTCCTATGATGATTTAAAAGGAAGAATGGAAGGCAATAATTTGCTCAAATAAGATCTATAATAAAAATGCTCAAGATGCTGAAGATCAAGTTACACACATCTACTAAAAAATTTACAGGTCTTTCCGCAAAGATCATGTAATATACTAGGTACGGGTATTAAAAGTTAGCCAACCATGCATGGACAAAGAAAATACATGTGCGTGATGACCAGAACAATCACATTTCCTCAGTGATACACCATTTTCTATTCTTCTTTTCACAAATGATGAGATTGCATCTCAGAAGGGTAAGATTTTGTCCAAGGCACAGTTTACTCATCAACAAAATTGCACTGGGCACCTATTTAGTCTAGAGACACTGTCAGGGGAGAAGAAAATGAACATGAAGTTCTCTATATGCTCAGAGAGCAGTTATTGTGAGAAGGTACTTGACAGTCCAGTGCTCTAATACACCCCAAAACAACAACTAGTTGTTAGGGAGTTCGTCACAAAGACACTTCCCTCAGCTCCCATCAATAACCGCTTCAGAGATATGATCCACTGTAGATGCACACTACATACATGTTGAATAAAGGAAAGAGTCTGTAAAAAGAAAGAGTGTTGTAAATATACACTAAGTCCTTTTTAGGGGGCACAGAATAGGGAATTCTACATCTGAGAAATATGGAAGAAAAGGCTCAACATGAGAAAGAGGAAATATGATTTTGCAGGCTAGTCAATCGACTAGCTTGGCTGGGGAGGAGAGACTTTTGTTGAGAAGTAACACAAGGTGCAACTGAAAACCCAGAGTGGGGCTAGACCTTTGTAAATACTTGAGTCTGAGACTAGAACCATTTTACTCTACTCCATGGACAAAAAAAGAGAAGTACTAGGGTATTCCACAGGCATAAACCATGATGAGAGGGGTATTTCAGGAAGGCTGCTCTGGCTGTGTGGAGGATGAACTAGAGTCAGGGGAGAAAGAAAAGGAGACCAGTAAAGGCGACACCACCGCAGTGTTGGTGAGCTATTCTGAGAGTCTGGAAAGGCTAACGAAAGTGATCATGGGAAGAGAAAAGAGGTATTTGAGAGAAATTCACAGGGAAAAAAAAAATGACCTGGATTTGGTGCTGAAAAAATATGAGGAGAAAGAGAAATAAAGGAAAAGGAGGATTTGGAGATGCAGAGTTGAGATAGTGAGAGAAGGTGATGTCACTAACAGAAATCATGGGTTCAAGAGCTTCTACTGGAGGAATTTGGGATACATGGAATTTAGGTGCCTCTTAACTGGCAAATAGAAACACTCTGAGATGGGGCTGGAGATTAGGAACTAATACCAGAAGAAGGAAATGTTTAAGAACTCTAGATACTATGTGGGAATTCGTGTATTTGAAAATGATAGCTGAAGTCACAGAAACAGGTAGCTTGGTTGGCCAGGCTAGCAAATATATAAAGAATATTCCTATTTCAGATTGCATTTAAGTAGTCTTTTAGACACATTTTACTTTGCAAAAACAAAAATAAAAACAAACAACCAAATTTAAAAAACACACACACATACACAATCAAAGATGGGAAAAATAAAATCCAACTAACTAGCATTTATAACTACATCAATCTTTTAACTAACTAGCATTTATAACTACATCAATCTTTTAACTAACTAGCATTTATAACTACACCAATATTTTAACTAACTAGCATTTATAACTACACCAATATTTTAACTAACTAGCATTTATAACTACATCAATATTTTTGAACTTTGGACTCGAAGTCTTCCTTTGAATGGAGTGTAAAGAACACCTAGAGTAGCAAACTATTATTTGGTCCCATTTAGCACAATAACTATCCTATTTTTAAAAAGTAACAGGATAAGTCTGTCCTTTTCATACCCTCTACCATCTATTCTATTCTTTTAAAAAGAAATGACTTAAGTCATTTAAAAAAAGATTTCATCACTTATGGGTTTTTAATATGCTAAACACAGCAGAGTCTGAACATTTTAAGTCAGTAAAATATTGAGAAAGAAGTATGGTTTGCAAAATAAAGATGTAGCCTTTAGCGAAAACGTATTTAATTATTCACTGCATTTGGGTTTAAATAAGCTCCCAAAGGCCCGTTTTTTTGGTTTTCTTCTGGGGGGAAAAAAGTCTTCTGAAAGCTCTTTATACTAGTGACATGTTCTGCTTAATATTTCATTTACATTTGTCCTATTTCTGTTGTTTTGCTCTTCTATACCACCTACAGTGACAAAAGTCCATTCTTTTTAATTCACACTTCTATTCTGTTTTATAGGTTATTTAATACTGCATAATAAGGCAATTAGACCACAACCCAGTGCACTCTAAGTGGCATGGGAATGATCCAAAAAAGACAAAATAAACTTAATGCAACATAAAAATGACTAGGCAGCATATTAAAAAATCAGATTACTGATAAATACTTTAGTGCCATTAGAATCCAATGTAAAGTAGCAAACTTAATATCCTCAGCGTCTTTCACACTGTGTGATTTTACCAGACTATTCACAAATGCATTTGAAAATATTTTGTATAAGGTGAAACCTCAACTTTAAATGTATGTCCTATTAGATGTTTGTGTTGCACAGCAACTAGAATTTAGTCAATTCTGCCTATGCACAAAGACAGACAGTGTTTGACCAAAACACAGGAATGACCTATTGAATTAGAAGAAAAAGACAAAGAAAAACTGAAGATTCCTCCTAATGCTTTTGCCTTCATTTAAGCTTGCTTCTTACATTCATTTAGCTGGCTGAATAGATGCTATGTCTTCTTAGTTCTCCTCATTATTCAAACATTCAGCATACTGTTTGAAAAGGGAGTCTCTTATGCTATAATGTCTTGATGTGACCACTACTAAGTTTTGGAAATTGTATTAATAAGGATATGGCATATTATGCTATGGTAACACATTGACCCCCAAATCTCAGTGGACTAACAAAACAAAGTATATTTTTCTGAAATTACATGTCTAAAACTGGTCAGGCCAACTTAAATCTCTACCCCACAAAGCCACATGGGTTTTTAGAGGCTCCACCATAACAGTGGTGTCACCATAATGTGACATGGCCATTTCCCAAAAATAAAAGTGGCTACTGAGTATGCTATGTCAAGAAAGGTGAAACATGAAGAACTTTCATACTCATTTCACTACTATTTGTTTGTCATGGGAGTCTAGGCAATCCAGGAAGAGGAAAACAAGTGGTGACCACCAAGTACTGTGTTTAGATCAGAAGAAGTTACTTCTAGGAGGTAGCGTTGTGAGCTAAAAAGACCTCTCAACTTCAAGGCAAAAGATCTGATTTTGGACAAGTCACTTGGCTTTTCTGGGTCTGAATATGCAAAATGAGAAATTTATTTACTTATTTTTTTAGTGAGGTTGCTAAACATTCTAGTCAGTAGCTGGAAAAGTGAATTTCCTGTAGAATGACAGGAATTACATAGAAACAAGCAATTTTATTTTCCTTAAATGTAGCATTAATTTTAATGTGTACATACATAAACAGTGCAATTTTAAAACCTTGAAGGTGACATGCATATTTTAAGGTGCAGTTGGGATGGGGGAGGATGTTAGCATCTCTGATTTTCCTTACCATTTTTTTTCTAGTTCTTTATGCAAAAGCACTGAGTCAGGAAACTTCATCTAGAATGCTAAAGTTAAAGGTGAACTTCCTGAAGTCTGCACTTCTACGTATCACAAACAAAATGGAAATGACTTTCTAGAGCAGTTTGGTAGGCACTAGAGTAATATAGCTGAGCTTTTAGGCTCGAAGTGAATGAAATCAGGGATTCATTTTCTGAAAAACTAAAGGTGATCATGTTTGTAACTGTGTGCTCTATCTATGTTTCACAGTTGCTACCCATGTGATCCCTTCCACCAGTCTTTTTATTCAGTATAGTTTCTGAATAGATGCTGTTCACTGGAGTTATATATAACTAGGGTGTGGTGAGGTACAGAAGGAAGCACTGGGAAAATCACTCTTCCTTGAAGTCTGTTCTTATGGCTTTTTTTTTTTCTTTTTTTTTTTCTTTTTTTTTTTTGAGACGGAGTCTCGCTCTGTCGCCCAGGCTGGAGTGCAGTGGCCGGATCTCAGCTCACTGCAAGCTCCGCCTCCCGGGTTTACGCCATTCTCCTGCCTCAGCCTCCCAAGTAGCTGGGACTACAAGCGCCCGCCACCTCGCCCGGCTAGTTTTTTGTATTTTTAGTAGAGACGGGGTTTCACCATGTTAGCCAGGATGGTCTCGATCTCCTGACCTCATGATCCACCCGTCTCGGCCTCCCAAAGTGCTGGGATTACAGGCTTGAGCCACCGCACCCGGCCTCTTATGGCCTTTTATCTGCCATTGAGGCAGACGTAGCTGGTGCAGAATGTCAGATGCTGTCATCACTTACAGGCCCATGGATGTGGTCCACCTTTGCTTCTTCCACAATACCTTTCTCAAGCCTTCCTGGCCTTGCAGCAGAACTTCTAGAACTTCTGAACTTCAGTTCAGTGGGTCCTTGACTCAAAGGTCAGGATGAGATGGGATGTGGCAGAGTGACAAGACACAAAGGGAAGATATGGTACCAATTGGCCTCAGAGCAGGATACATTTGTATTTGCACTGATGAAAATTCAAATTCCCAAAGTAAATCTAAAAAACTGAAGATTTTCTTCGAGTGAAACGAGAAATTTAGATGAGATTGTGGGCATCCCACGAGGAACATCAGGACATTAGAATCTTGTCCTGTCACAGTGGACTTTAAATGGTGACTTTCAATGTGTTGTAAGAATTGAATTGCCATAATCAGCAAAAGAGACATAATATTAAAATAAAGTTAGATATTTAATATTAGAGATCTAATAGTAAAACAGAATTAAATCCAAAAGAGCCAAAAAAAAAATAAAAATAAAACTTTTCAAACTTTCCTCCATCCTCTATTCACTGCTCCAGAGCACCTTTCACTAGCAAAATAACCTTGAATGGCAGGGCAAATGTGTAATGGCTTTCCTTCACAGCCAAAACTGGAATTCCTTTGTGAAATAAGGATGATTCTAGAGTTTGGACCCAATTAGAGCTCTCTGAAAATAAATAGGAAAGGTAAATAATGTCTCTTTCTTGTTTGATATACAACATCTGATATTTGTGCTTTAATATTAGGCATGAAGCGCTATATGGTATTTAACAAAACTAGGATTCTTCGATGTTTTGGGGTCAAAACTGAACAT
Organism: Rhinopithecus roxellana; assembly: GCF_007565055.1. Lineage (NCBI taxonomy): Eukaryota > Metazoa > Chordata > Mammalia > Primates > Cercopithecidae > Rhinopithecus > Rhinopithecus roxellana. Next base: position 112,104,211 of record NC_044551.1, read on the forward strand.
CATGAAATACCAAGAATTCACAGAGACAAGGTAATTTTATAGAACTCTCATGATTAAAAGGAATGGGGCACCACTAGACTTTTTCTTGGTTAAGTTTCTACCCCTAATTGCCATGCCTACTGCCATTATGTGGATATAGGTAAAGTCTTATGTTGAAAATGATTAAAATTAAAACCGGGCATGGTGGCTCATGCCTGTAATCCCAGAACTGTGGGAGGCTGAGGTGAGTGGGTCGCCTGAGGTCAGGAGTTCGAGACCAGCCTGGCCAACATGGTGAAATCCTGTCTCTACTAAAAGAAATACAAAAATCAGCCAAGCCTGGTGGCGGGTGCCTATAATCCCAGCTACTCAGGAGGCTGAGGCAGGAGACTTGCTTGAATCCAGGAAGCAGAGGTTGCAGTGAGCCAAGATTGTGCCATTGCACTCCATCCAGCCTGGGTGACAGAGTGAGACTCTGTCAAAAAAAAAAAAAAAAAAAAAAAAAAGAAAGAAAGAAAGGAAAAGAAAGAAGGAGAGAGAGAGGAAGGAAGGAAGGAAGGAAGGAAGGAAGGAAGGAAGGAAGGAAGGAAGGAAGGAAGGAAGGAAGGAAGGAAGGAAGGAAATGGAAATGAATAGAAAGACTTTGAAAATGATCTTAATTTAGAGACTTATCAAATATTCGAGAATACCTCTTTCTCTAAGGCAGAATTAGCCTGGTCATTGCTTGACTCTCATGACACAGAAGTCTGTGTCCAGTGAAATCCATTTTGTCATGCAAATGATTTCTGCCTCAATGTAAATTATATTAGGATCATAGAGACCACAGCTACTAGAGGGAAATAGAATTAATTACTTCAATTACTAAGCTGTACACTATGTCTGTATTGATGATGATTCCATAACTCCATTCTTAAATCCGAGTAAAAATCAGAGGTGACTACTAGGTTTAGCCTGAAACTTAATACCATGGTAACAAGACATTACAGAAGCATACCAAAGAATGTGATAGTTTACCTGAATAAAGTGCTAAGCCTCTGCCCCTCAATGCTGTCTAAGGAAGCTCACAGAGGATAGTACAACAACATTATATAGGAACCAGGAGACAGGGATCAAGATGGCTGACTTGACACAGGTAGTGTGTGCCTCCTCCATGGAGAGGAAACAGAATAGTTCATAGATATTCAAAGAGATTGTCTAGAAGAAAATACATGGATTTATCAAAGAAGAGACAGGCAGCACTTGTCTCTTCAGGTGCTTCAGTGAGTAAGGAGGATATTAGAAGCAGCTTGCCCAGTGGGAAACCCACTGAGAACCAGGAGAGGCTCCTGGACAAGGGAAAACAGTAAGAGAGAATTCCTGAGAGCTCCGAAATGGGCTTTAATGATCTCGGCTGTGAGAGAAACCCTCAGCCCACTAGATCCTTATGCTTGGCATACAGAGCAGCCTAAAGATTGCACAGAGATGTTGCTCCAGAAAGGAAACCCACACAGAATCCCATAGGCATCCAACCCTGGAGCAGCCTCAGCTGGGCACCGCTTTGACAGCTACTAGGAGGTCTACAGACAGGGCTGCAGCTGCTGCACTCCTCTAAGGAGGCAGGAAGAAAACAGGTGCCCCCACACATCCCTCGGAGGGGCCCGGTCACCCTGCTTCAGGCTGCTGTTGAGACCGAGATAGGAGGCAGATCACACTCCCCACAGCTTCTTGCCCATGCTGCCTGCCTGGGAGGGACCTGCCCTTTCTGGTAACATACCCAAGGCAAAAGTTGAGAGTTTAATGCTGAATGGTGCCCTGATATCAGTCTGAGATTGGGCTGATAAGGCTGCAGCTGTCATGCAGCCAAGGACTGACAGGGAAACCAGGCTATCCTACGCATATCTAGGACAAGACCCACAGCCATGCAACAGGCTGCCATGAGGCTAAGATGCAACCAGACCACACTCCCCACAGCTTCTTGGCCATGCTGCTTGCCTGAGAGAGACCCCGCCTTCTCTTGTGCCAGGCCCAACTTGCCATTTTGAGAGTTTAACACTGGGCTGCACTGTGCCCTCATAATGAGTTCAACTTGACATGGCCACAGCCATTGCTTGGTCAAGGAGAAACAGGGAAGCCCATTCCCCTAAGCATGCCTAGTACAATCTTTACCCCCCTGCTCTAGGCTGCTACAAAACCAACATTCGAGTGGATTGCACTCTCCACAGTTTCTTGCCACAGCTTCTTCCTCTTGCTGTGTACCTGAGAGGAGCCTCACCCATTCTGATTACAAAACCCACAGCTGCCACCATTTTGAGAGTTTAACACTGGGCTATACCCCACTCTTGGACCACATTTGAGATGAGTCAGCTGCAGCCACTACCCTGGGTTAGTGGAGGGACAGAGGAGACCAAGCCCTCCTAAGCACACTTAGAACAATACCTGTCACCTACTACGGGCAGCTGTGTGACTTGGAATTAGCCCATGAATTCACTGCAGCTTCTAACAACACCAACCCAGACTGCTTGGGTCCCAATGCATTGCTCCACCACTGCGACAGCCATGACCCACCCACACCACATCAGCTGTCTAGGAGCCTAAGAACCCACTCGCACACAGGGTCCACCACTCCCACTACAAGCTCCTAAGCAAGTCACCTGCAGGGTCAAGAATTAACCCTCTAGGACCTGCTAACATGGGAGGCTGTATAAGCTTCACTGAGCCTAAAAACAGGTATACTCACACCACTGCTGCCACCACTGGGGCCCAAAGACTTATTCGCTTGGCATCTAAGTCCCCAGCGAAATTTCACCATGACCTGAACTAATAACCATTTTCTAAACCACCAAGGAAATCACAGAGACCACTGACCACTGCCAAAGAAGTCACGCAAAATCACACTACTGCTAACTATCCAAAATCAAAGCCAAAGTGTCTTACTCAACAACAGATGTATACATCCTCAAGAAAAAGTTATCCTCTACTAAAGCTATTTGAAAAAAAAAAAATGGAACCAGTGACAGCTATACCAGATGCACAAATATCAACAGAAGGACGCAGAAACATGGAAAAGCAAGGAAATATGAACCATGAAAGAACCACAACAATTGTCCAGCAACAGATTCCAGTCAAAAAGTATTCCTCAAAATGCCAGGTAAAAAGAATCATAATACTGATTTTAAAGAAGCTCAGTGAGATGCAAGAGAAATTGGAAAAACAATACAAAGAAATTAGGAAAATTAATCCAGGATGTGAATGAGAAACTTACTAAGGAGACAGATGTCTTACAGAAAAGAAAAAAAAAAATAAGCAGAGATTCTGAAAGTAAAAAATTCATTGAGGGAAATACAAAATCCATTTGACAGCTTCAACAATGTACTAGACCAAGTGGAAGACACAATCTCAGAGCTCGAAGACCGGTCTTTTGACATAATCCAGCCACATAAAAATAAGAAAAAGGATTTTAAAAAATGAACAAATCCTTTGAGACATCTGGGACCATATAAAGTGACCAAACTTACATTCCAAGGAGAAAGAAAGAGATCAAAGAGTTTAGAATATATATCTAAGAACATAATCGATGAAAACTTCCCATCTATCAAGAGAGTTAGACATCAAGATAAAGGAGGCACGGCAATTTTCAGACAAACACATTGTAAAAAGGTCCTCACCACAGCATATAGGGTTCAAAATATCTAAAGTCAAAGTGAAAGAAAGAATTTCAAAATTAGAAAGAGAAAAGCATCTAGTCACCTATAAAGAAAACCCTGTTAGTTAGGCTAACAGGAAACTTTCAGCAGAAACTTTACAGGCTCATAGAGAATGAGACGGCACTTTCAAAGTCCTAAAAGAAAAAAAATCATCTGCCAAGAATTTTGTATCCTGCAAGAATAAACTTCATAATAATGGACAAATAAAGTCCTTTCCATACAAGAAAATGCTGAGGGCTTTCGTCACCAGAAAACTGGTTCTACAGGAAATGTCCAAAGGAGTCTTAAGCATGGAAATGAAAGGTCAGTATTTACCATAATAAAAGTCACATGAGAACGTATAACCCACAATTGCATGGAAATGAAAGGTCAGTATTTACCATAATAAAAGTCACATGAGAACGTATAACCCACAATTGCATGGAAATGAAAGGTCAGTATTTACCATAATAAAAGTCACATGAGAACGTATAACCCACAATTGCATGGAAATGAAAGGTCAGTATTTACCATAATAAAAGTCACATGAGAACGTATAACCCACAATTCATTTAAAACAGTCACACAGCGAGGATGAGAAAGAAATCAAATGGGAACACAACAGAATTTTCATAAAATCACAAAAACAAAAAGACAGTGAAAAAGATGGAAACAATTTATGAAACAACTTGAAAACCATCAACAGTATAACAGGAACAAAGCCTCATATATTAATATTAACCTTGAAGATATATGGATTAAATGCTTCACTTAAGAGATACAGATTGGCAGAATGGATAAAAACATGAATCCATTATATGCTGCTTCAAGAAACTCACCTTATCCATAAAGACACATATAGATGGAAAGTACACGGATAGAAAAAGACATTCCACTCAAATGGAACACCACAGTGAGCAAGAGTAGCTTTAGTTATATCAGACAAATCAGACTTCAAACAAAAAATAGTAAAAATGACAAAGGTCATTATGCAATTATAAAGGATGGACTCAGCAAGTGAATATAACAATCCTATGTATATGCACCCAACATCAAAGCATCCAAATTCATGAAACAAATATTACTAGACCTAAACAAACAGCAATACAATAATAATAGGGGACTTTAACACTCCACTCATAGCACTAGACAGATCATCAAGACAAAAAATTGACAAAGAAACACTGAACTTACATTGGATTTTAGACCAAATGGACTTAACAGACATTTACAGAACATTCTATGCAACAATTACAGAATATGCACTGTTCTCATAAGTGCATGGAACATTTTTCAAGACAGACCACATGTTAGACTACAAAACAAGTCTTAACACATTTTAATAAATCAAAATCATATCAAGTATCTTCTCAGACCACAGTGGAAAAAAGCTAGAAATAAATACCAAGAGGAACCCCCAAAACTATACAAACACATGGAAATTAAACAGCATGTATTTAAAAACTAAAAACAAAAAAAGAAATTAAAAAAAAAACTAAAACTAAAAATAGCACTACTACTCGGTTCAGCATTCCAACTACTGGGTACTCATAGGGAAAGAAATCATGTATTTAAATGATACCTGTGCACATATGCATATCACAGCACTATTCACAATAGCAAAGATACAGAATTAACCTAAATGTGTATCAAAGGAGGACTGAATAAAGAAAATGTCATATATATATATATATATATATATATATGTTGTTGCAAAAGTAATTGTAGTATTTGCCATTATTTTTAGTTGCCATTATTTTTAATATATTTTAATGCATTATTTAAAGATATTAAATTTAAATATTTCAATTTAATACATTTTATATACATCTATATATATAGATAGATAGATATAAAATGGAATACTATTCAGCCATAAATATTATATAGGAACCAGAGCAGATTAAAGTGTTATCTAAGATATTTATCAGACCCAACATAAATCTGAATGAAACCATCTGTGTTAATGGACTAACAAATGGCAGATATAGATCCTACACAGAATAAACTATTTAAAAAAATTCATAGTATTTTAGAATCTTAAAAAAGTGGGGGGAGGAGCAGGACTTTGAGAACGAAGGAGTAAGGAGCTCGGCGCAACCTCTCCCCAACAAAACAACAATTTAATTCACAAAAAATTATTTTAAAAGATCATTAATCATTCATATTTCCTGGAAATTGTCCTAAATGCATACAGCAAATGTAACAACATTCATTCAAGAAAACCTATTAAATATCCGTAAGAAAAGTGAGAATCTGTGGCACTTGAGCCATGACCTGGCCCATTACATCCACTTCCCAGTTCCGGGGAAGCTCTTCCTGAAACACGTTTAGTCAAGAAGCAAGGAGCTCCTTTTTCCTCCAGCAGTCCGTTTGAAACTATGGTTTCATCCTAGGAGGAGCCAGCTGCTGGCATTTCTCATGCCCGCCCCATTCTGCCTCCCAGCCCCATGTTGCGGCCACGCTTATTCCAGGCAGGTGAGACCAAAAAGACAGCCTTTGTAGTCACCCACCCAGTTGCCATCTGTAAGGAGAAAGCTCTATCCCAGAAGCTGCAAGCTGAGAATACTGGGGCCCTGATGACCCCGTCCCCTAACTCATTGGATACAATTTCCACAAAGAGAGGCGCAAAGTGAGAGGAGCAAAACCGACAGAAATGAAGGGAGAACTGGGCAATTCAACAACGATCGTTGGAGACTTCAGTACTCCACTTGTAAAAATGGGAAGAACAACTTCACAGAAAACTAACAAAGAGAGAGAAGAGTTGAACAATTCTACAAACCAACCAGAACCAACAAATATGTCTAGAACATTCCATTAAACAACAGAATACACATTCTTCTCAAGCACACAAGGAACATTCTCCGGATAGACAATATGCTAAGCCATAAAACAAGCTTCAATAATTTAAAATAATTAAAATAATAGAAAGTATGCTACCAAACCACATCAGAATTAAATATCAATGACTGGAGGAAATTTTGGAATAGACAAATACCTGAAAATAAGCAAACTTACCCAACTGGTCAAATAAGGAATCACAAGGGGCATTAGATATTTCAGAATGAATGAAAATGAAAACACAATGTAACAAACTATGGGGTACAGGTAAGTCTGTGCTCAAAGTGAAATTTATAACTGTAAATGCTTCTCTTAGAAACTGAGAAAGATCTCATCAATTACCTCACCTTTTATCTTAAGAAACTAGAAAAATAAGAACAAAATAAACACAAAGCAAGCAGAAAGAAGGAAATAATACAGGACAGAACAGAAATAAATAAAATAGCAAATAAAAATGCAATAGCAAACACCAATAAAACCAAAAGTTAGTACTTTGAAAACATCAACAAACTGGGCAAATCTTCTGATGAAGTGATAAAGAAAAAAACAGAGTAGATATAAGTTGCTAAAATCAGAATATTGCTACCAACCTTACAGAAACAGGAAGGATTATAAGGAAATATGATGAATAACTATATGCCAACAAATTAGATAACTTAGATGAAATGGACAAATTTCTAGAAAGAAACAAATTACCCAGTCTGACTTGAGAAAAAAGAGAAAATCTCAACAGGCCAAAAATGGATAAAATGAATTAGTAAATTTGAAACTTCCCACAAAGAAAACTTCAAGCCCATTTGGCCTGTTGGCGAATTTCACTAAACATTCAAAAAAGAATTAATACCAATCCTTTACAAACTCTTCCAAAAAACAGAAGATAGGAGCACTTCCCAAATTGTTCTATGATGTTGGTATTATTATCCTGATATAAAAGACGGCACAAGAAATAAAAAGTATAGAACAATATCCCTTATGAACACAGATGTTAAAATCTGAAACAAAATACTAACAAAGTGAATCCAGAAATATACATTTAAAAAAAACCAGTATACGCCATGGACAAGTGGGAATTATCTCAGGAACGCCACAGTGGTTTAACATCTGGAAGTCAATTAATGTAATATATTATGTTAATGGAATAAAGGGCAAAAACCATCATCACAATAAAGGCTTATATTTATATTCAACTGATTTTTCACAACAGTGCCAAGACAATTGAATGGGGAAAAAACAGTCTTTTCAACAAATGGTACTGAGAGAACTCCATACCCACATGCAGAAAAATTAAATTAAGGCCCTTTCTCACACCATACCAAAAAACTAATTCAAAATTGACCATAGACCTAAATGTAAGGACAAAAGGCATTTCATAAAATCCAATACTCACTCATGATTAAAAACTCTCAACAAACTAGGAAGAGAAAGAAACTTAATCTGATATAAGGCATCTACAAAAAACCTACAGCTAATATCATATTTAATGATGAAAAATTTAATGAATGGTTGCTTGCCTTCTAAAATTAGGAACAAGACAAGGATGTCTCCTCTCACTGTGACCATTCAACCTTTTACCGGAGGTGCCAGACATAGTAATTAGGCAATAAAAATATATAAAAGGCATCCAGATTGAAAAGGGAAAAGTAAAACTATCTCTCTTCATAGGTGACATAATTTTGTATATAGAAAATCCTAAATAATATAAATAAAAGACTATCGAAATGAATTAAAAAGTTCAGCAAAGTTCAAGGATAAAAGATAAATATATAAAAATCTATTGAATTTCTATACACTAGCAATGGAAAATCTGAAAATTAAGAAAATTTCATTTATAATAATATCAAAAAGGGTAAAATTTTTAGGTTTATGCATCTTACAAAGAATGTTCAAGACATAACCTTAAAACTATAAAATATTGTTAAAAGAAATTAGAGAAGATCCAAATAAATTGAAAGACATTTCATGTCCATGGTTCAGAAAATAAAATGTTGTTCGGTTGGCAATACTCCTCAAATTGATTTACAAAGTCATTCAATCCCTATTAAAAATCTAGCTGGCTTTTATTTAATTTTTTTTTTTTTTGGCAGAAATCACACTGATCTTAAAATTCATATGTAAATGCAACTGTGAAGAGCCAAAACAATGTTCAAAAACAAGAACCAAGTTGGAAGACTTACACTTTTTGATTTCAAAACTTACTACTCAACTACAGTAATTAATACAGTGTGGCACTGGCACAAGGTTAGACTTACAAGAACCAAGTTGGAAGACTTACACTTTTTGATTTCAAAACTTACTACTCAACTACAGTAATTAATACAGTGTGGCACTGGCACAAGGTTAGACTTACAAGAACCAAGTTGGAAGACTTACACTTTTTGATTTCAAAACTTACTACTCAACTACAGTAATTAATACAGTGTGGCACTGGCACAAGGTTAGACTTACAAGAACCAAGTTGGAAGACTTACACTTTTTGATTTCAAAACTTACTACTCAACTACAGTAATTAATACAGTGTGGCACTGGCACAAGGATAGACTTACAAGAACCAAGTTGGAAGACTTACACTTTTTGATTTCAAAACTTACTACTCAACTACAGTAATTAATACAGTGTGGCACTGGCACAAGGATAGACTTACAAGAACCAAGTTGGAAGACTTACACTTTTTGATTTCAAAACTTACTACTCAACTACAGTAATTAATACAGTGTGGCACTGGCACAAGGTTAGACTTACAAGAACCAAGTTGGAAGACTTACACTTTTTGATTTCAAAACTTACTACTCAACTACAGTAATTAATACAGTGTGGCACTGGCACAAGGATAGACTTACAAGAACCAAGTTGGAAGACTTACACTTTTTGATTTCAAAACTTACTACTCAACTACAGTAATTAATACAGTGTGGCACTGGCACAAGGATAGACTTACAAGAACCAAGTTGGAAGACTTACACTTTTTGATTTCAAAACTTACTACTCAACTACAGTAATTAATACAGTGTGGCACTGGCACAAGGATAGACTTACAGATCAATGAAACAGAATGCAGAGTCCACAATTAAACCTTCACACTGTAGTCCATTAATTGTGCACAATGGTGCCAAGACAATTGAACGGGGAAACAATAGTCTTCTCAACAGATGGCACTGGGAGAATCAGAGAGCCACATGTAAAAAAATTAAATCAAGGCCCTTTCTCATGCCATACCCCCAAATTAATTCAAAATTGATCACAGACCTTAAAAGTAAGAGCTACAATCATAAAACTCCTAGAAGACACACAGGAGTAAATCTATAATACAATTGTTTAGGCAATGATTTCTTAGATGTGACACTAAAAGTACAAGTGACAAGAATAAAAAATAAACATCAAAATTAAAAATGTTTGTGCTGCAAATAATAACATCAAGAAAGTGAAAGAAAATCCATTGAATAGGAGAAAACATTTTCAAAGAATATATATGCTAAAGGACTTACATTCAGAATACATAATGAACCCTTACCACTCAATAATAAAGACAAGTAATCCAATTTAAAAATAGGGAAAGAATCTGAATAGACATTTCTCCAAAAAATATACACAAATATGCATTAAGCACACAAAATGATGTTCATCATTAGCCATCAGAGAAATGCAAATCAAAATTACAATGAGATACCACTTCACTCCACTAGGATGGCTATAATAAAAAAGATAGACAACATTAAGGGTAGGCAAAATGTGGAGAAATTGGAACCTTTATGCATTGCTAGTGGGAATGTAAAATGATGCATTCATTTTGGGCAACAGTTTAGCATTTCTTCAAATGATTAAACAGAGAGTTACTATAAAACTCAGCCATTCCACCACTAGATATCAAGCCAAGAGAAATGCAAACATATGTCTACACAAAAACTCATGCATGAATCCTCATAGTATTATTATACTATGAATAATATTGTATGTAATATTATTCATACAAACTAAAAAGTAGAAAAAACCTAAGTGACTGTCAACAGATGAAGTGATGAATAGGATGAAGAGGAGATATGAGGAGTGACTGCTAATGGATTCAGGTTTATTTCGGTCAAGATGAAAATGCTCTAAAATTATATTGTGGTGATGGTTACACAATCCTATGGATATAATTAAAAACACTGAATTGTCACATTAAATGGGTAAATTGTACAGTATGTGAATTATATCTCAATAGAGCTATTTAAAATTTTTAAAAGAAAGTAAAAGCACACACTTACATGCTGCACTCACTCCTAAAAACAAGATCTCTTCTCTTATTTCTAAGTTTCTAGAGCTTAAATCCTAGGATAGGGGCAGATCTGAAACAGAAAGGCCTGATTCTAGAGAGGGAATTAGGTTTTCAACATTTAGGAACTGATGTGTGCAAACTTTAATGGAATAAGCTCATTTTCCTTCACTGTAGACAAAAACAAACAAAAATCAACAACACAAATTTCTGAAGAAATTTCCTTGGTTACAGCTTTGGTTTAGAAGAATCTCAACCTGCATTATATAACTCCTTTTAATCATCCAGAGTGATGCTATTAAGAGAAGAATCTGAATAGCACTAAGTAAAGGATTGCCTTGTTATGTTGGAACACAATTATCTGTCGGAAGGCTTGAGTTCTCACTCTGAGGAGAGGGGTGCATTGAGGACTTTGGAGCAAGAGGAAGCAGTAACGATTGAGCACAGGCAATGAGTGTTTCAGCCTCAGTACTCAGAATATGTTCTTTATAACCTGTTTCTATTTGCCCAGAGACAATTCATGTTAGAGCACAACATAAAGCATGACTGGAGAAAAACGAGTCCAGTTCCCCATCCAGGAAATCAAAAGGCCAGATGCAGAGCTGAGTTGAAGCACAGAATCTCAGAAAACTCAGTCATGCAGGGGAGACATTTGAAGAGCTGGATGAAGGGGGAAGGATCCAAAACAGGGATGCTAGATAAAAGACAAGATATGCAGCTAAATTTGAATATCAGACAAACAACAAACATATTTTTTCTTAGTATAAGTATGTCCCAAATATTTCAGGGATGTATTTTTATTTGCTAAATTTGTAGCTTTTTTGTGTTTATATTTGCTAAATATGGCAACTCTAATCCAATGGGCACAGTTAGTTAATAAAACATCTGGATAATCAGTTGGCAATAGAGATGTAAAGAGAGAATCTCTAAGAAATGGGGATTGAGACAGAAGACATGAAGAGGAAGGCTGGGGGCAAAGAGTAGAACAGCCCACAGCAGAAGCTTAGAGGATTCTGTAGCTCAGTTTTGTAGCTTCAGATAAAACAACCACTAAAAATACGTATCTACTATGGGAAGAATATAGGATTTGAGTTCTTTACATTTCATGGCTCATGATATAAGCAATCAAGGACCTCCCTGAGCCACACTAAGATTATTTCCAGGTTGACATATGACCATGCACAGTAGCTACAAGAATCTTCTCCTTTTAGGGACTCCCGACGATCACACTTTTTGGTGAATCTCTCAAAAGCACAAGGTCCTACATTCATATTCTTGATGACCCTGAGGCATCTCTAATCCAGCTACCCCATGAAATCTTCCTCAGAGAAACAGAAGAGAAGTAGTACTTCCATTGCTAGCTGAAACTCTCAAAAAATAACAAGGAAAAGGAAAGGAAAAGTTAATGTGGTCCATACATACATAGGGAGTGAATGGTCCCTAAGTACTTGGAAATAAGGTTCGATGTCCTCAGAGTTACACTAGCAAACTCTAAGTCTCTGTGATTTATCATTTGGGGAAGTAAAGCAAGAGACAGCTCATCATGTGTCACTGAAGCATAAGAGAGAAGCCAAAACATTAAAAGTCATGTGATGTGGGTAAGACCTCAAGGAGGTAGACATGGAATGCATCATTTAGTAATGTAAATATAATAGAATTTGTCAAGAATGGAAGCCTCAATAAATCAATTCAAAAAGAAAAGCTGTCAATGTCCATTAGAACAATGTCCTAAAAATGCACATCTTGGCTAAGTAGACAGAGCATTATGATTTGTTTGGCTAAGAAACTTTTCTCCACAAGCCTCTATGCTGGTCAGTCAATAGCCTATATTCGGGATTGTACTCATTAGTCTCTGTGAACTTGGTTAAATGTGAGTCTATTCCCAAAAAGGAGATCCAATCTTACCACATTAATAAACCAGTTGGGTTTCTCAGCCTGGACTTCCTAAGGCCAGCCTCTGGGTCATGGTGAATGGCTCAAAGGAAGCCCCTGGTGACCCATCCAGATAGCTTTTCCAGGGCAATACATTGTCTGCCTTTTTCAAATGGAAATGCAGGGTTCCAAGGCCAAAATTACCCCTACTAATTCACATAATACGGTCTTTCTATCACAATGCCTAATCCCTCTCCATTCTTAGCAGCATGTCCAGTGTGGATTACCTTGTAGCTTGGGATCTGGAACTAACATTCCAGTGTTATGGCTGCTGTACTGGCCCAATGCTAAACACAGATCATCCATAGCCCTATCTCTGTTTCATTTGCAAATGTTCATGACTTAAATTACAATTTTTTTATTACTTAAATGAACCACTTCTTCCCACATACCTTATGTTACATAAAAGCTTCCTTCTGGTTGCAAGGAGACCTCTTACTTGTGAATGGCTCTTGTCAAAAACTACAGTTACAACAGGAGGGCATCAGAGAAGAGTTACATAAATATTTTTGATTTTTAGGTGCTTAGGTTCTCCAGTTATTGCAGGAAGACACTGAAGCATAAATAAGATATGGGAATGATCTGGGTGAAAGAATAAATGCCTCTGAGACAGCAGATTGCTGCAGGCAGAGAGGTAAAACATCTGTTAACAGTAGTTTCTAAATGCTTCTCACTTTTGATCTTCAAAGGCTTATGAAAACTTTATACCTTATATATACCAGTGAAAAATAAAGTTTACATTTACAAATAACTCATACAATTTATAGTGTGGCCGGTATTCTAAGTTCTTTACATCTATGTTTTGACATATTCATACTCAAAGAATCAAAGAATCAAGGATCATCACCATGGATGTATTTGAGCATTTCTGCTCCATTCTGTAATCTCATAAGGACTGTGTTCTCAGCTTTGTAATCTCATCCTAAAAATAGTCTAGTAGTCCACTTTGAGAGTCAATAACCTTAGGTTCCAAGAGTGTCGAAGGGGGCTATAAAGAATTACCGCTTCTTAACCTATAACCGTTCCCCAATCAATATCTAATAAAAATCACTGCAAGCATGTAGAAGTACCATAACTATTCCACTCTTTGTCTTTGGTACACATGTTTTTCTCTTACTTTATTTCAATTATTATTAAACACTTCAAACTATAAATGAATTAAGATAGACATATTTTTTAAAATCCATGCACACATAATCCAGATTTCACAATCATTAAAATTTGATATTTAGTCTCCCTTAGGAAACAATATACTAAAGATACAATAGATACCATATATTGTAGACACAGAATACAGTGGATTCTATGTAGATACCATATATTGTTTAAAATGTTCTTTCATATTCCTACCCTTTTAAAAATGTACACATTCATAAACAATATACAAAAATAGTTTTTGTGCTTATAAATGTAAATAAATGACATTACACCCTGTATATATCTCTACAACTTGCTTTCTTTAACCCATCATTATTTTGGGGGCTGTATCTATGCTGAGTCATGTAGATTATTTACTAATTTTAAATATGTACAATATTCCATTATATGCAGATCCCATTATTTATCTACTCATTAATTTGATTCCTGTTGGTAAATTTAGGTTGCTTTCTATTTCTGGTTATTATAAGCACAAGAACAGTGAAGATATGCAAGAATTTCTCTAATGCATCTACCTAGAAGCGGAATGACTGGATAACAAGGTACATCTTCAGCTTGCTTTGTGAGGATTAACTGACTTGATATGTCAAAGTGATTAGCAATGCTTGGCAGGGAACAGGAGCCTAATAAACATTTAAGGTGTGGTAGCTACAAATATTTTATATTTTGATGAAGTCAAATTATCAATTTTTTTATTTTTTCATCTTATTTTAAAGAATTCCTTTCCTGCTGTGATGTTATATTCTTCTACATTTTATTTTTCTTAAGTTTTTGAACTTTTGCTTTTCACTTTGAGATCTATAATTCATCGGGAATTTATTGTGGTGTGTGCTATGAGGTAACACACTGACTTTTTAATACGGATAAGCAATTGTCCCAACACCACTTTATCCCCTACTGACTGGCAATGCTATTTTTATCACATTCCAAGATCCCATGTATGTGTGGGTATCTTTCTGGATTCTCTGTTCTATACTACTATAGATGTTTAAGTTCTTAATTTCACTGTGGCTTCATTTCATTTATAAATTGGAGATAAGTCATATCTATTTTATAGGATGCTGTGAGAATTAAACACACTAACATACACAAAGTGCTTGGAATAGTGCCTGATATATAGTAAGTAAAACATACAGGTTAGTTTTCCTGATGGTTAATTTTATGTATTTTTTGTGTTAATTTGATTGGACAACAGGATGCCCAGGCATTATTCTGGGTATGTCTGTGAAGCTGTTTTTGGACAAGATTAACATTTAATTGGTAAGCAGACTGCCCTCCCTAATGTGGATGGCCTCAATCCAATCAATTAAAAACCTAAATAGAACAGGCTTACTAAGAGGGAACTCCTTCTGCCTGTTCTAACTGGGACATCAATCCCCTCCTGTGCTCCAACTAGAACTTACTCCACCAGCTCTCCTGTTTCTCAGGCCTTCCTACACACAAACTGGGTTTATACCATCGACTCTCCTGGGTCTCTGCCTTGCAGCCTGCAGATCCTGGGACTTCTCAGCTGCCACAATCATGTAAGCTAATTTCTTATAATAAATATTCACACACACACACACACACACACACACACTATTGGTTCTATTTCTCTGAAAAACCTAGTACAGCTGTTATTAGTGTATGTTTATCCAATTGCCAACACTACACTGTTCCAAAGATTCAAGTTTGTATTACTTCTTGATCTCTAATACAGCAAGTTTTTCCCTCAAAATTTTCCTCAATTCCTTGAACTTTCATTCTTTCATATAATGTTTGGAATCAACTTTTCAAACTTCTCAAAAACTCCCAAGGGATCTGAATCAGAAATGCACTGAGTTCATAGATTTGAGAAAAACAGATTTTACAGTACTGATTTCTCCTACAGGAACAGGTTGTATTTCCCCACCACCTGCTTTTTCACTCTTCTTTATATTTTTTTATATAATAATTTTCAACATGATGAACTTGTGCAATTTCTATAAATTTTTCCCCAATGTATAGTTTTGGCACTATTATGAAAAAGATTTTATCTTACCATTTCATTTTTAATTAGTTATCGCATAAGAATTCTGCCAAGTTTTATATATGAATCTTGCATTCAAAAAGCTTGCTGATTTTTTTTATTAGTCTTAACAATTTATTTGTATGAACTCTGAATGTTCTGTACACTTTGTTTAGACTCTTGATGAAAGAAGGTTTGCCTCTTTTTTTTAATATCTTATGTATTTCCATAATTTTTATCTTTTTGCATTGCCTAAGACTTCTATTAATATTTTCATACTGGCTTATTATCAATGCCCTAGCTTTTTGAGACACAGAAATATATTAAAGAAAATATCTAGAATTATGCAATAAAAAATGAATGTGTGGCCATCTGTCTAGGTGTCTGGTTAATTGTTTTGATCTAAAAGAGTCATAAAATTTCTCTTACCTCCTCAAGAGGCTCAAACAGTTACAGCCAGCATTAGGTAGTTAGGTTAAAACCCTAAAGTGCAAGGAAGATGGGAGTGCAATCTCCTGAAGTATTTACATTTCAAATGGTATGAAGTTCAAAATTTGAAGATATCTCTGGGTCTTAAAAACTAGAGATGGCCGGTCGCTGTGGCTCACGCCTGTAATCCCAGCACTTTGGGAGGCCGAGGCAGCTGTACCACCTGAGGTCGGCAGTTCAAGACCAGCCTGACCAACATGGAGAAACCCCATCTCTACTAAAAATACAAAAGTAGCCGGGTGTGGTGGCTCATGACCTTTGGTCCCAGATACTTGGGAGGCTGAAGCAGGAGAATTGCTTGAACTCGGGAGGCAGAGGTTGCAGTGAGCCAAGATTGCACCACTGCACTCCTGGGCAATAAGAACAAACTCCATCTCAAAAAAAAAAAAAAAAAAAAAAAAAAAAAGCGAGGGTAGGGGCCTGTAAACCCAGCACTTTGGGAGGTCGAGGCAGGTGGATCACGAGGTCAGGAGATTGAGACCATCCTGGCTAACACGGTGAAACCCCGTCTCTACTAAACATATAAAAAATTAGCCGGGCGTGGTGTCAGGCATCTGTAGTCCCAGCTACTTGGGAGGCTGAGGCAGGAGAATGGCATGAACCCGGGAGGTGGAGCTTGCAGTGAGTCGAGATCGCTCCACTGCACTGCAGCCTGAGCAACAGAGCAAGACTCTATCGCAAAACAAAACAAAACAAAAAGCCAGAGATACCATCCATTTGCATATTAATAGTCCTTGAAAAGATATTTATATTCCAAAAGGTTAGGCCAAGAATCTAGGATACTTTCCATCAAATGAGTAAAACTATTTTTCTCTCCTTTCAGGAAGAAAAAGGGACGATTATCTCTCTCCCACGTATAAAAGGGGAACATCTATTGTTTTTCACCTCTTGCCTATAGTGTGTCAGTTTACTCATGTAGGGCATTTTTCCATCTAGTTTTAACTGTGTCATCCCAGGGGTAAGGCCTGCAGGAAAAGTAGGGTGGGGGTGGTGTAATGCATTTATTTAATATAACGTAAAAATAATAAATCTGTCTCTCACTCAGAATACCTAATCAGTCATTTAGGATAAAATTAATAACTGTGAATATTAAAAACTGACCAAATTAATAGATTTATCTAATGTTATATCACTCTAACATTTCTGAAATAAACCTTAATTAATGATAATATGTTTAATTGGAACCATTTCTGGGGTGGATGTACCAACATTATATTTAAGACTTCTTTACCATGTTCATAGGGAGATTCTCTTGTGATTTTTATCTCTGTATTCCATCAAATTTGGTGTTAAGGTTATACTGGTCTTATGAAAATGGTTGGGTAGCTTTATCTTCTTTCTCCTAGCAGTTTATACAAAATATGTATCCTCTCTTCTTTGGAGGGTATTTAACATCTTCTCTAACACCACCTTAGCCTGGTGTCATGATCAAGAAGCTAAAATAGTAACTGACCACTAATCTTTAGAAGTTATTGCTTATTTCTTCTTAAGTCAATTTTTATCATGTATAATTTCCAAATAAATGGTCCATTTCACTTAAGACCAATATGATTATCCTTGTAAACTCCTAACTTCAGCACAAAGGCACCTTCCTCACTTTGAATTAATTTTTGTATTTGGGCTTATTCATTCTTTTGTTTTTGCACTCAGCCTTATTTATTTATTATTTCTGTTTTATTTTCAGCCTCTGATACGTTCGGAATATCAATGATTTCTTTAATACCTTACTTTTCCAAATTGACCGGAAAATGGTACCTCATTTTTCTATCAGTTACTCTGGGTTTTGGAACCTTTTCTCAGCTTTTTATTACAATTTCTGATGAGTTAACATAAGAAAATAACTAAGTACTTTCAAATATGATTCAACAATATTACATCTAGATTTACTGGGATTGCCATATTACACCCAAATTAACAGGACTATCCAATGACACCAAATTCTGAGCCAAAAAAGTTTATAAATATGTCCTTATTTAATATACTGGTCACAGAAATAAACCGTAATTTTTCACTAAGAAATAACATTTAAGATTGCACACATTTCACAACTCCTCAAAGGAAAGAAGAAAGAAACTTACATTTGCCTGAGGCTCCACCTCAGTGGGCAGACTGGTTGGAGTTTCTCCAGGGACCCCCTCCCATCTGGCTGTCTCATTACTGTCTTATATTTCAAGATTTTCATGTGGTCTATAATGACATTGACATGTAAGGATGAATATAATCTTAGATCTGATAATTATGCTTAAATCGTTTTTGTAAGAGGAAATACAGGAAAGGTAAAATAATTTACAGTAAAACGTATACATCTAGATAATGGCAGAGCAGGCCTTGAACTGAGTTCTATGTATTCCTAGTCCTGCGCTTTTCCTCTCTTTCCTTTTTACCTTTTTTAACTTCAGAATCACCTAGAGGACATTACAAGTTTCTCATAAGGGTTAAGAGCTCTACGATTTATCAACAACCAAGAATCTTTCTAAAACCTGAAATAAAGACTTACATTGCAGCATTTCATTTAAACACCAAAAACAGACTTGCTAGAATTCTGTAGATTTACGGCACCTTATAATTAAAATTATTTGTTGTAAACAAGAGAGCTAAAATGATTATGCTTTAAATGATACACAGACATGTTACAAAAACAGAATAAACTTATACTTAGTGATACTGTACCTATTATAAAACTAAGTCCAAAAGGAGTTGTATTAGGGATAATCTGAAACTTCAGAAATATTGTTTACATGGTAAAGGGAAAGGGGACAATTAACTAACATTCCTTGAGTGCCTACATTGTGGCAGGAGGGTGGTAAGCATTTTGCATCATTTATCTCATGTAATCCTAAAATAAAAAAGAATCACCATAACCTCACTAGTTTGTTATTCTGACTTAATCTTTAAAACATTAGCATATATTTTTAAATATAATCAAGCATTCTTAACATTAAAGCCACAGGCAAATTTGATGAAAATGTCATAGCAAAAGGCAATCCTATAATTACAAAGTATAACTCATAATGGGCATGACAAACTTTTCTGAATAATTATGAAGAGATAGCATAATGCTTGTTAATTACTGCAGAATTTGCAATCTAAACATCTTTTAGCTCCATTTTTCTTTCTACATAACTTTTTATGATATTTTGATTTAGTCACTTTATTTCCCCAACACCACCAGGAATTTATCAACATTGCTGCCAATCTGATATATTTTTAGATTTTAAGTTATAGAATCACTTTAGAATTCCCAACCAATCAAAGCATTTCCAGTGCTGTAGGGCAGTCCTAATCACTTGCAGCACTGATATATCAGCTAGACATGTTTTGAGAAAACTATGGCAGTGAGTTCTTTGTAATTAGTAAAGTGTGCTCTTTGCCTTTCACAGTGCTTGGAACAAACTTAACGTTATCTAAGTAACTTAAAATGCTATAGAAAACAAAGGGAAGAAGTCAGCAATATGATTCCGTGCAAGGAACACTGGACTAAAAGCTATTAGACCTATGTTCACAGTCTAACTCTTGCATTATTAAGGCATATATCTTGCAGCATTTTATTTTAATTTTCTGGGATTTAATTCTTAAACTCATTGTCCTGATTTTCTACCTTTAGAACCTATAAAAAGATGAGCAAAGCAAACTGAAAATAGATAGAAAAGAGAGAACAGCAAAAATCAGGAAAAAATAATAAAAGAGCAAACAAGCAAACAGAAAAAGTTAAAAACCCTGGAGGTTGGTTATTGGAAAAGATCAACAAAATTCTAAATCCCTAACTAGTCTGATCAAGTAAAAAAGAAAAAAAAAAGAAGGAGAGCACACCAATTACCAACATCAGAAATGAAAGGACTTACGCAACTACAGATCCTACAGAAAATAACTAGATAAATAAGAGTATATTATGAACAATTTTATACTGCAAATTCAACACTTAGATGAAATGGACAGATTCTTCAAAAATACAACTTATTAACAATGACAAAAGATGAAGCAGAAAATCTATTTTTATATCTATCAAGAAATTGAATTCAGAGTTTAAAATTTTTCCACACACTCCATGTCAAGATAGCTTTACTAAAGAATTTTCGCAAATATTTTAAAAAGTAACAACAATAATCTTACACATGCTCTCATAAAACAGGAAAGTGGGAAACATTTCCAAACAGTTTATGAAGGTAGCATAATCCCAATATTAAAAAATGACAAATTCATTCCAAAAAGAAAACTATGGACCAATGACAGCCATGAACTTAGGGAGAAAAAGTCTTTAAGATATTAGCATACATAAAAATGATAAGATATCATGCCAAGTGAGGTTTATTCCAGAAATGCCAGATGGATGTAACACTTAAAAATAAATCAATGTGATTCACTCTATTAGGATTATAAAGAATAAAAACTTCATGATCATTTCAATAGATGAATAAAAATATTTTACCAAATTCAGCATCTGTTCATGATTAAAAATAAAATAGTCTCAACAAGCCAAGAAGAGAAACTAAGTTCCTCTCCTCAATCTGATTGAAGCATCTATAAAAATCTACAGCTAACACTTTATTTAATGATGACATATTAATGCTTTCCCCTATGTTGTGAAAAAAGGTTATGATATTCACTCTCAAAACTTCTATTCAACATTGTACTGAAATTGTAGCCATTGCAATAAAATAAGAAAAAATAATGAAATGTGTAGCAAACAGAAATAAAGTAAAACTATCACTATATGCAAATGATATAATTGTTCACATAGAAAAATCTATAGAATATAAAAACTAGAAACCAATAGATGAATTTAGCAAGTTTGAAAGATACAAGTCTAATATATAAAAACAATTATGTATTGTTACATAATTGGAGCTAACAGCTGGATTATGAAATTAGAAAAGTAGTTCTGCAAAACCACATGCAATATTTAGGGATAGGTTTAGGAGAGATCAAAAAATCCTCTATACTAAAAACCATAAAATATTGCTGAAAGAAATTCAAGTAACCATAAATACATGAAGAAATATATAATGTTAGTGGTTGGAATGCTCAATATTGTTAAGATGTAATTACCTCGCTATAAAGTCAATGAAATCCTCATAATTTTCAGTTATTTTTGTGAAACTCAAGACATGCTTCTGAATTCTATATGGAAATATAAAGAAACATACGTCTCATACCCTTATTTTAAAAGGCAAATAAGGTTCAAGGACTTACACTACCTGATTTTCAGGCTTACTATAAAACTAGAGTAATAAGGACAAATCAACAGGCAGGATCAACAACTAGATCAATGAAATAGAACTCAGAAGTAGACTCATAATTCTAAAGTCATTTGAGTTTCCACAATGAATCCAAAGTATTTTAATGGGGGAAGAACAGACTTTTCAGTAAAGAGTCCTAAAATAAATGGATATCTATATTTAAAAAAAATCAACTCTAACCCACACCATACATACACAAAAATTACTTTTTTGGACACAGCATCTCCCTCTGCTGCCCAGGCTGGAGTACAGTGGTTGGATCTCGACTCACTGCAATCTCTACCTCCCAGGTTCAAGTGATCCTCCTGCCTCAGCCTCCCTAGTAGCTGGGACTACAGGCTCATGCCACAATGCTGGACTAATTTTTGTATTTTTAATAGAGATGGGGTATCACCATGCTGGCCAGGCTGATCTCGAACTCCTGACCTCCGGTGATCCGCCCACCTCAGCCTCCCAAAGTGCTGGGATTACAGGCGCAAGCCACCACACCCCACCCACAAAAATTAATCCAAAGTGGATACAGGTCTAAACATAAGAGCTAAAACTATAAAAATATTTAGAAGCAAACACAGAAGAGCACCTTTGCAACTTTGAGTTAGGCAAAGATTTCTTAAACAGGAAACAGAAAACAATCATAAAAGAAAAAATTGATAAACTAGACTTCATTAAAATGTAAAACTTTGTCTAAAAAAATCATTAGGAAAATGAATACACACGTACTCAATACAAGGAGAAATTAATGGGCAAATGTCTGCTGTATAGAATGTAAAATAACTCATAACTCAGTAATAAGAATATAACCATCCAAAAAATAACAGCAAAGTGTTTGAAAACACTTCAACGTAAGACATATGCATTGCCAATAAGCACATTAAAAATCACTCAATATATTTATCCATCAGGGAAATGCACATTAAAACCACAAGGTGATACCAATACATACAAAACAGAATGCCTAAAATTAAAGACTCATGAGATCAAACATTGGCAAGAAAGTAGACCAACTGAACTCTCATAAAAATGATGCAACCACTTTGGAGAAATGGTTGGCAATTTCTGGAAAACTAAACCTACATCTACCCTATGACCAAGCAATTTCAGTACTAGGTACTTACTCAAGAGAAAAGAAAGCATATATCCGCAAAAATACTTGCATGAGAGTATTCATAGCAACTTTATTCATATAAACCAAAATGGAAATAGCCAAGTTACCTATTAATAAGAAATTAGATAAACATAAACATACATGATGAAATACTACTTAGGAATAAAAAAGAACCAACTACTCATTCGTGTAACAAAATATATCTGAATCTTAAAAACATCATGCTGAATGACAGAAGGATTACACAAACTAGTAGATAATTGTATGACCCCATTGATATAAAGTTCTGGAACAGGCAGAAACAGTAAGACAAAATCCAATCAGTGGTTGTCTCTGAGGAATTTGTAAGAAAGTGGACTAGGAAGGGGGCTGAGGGAACTTTTTGGGGTGGTGGCTATATTCTGTATTTTATTAGGGCTTGACACAGGGTTGCCACAAACCCTCAGATGCAATATCTGCAAAGCTCATAAAGCAAATGGCAATTAAACAAGGTATGCCAGTATCTACATACATATATATGTATATATAGCCCAATTATTTGACATTAATAATAGATAATAAAAAGATTTTTGCATAGAATGGTTTTTATTTAAAAGATTATAATTCTTATATTTTTCTTTTAAAATTATTAAAATAACACAAGAATTTGATTAAAAGCAAAGCCCTCAAAATTCAGCGCTTTTATAGTGTTAACTATAAACATAGAGGCAAGAAATTTAAGGAAGAATATAATTGTTAGTGCTATAAATATTGTCTGAAATGTATTGCTAACTGTAATTGTGCCAGTAAGGGAATAAAAACAAGCCTTAAATACAGTAGTTTTAGTTGTATACAAAATGAGACTCCGTAGTAGTGACTGAAGTTCTGTGTAGAGAAGATCATGAGCTCAAATTGAGATTCAAAGAAAAAAAAAATGTCCATATGGATTTGGGAGGTAGGAACCATAAGCCAAGTACGACGAATTTATCAGCTCAAGCTATCTTACACTCATTATTCAACATTTAACTTATACTCCATTTGTCTTGTTATACTTGTCCACAGAGTGCACCTACCCTCGTGCTTCAGGAAAAAGACATTTGACCAATATCCCTTGACCTATAGAAGTCAGGTTCAATCTTCTTTAAAAATACATTTAATAGGTTGAAGCAAAGAGGGAAATCCTAGGATTAATAAAATAAAGATGAATGGCTATAAATGTTTATTGTGTTTTATCTCTCTAAATATTTTAAGCTCCTTGAAGATAATATCCATACTTTCTATTCTTTGCATAGTCTCTATCACGGTGTGAGAATGTGGTATTTGATTTCAAAAATGTGTTTAATTAAGATGAAGAATTTAAAAACTACTATATGGCTGAGTCTTATTTTAAGGTTTTCAATGCTCTACTGTGAGGAAATGGGTGGCTAGTGTTGCTGTGGGAGTGACGATTGTGCCTGGGGAGGTAAAAATAAACCAAAGAAAGCTTTAGGAAAAAAAAAAAAGTTTGACATTTTCTTTGAGAAGTCCAAACACTGTCTAAAAGTAGACAGGGCAGTTTCCCAAGATAAGGAAAGGAGAGTATAATGAAAGGAGCATGGGCTCTTTACCTACTGACTGGCTCAGTGACCTGAGGCTAGTTCTTGACCCTCTCTATGCCTCTACTTTCTAAATGGAGATAATAACCTCTGATTGAAAGCACAATGAGGAGGAAAAGTGCAGGTACTTTCTCATTAAAACACTTGGTAGGCCTCTAATAAATGAGAGCTGAAATACCTCTGATGCCAAGTGAAAAAGCCCTTGTGTAGTCCTCTTCTATATTGAACAAAGGTTACTCTGTGTGGCCAACATCACACGGCAGAAGTGATGCCATGCTCCTTCTGATATTAGGTTATAAAAAACATGGCTTCTGTCTTGGACATGTTCTTGTTCTCTCCTTTCTTTCTCTTATATCACTCTGGGGGAAGCAAGCTCCCAGGTTGTGATCAGCCCTACCGAGAAGCACATGTGGAAAGGAGCTGAAGCCTCCAGTCAAAGCCAGCATGAACAGAGGCGTGACAACAATCACTTGAGTGAGCTTACAAATAAATTTTGTAGCTCAGTAAGCCTTGAGATGACTGCAGCTCCAGCCTACAGCTTAACTAAAACTCTGGGAGAGAATCTGAGCTGGAAGCATTCAGTTAAGCCACATCCGTGTTGCCGACCATCAAGAACTGTGAGACAATAAATAAATACTTGTTTTTAAACTGATGAGTTTGGGCCCAATTTGTCACATAGCAATGGATAACTAATACAGTTCCCCAAGTTTATGTTCCACCAAATGAATTCTGTCTTGGAGGGATCTCAAAGAGCCTACAGATGCTAATGTCTTTGCATTCAAAGTCTCCAGGGGCTAGACCATATTCATAGTCCCTCTTAAACTACAAACAGATTTAGAAAAGATTGAAGGTCACAGGAAAGCTAATTTACTTGCCAGGTGTTTCTGGTCTTAACTGAGAAAATATGCCAACCCAGACATCAAAGTGCAATTTAAATGGAATACATTCACATGATCTGGCCTCCTTAGCAAAATGACAAATGAAACCCTAACTCTATGACTAACCTTAATTTTAGAGTGAGATAAAATGCAATGGGAAATTAACTGCTTTATTCTTGGAACTGTTAAACAGAAGCACTTAAAAATATCAAAAGAATAGTGTTACATAAAACCAAGAGGAGCCCCACTAAAAGGCTAAATGAATTGAAGTGGGAAAATTATGCATTGTAGAGGTTCCTATTGCAAGGGAAATAAAGAGGTCAGGCTTTGGAGAGGGAATGGGTAATTGTATCTGGAATTTGTCACCTACAGTTTCTGATAATCTTCCAACAGTTTTGAAAATGTGTGTACTTCCATAGAAACTGACTATCTTTAACAAGCTTGACCACATACAGTTTTTCCTGAAATGTAATATAATTACATAGCTGAGCTGTGTGTGAATTTATCTTCAGATGGACACATTCTACCACCAGATGAAGCAAATCAGATCAAAGTGGAAAGCAACTGCCAGATGGTAAATAGTTTATGGAACTCTCATTTGGCCACCTTCCATTTATTTATTATATTTTTTAAGTTATGGGAAAAGTTGAGCCTTTATAGAAGTCAGAATACACATGCAGTGGGGAGTCTATACATTTCTTATTTAATTACTGATGAAAATGTAAAAAAAATTTTACTGATTTATCTCAGTATGTTTTATTATCTTCATTTTCTTCCTTGGTAGAGAGGAAAGGGCAGTGAATAGGAAGAATACAAAAAGACATCACATTTAAGAAGAGGTTCATTGTCTTTCATGACTAAATTAAAAACAATGTCATATGTTAAAATTGCAAGGCACTCAAAGCTTAAGACAAGCTTAACACAGGTTTCTGAATTTGGGTCTTAATATATGCTGTTTTACAAAGACCTCAAATCTATTTTTATTTTTATTTGATTTAACCTGATGTCTAATTGATCAAAATTGTTTGTTTTCTTTTCTTGTCTTTCCTCTTTTCCTTAACTGAGAAGATAATGTTTTAAATTTAATTTAAAACAGAATACTAGGATTGCAATGTCTTGATTAATTGCCTCATACTTTAACTTTCAAAGTTATTCTAGGTTTTCACAGAATTAGCACAATTTTAATTACTCTATAAAAATTCTCTAATTATTATTGTTAATATATTTACTAAATATCTATGTTTTGGGAATTATGTTAACGCTTTATATGGTGTATTTCCTAATTAACTTTGCAAATTTTACCTTAGGTCACCAACAATTGTATGAAATTATTTCACAAGTCCCCCGAGGCTAATAGAAAAAAATATATATATACATATATATGTGTATAAAAAATACATATGAATTTACTTGTGATGTGTGACATGCATAGAAAACAGCATATTAGCCATGTTGCTATTATCCAACACTTGATATCTAATATTTAATAATACAAAAATGTTGGATGCCTGATTTTAGGGTATGGAAAATGAATGAAGTGATTGTAGGCTATTTACTCTGTGAGTTTTTCAGAGATGAGTAGAGAGTTACGGTTTAAAAAAAATCTGTTCCTCCTTTAAGAAGAAAAAGGAAGTAAAGAAGAGGTTGCATACTGGAGAGAGAGAGACTAAGGTAAAGTTCTATATTAACTTCCATATTTTTATCTTGTAGAGATGCAAATAATTTTTGTTTGGCGAAAAAATAAATCTCCAAAAGTTATTATTCATTGCCCTCATAAAACATTAAAGAATTCTGCATCTAATATCCCTTTATTAAATTGCTTATGAATACCTAGCTCCTCAAATGCTCTTTGGATTAGTTTAACACCTTACTGGTACTCTCATTAATAAATGTGTAGAACACCACCTTTGACATGTGTTTATTTTATGTCTGCATGAGAGTCATGACTAATGACTAATGGCTTCTAGTAATAATGATAATAGCATTCTTTATTAATGCATCATCAAAAGCAACTCCATTCCTCTCAGTCATTCTTGTGAAGTTTTCTTAATGATATTAGAATGTAAAGTATTTGAGCAATTCTAGCCCATGAATACAATGTTTTATAAACTTAGATATTCAGCCTTACAGAGCCAAAGTCTTTTGAACCCTGGGAAATGCAGGCTTAATATATCACTTTCTTTTACATGAATAACAGATTATGTTCCCCAAAAACAAAGAACTAAGGAAGAAATACCAAAAAACAAATGTTATGATTATAAACGGTGTTAGAGCTTTGTCTGCAGTGACTCCCAGGATCAATTTTTCCCTCCAGGCGACATTTGGCAAAGTTTGAAGACATTTTTGGTTGCCACACTTGGGAACGGGTGCACTGGCATCATGTGGTTAAGGAACATGGATGCTGCTAAAGATTCTGAGTTACACATGACAGGCCCAACAACGAAGAATTTTCCAGCTGAAAATGTCATCAGTGCTAAGGTCAAGAAACACTGGTCTACAGTAGCAAGGAAAAGTGATTTGAGAAATTATTAGGCAACAACAAAAAAGAAAACAATTACAAGTGAAATGTAATTATCTCCAATAAAAATATGTATGTGAATACCATATTAACCTAAGAAATAACTGTATAGCAGTTACCTTTGAAATCTACTGTTTTCAGGAGATAAAGCTTGCAATTCTTTTCAGAATTGATGTAGAACATTAAGAATATCAAGTTCTTTTCATTTTTTACAGTAACTGGCAAAATGACAAATTATACAGCAATTCAACTAAAGTGCAATTGCAACTAGTTTATGGGCTACATTAAGTCACAAAAGAATTAAAATATTTCATAGATTTAATCTCATTTTTGGTCATTTATTACTGGAATTTTTGTGCAAAGTGTCTATTTTCTCCCTGTAAAGTGTGTCCTTGAGTGTGCCTATACATTACGTCTCCCTCCCTCAGTCACTATTAGAATTTCAGAAATTATTTCACCTACAGAACTATACCTGTTTTTTCAGTATGTTCAGCATAAAAATAATACCATCAGGCCTTTCTCTTTGAGTATATAACAAAATTTTCACCCTTTCAAAGTGATGCAGATCTCACCATATGTGATTATAAATGTTATTCACCTTTGACATGTACACCTGATGCACAAGAGTCTATTCAGAAATTTAGGAGTACATTATTTTAAACAGTGGAAACAAATTTATCTATGCCTAGAAAGAGCACAACTTAATGTTGCAGAAATTCAAAATCTTTAGATATTGGTAGCACAGATGCCAATCCTTAGTAAGAAACTTTGTAATACATATACAAGTTATAACATTTTATGTGTGAGAATAATATCAAATCTAAGAATTCCTCATAATCCTAGCCTAAAGAGATAGCAATTGTTAACATTACAGTATTAATCATTCTAATCTTTTTAGAAAAACATTTCTGAAACCACAGCTTATAAATACCTCTTGCTAAACAAGCCCAAACTGTCATAACATGCTGACAATTAAAAGAAAACAGCCCAACAAATAAATAATATCAGTGGTTAAAAGTGATGCAGTGTTGGAGGGACTAAGGATTTTAATTATTTCTTGAGGATTTTAGTTATTTCCTGATGTGAGGACACAGCACAACTCACATAGTCTATTGGGGCAGCTTCGGTTTCACATATACTAAGGGCTCCAATGATAATTTCCCATTTCCTGCCTTGCCTTGGACAGAAAATCCAGTTCATTTAATTGATATTTGGCAGCTGTTGTAGCAGCCAAAGTCATCCCAAGGATAGAATATTATATTTTAATCCATATCTGAGGAAGCAGGCCTTTTGGAATTAATCAGGAATTAAATTTCGTAACATCCTGTTTTATTGAGAAGGGAAATATACAAATTCACCTACAAGGGTATGCCAAACACAGAGGTTTTTCATTGCACCTGAGCAAACACAGCATGACTGGATGTAGCTGAAATCTTTGAAATATACATCAAAGGACATGCGACACAGAATAAATTCTTCCTCCAGTCTTATATGATAGAGGATCTTCCATTTCAGGCAAAGGTCAGTTCAGAAGTAAAGTAAGAGATACAAGAAAACTTAGGCTATACAAACTTAAAATTAGACAATGGGCAGATCAGTTTCCATAATCTACTCTAAATGCTATTGTCTATACTAATGCCACACTCTATAAGGCAACCATTAGCCATCTGCAGTAGGTCTGTTTGTGTCACTGCTTAGCCAGAAAGCAAACTTACTATGGGAGGCAATTCTTCAGAAACACTTTCTGTGTTGTTTTCTAAGATACCACTGTCTCCAGCAAGGTTCATGTATCTTATGAAGCCATGACAGCTACCCAATGGGTTATACTGGGGGACAAAATTTGCCAGCTGTCCTTGGGTTTTCTAAATTCTTTTGTTTTTGATAGTTTTACTTCAACTGAAATAATTTTGAGCCACTTGAAGAATTTGAAAATAATGTTTGCATTGTAAGAAATATTTAACTAAAAACACACTTTGGGGGAAACATACTGATTTAGAATTTATTTGTGAAAATTAGACATGTAAAGGCTCTTTCATTATCATACTTTGTCATGGTGACATTTCAGAAAAGTTAAAATAAAAAACATGCTTGGAGGTTGAGTGCAAAAAAAAGTAAAAAAATAAAAAAACATTATTTTATAACTAAATTTTTAGTGAATCTGCCATCTCATTGCTAGTATCACTAATGATTTTCTTAGACATTTTCTGCTTTGGTACTTTTAGACATGATCATTGATGAAAAATAAAAATAATATAGTCAAACTATTCTATAACATCAAATGTTACAATAGCCACAAATAAAATTAAATATGTAGGAATTAACAAAAGAACTAAAGAATTTATACAATGAAAAATACAAAACGCTGATGAAAAAAATTAAAGAGGACACCAAAAAATGGAAAGACAGTCTACATTCATGAATTGGAAGAATCAATATTGTTAAAATGCTCCTACTACCCAAAGTAATCTACAGATTCAATGTAATCGCTATCAAAATACCAATGACATTTGCAAGAATAGAAAAAACAGTTCTCCAATATGTATGGAATCACATGCATGCACACACACACAAAAAAACCAGAATAGCCAAAGCTATCCTGAACAAAAAGAACAAAACTAGAGAAGTCACAGTACCTGACTTCAAATTATGCTACAGAGCTATAGTAAACAAAACAGCATGGTGCTGGCATAAAAACTGACACATAGATCAATGGAACAGAATCGAGAACCCTGAAACAAATTCATACACCTACTGTGAATTCATTTTTTACAAAGGTACCAACAACACACATTGGGGAAAAGACAGTCTCTTCAATAAAAAGCACTGGGAAAGCTTGATATTCTTATGCAGAAGAAACTAGGCCCCTGTTTCTTGCCATATACAAAAATTGAATAAAAATGAATTAAAGATGTACACCTCACACCTCAAACGACAAAGCTCCTGAAAGAAAATATTGAGGAAAATCTCCAGGACATTGGTCTGCACAAAGATTTCCGGAGTAATACCCCACAAGCACTGGCCACCAAAGCAGAAATGGACAAATGGGATCACATCAAGTTAAAAAACTTCTGCATAGCAAAGGAAACAATCAACAAAGTGAAGAGACAACCCACAGAATAAGAGAAAATATTTGTAAACTACCCATCTGACAAGGTATTAATAACCAGAATATATAAGGAACTCAAACAACTCTACAGAAAAAAATCTAATATGATTAAAAAATGGGCAAAAGACCTGAATAGACATTTCTCAAAAGACATACAAATGTCAAACAGGCATATGAAAGGTGTTCGGTATCACTGATCATCAGAGAAATGCAAATCAAAATAACAATATAATATATATTATATATTATAATATATGAGATACATATGTTACATAAACTATAATATATATAACTAAATATGTGTCATCCCCTTATATTTTCCCACTTGAAAGCTTCCATGATGCATTATAACTCTCCCACATACTGTAAAGTTTTTCTAATTTCCAGAAAGACAAGGTCATTCTCTAATTGTTAAGAACTTACGAACATCCCAGTGACGGCTAAAATAGAGGTGAGGAAATACGTAAGTTGGTAAGTTGGTGAGGGATGAGAAGGCTGGAATGGTTGAAGATGTTGGCTTAACAGGTAAGAGTATAAGTCTTAGAATTTCAAAAAATAAGGTGAAAACTCTAGAAATGGAACCAATCTTCCTACCTTCCTTGTTAATATTTATTAAGTGCTTTGCATGATTCTCTGCCCATAATAGGCACTAAATAAATCTTCGTTGAATTAACGAGTGGTGCTGGTAGTTCACTTTGTGGTGTAAATTGGTAGGTTGGGATGAAAGTAAGGGTTGTACAAAACTGAGAATCAACTGGAGAAACCATATATGGTCATCTCCAAGGGCTTATCTTCAATATCTTTGTAGAAACTTCCCTTCCCTTGGTCAAGCTTGGAAGCATCATATGATCAATAAAGTTTCCCAAGTTCCTAAAACCCAGAGCAGATTCCATCTTTTTCATCTTCACTGCTTTATCACAACCAGAGGGCTCCACACTATACACCCTGAAACTGGGATAATTATACTGATAAGTTCACACCTTCCTCACACACAATTTAGCTCACTTTCAGGCTACATGAGTACAAAGTCATAAACACATGGTAAAGCAGCCATAAAATGACATTCCACAGGTCAAAGAGTACATTTATAGTTACCATGCAAAATCATTAGTGAGTAGCCCTCAGGGTATTCATTCAAAATTAGCGTTAGGCATCAAGGGAAAAATATGAAGGTGGAGAGAGCACAATTCCCAAAAAAAAAAAAAAAAAAAAAAAAAAAAAAAAAAAAAGCACATAAGAAAAGCAACGTTCCAGAATTCCACAATTTTAAATAAGTTTAAAGTTTAGAGAGAAAAGTCCTTAATGAGGGACTAGTGTATGCCCATACATGCTATAAGGAGAGTGATAAAGTCCTAAACATATACTGTGGGTCTGTGTTCTGCTCCCAAGGAGCAGGAGGAGTAAGGGAGAAATGGAGTGCTGTTTTGAAAACAAAATATTAATAATTAGTAAATCTCATTAAATTCCTCCACTGATTTTCTAAAATGTTTTAGTCAAAGGAACAATATTGATATTTTGCAAGGCAATGAGAAACAAATGAAGTATCAACTATTTGAGTGTTTCTCCTCCAACTCAGAGGGCATGTTACCTATGAGGTATGTGTCATATTTAAGAGAACTGCAAAGGTTTTCTTCTATGTTGTTGTTATTATTTTGTAACATCTAATGTGGCCTCCAAGGTGAAGACAAAGCTACTAGAATGCATACTTCCTTCCTAAAAATGGCTTTTACTTTGGTACTTTTAGACATGGTCGTTGATGCATACAATACAAGAATATTAAATTTTAAAAATGAAAAATCAAAAAACCAGTGGAACATCAGAATGGAAAGATAGTCAGGATCAGTATTCAAAAGTCAGACCACAAGTCTTATTCAATTGTTAAAGCTGGGTAACAAATATAACTTTGAGCCTCACAGACTGAAGCCAAAAGTGAAATACACTCACCATACATACATGATAAAAAAGAATTAATTCTGAGGAAAAGCATAGCTTGAAATAATGGAGAAATGTATTTGGTTTTGGTGGATTTTTTACAAGGGAACAACGACGTAGTCCAGGTAAGCTGGTTTCTAAAGGTCTGCCTGAATTCAAGAATGTAATTTAGGGCATTGAAAGAAATACAAAGCTTAAAAGCAAATACAAACATAGGTAAATGACTAGGTTTTTGGAAAAAAATTGAGACAGATTTTAAGTTTGTATTCTCTGACACTGAGTACAAATATTTAAGGTTATCAATTGAGAGAAGAGCCATAAATGTTCAACTTTTGACATTTGTAAAGTTAGATACTGTTGTCATCCTCTTAGGAAAACGTGTCTACTGTATGCAGGAAAATATGGCGGCCCCAACTTCATGTGGAGGTGTGATGCATAGGTGTCTGCAGATAGGGTAAAGCTTTTCCTTTGAAAAAAGTTCTGGTCTATCCCAGCACACAGATTAAATGATGTGCAGTGTTACGCACCACAAAGCACAGCCAAAGAAAGTAATTTTATGAAAAAATGTTACTAGTCATTAATATTACACCACTATTGCCTTAACAAAATTTCAATAAAACCCATATAGGATCTTATTTATGCACAACAGTTTCTTAGCAAATCCTTAAAAATCATTTAGTTGTAAAATATATTGTGAGGTAAATGAATGTTTTGACCTGCTCTGTAAGAGTGTTACATATAAGTTAATTATGTGATGAAGAAGGCCACCAAAATTATGCTTTTTGAGTAGGACAGTTGAGCTCAAGGCAACATTTTTGACAATTATTAAACAGCAATCAATTATCTGCTGAGGTTATTCCTAGTGACAGTTGTTGACAATGATTGAATGACAATCAATTATCTATTGAGATTATTCCTAGAGACAATATAACATACTAAGTAGGGAAGAAGAATAATCATCTTTCCATTTACAATAGCAGGAAGGTGTGCATCAAACCAATCCAGAAATAATTGAAGTAATTCACTAAGGTGCTGGTTAATAAGAAGGGGGCTTAAATTATATTCCTATTTCACACACCTCAAAATTATCATCTCTGAAACATTTTCATCAGTCTTTATCCCCTCTCTGACATATTAAATATTCAGTTCTATAAATACATCAGTAACTTGGAATCTATATTAAGCTTCTATAACTTATCCCAACTGTTTCCAGAATAGGGGAAACACAAACATCTATGTCCTTGTTCAATATCTCTTTCTATCTCACTTCTCACCAAAAGGGGTGAACATGAAACTGACCTGTCAGATTCTAAAACTCATACTGAGCCATACTGCAACCAAGAGGTTACAGTACATTAAAAGACGGAGCACATAATAATGGCTCTCTCGCATTCTTCCTGCCTTGTATCTAAACTGCAGAGGAGATAAAAATTCCAAGAACTAAACCCCAGAATATGTCTATTTATTTCTCCCACTTGTCTCTGCTTCATCCTTTGCAGCCAGAAGGTCTTTTTTCTTTTGGAAAATTTAGCATGCTTTTTCATATGTCCTGTACTACTCTCTCCCACTCTGGCTCTTACTCTTCCATGTTGTCTTAGAATTTTGTCTGATAGAGTTACAGAGTTCCCACCAACAGCCTCTGGGTTGCCCCCATCTTCCAAGCCAAGTGAACTAGGTTACAATGAGAAGTTCCCATTTGACACTGACATTGTTCCTTGTATCTTTTATTAGTCCATTCCCACACTGCTCTACAGAACTATCTAAGACTGGGTAATTTATGAAGAAAAGGTTTGACTCACAGTTCTGCAGGCTGAAGAGGAAACATGGCTGGAAGGCCTCAGGGAACTTACAATCATGGCAGAAGGCGAAGAAGAAGCAAGCACACCTTACAATGACAGAAAAGGAGAGAGAGTAAAGGAGGAAATACTACACACTATCAAACAACCAGATCTCGTGAGAACTCACTCACTATCATTAGAACAGCAAGGTCAGAATCTCTCCCCATGATCCAATCACCTCTTACCAGGCCCTATCTAAAATACTTGGGATCACAATTCAACATGAGATTTGGGCGGGAACACAGAGCCAAACCATACTATATGTAGAGATACATCTTCCTTGGGATTCTTTTTGTGAGTGAGGAGAGATAATGGTGGTCTAGAAAGCCAGAATTCTTGGGTCCACTAGCCATATATCATTAATAATTAAGATACAATATTTGGCATAATTTCAGCAAGTGTTAGGACAAGAAATGGTCTTGTTACACGCTACAGAACAGACCACAACATGTCATTTTGCCAATCCACTGACACTGAGAACAGAGAGCTTAGCCAATAAAATATCCTGACCATATAATAAAATGGAAAGAAAATATAAATAAAAACTATAAATATTTTAGTTTGTTCTCAACAAAATTTACTGCAAATGAATCTAATATTAGCAAGCTGACATAACTAATGCCTATTCTTCATGAAGAATATTAGCCTTGAGAAACAGGCTTATGATTTGTCAAGGACAAAGTTGGCTTAGTCATTGGAAGAAATGCTCAACCAACCGGAGATTTATAAATCTGAGGAGATAAAGTAGTGTCTTTTAGGCAAAGATAGCCCTATTTTGAAGTATTTAATTAAAGACAGGGAACTTGCTGTATTAAAGTAAAACATGTTATTAGCAGAGAGAATGATAAATATCCCATTGAAACTAAATAGAAAACCTGTAACCAGATTTGTATATGTGTGTGTATTTATCATACTGCCTAGATGTTGTGTCTGTGTGTGTATATATATCCACATATATAGGATTATATATCTGCATACACACACACACATATATATAATGCTATATATATTTAAAATTTAAAAAAGAGAGGATGGTTCCAAGAAGGCTGAATAGGAACAGCTCCAGGCTAGAGCTCCTAGTGTGAGCAACACAGAAGACAGGTGATTTCTGCATTTCCAAATGATGTACCGGGTTCATCTCACTGGGGCGTGTCAGACAGTGCATACAGGACAGTGGATGCAGCCCAAAAAGTGAGAGCCGGAGCAGGGTGAAGCATTGCCTCACCTGGGAAGTGCAAGGGGTAAGGGAATTCCATTTCCTAGCCAAGGGAAACTGTGACACACAACACCTGGAAAATCAGGTCACTAACACCCTAATAATGCACATTTCCAAGGGTCTTAGCAAATGGCACACCAGGAGATTATATCCCACGCCTGGCTCGGAGAGTCCCACGCCCATGGAGCCTCACTCATTGCTAGCACAACAGTCTGAGATCTAATTGCAAGGTGGCAGCAAGGCTGGGGGAGGGGCACTTGACATTGCTGAGGCTTGAATAGGTAAACAAAGTGGCGGGGAAGCTCGAACTGGGTGGAGCCCACCACAGCTCAAAGAGGCCTGCCTGCCTCTGTAGACTCCACCTCTGGGGACAGGGCATAGCCAAACAAAAGGCAGCAGAAACCTCTGCAGATTTAAACGTCGCTGTCTGACAGCTTTGAAGAGAGTAGTGGTTCTCCCAGCATGGAGTTTGAGATCTGAAAACGGACCCACTGCCTCCTCAAGTGGGTCGCTGATGCCCGAGTAGCCTAACTGGGAGGCACCCCCCCATGGGGCAGACTGACACCTCACATGGCCGGGTACCCCTCTGAGATGAAGCTTCCAGAGGAACAATCAGGCGGCAACATTTGCTGTTCAGCAATATTCACTCTTCTGCAGCCTCTGCTGCTGATACCCAGGCAAACAGGGTTTGGAGTGGACCTCCAGCAAACTCCAACAGACCTGCAGCTGAGGGTCTTGACTGTTAGAAGGAAAATCAACAAACAGAAAGGACATCCACACCAAAACCCCATCTGTACGTCACCATCATCAAAGACCAAAGGTAGATAAAACCACAAAGATGGGGAAAAGACAGAGCAGAAAAGCTGACAATTGTAAAAAATCAGACTGCCTCTCCCCCTCCAAAGGAATGCAGCTCCTCGCCAGCAACGGAACAAAGCTAGACAGAGAATGACTTTAATGAGTTGAGAGAAGAAGGCTTCAGATGATCAAACTTCTCCAAGCTAAAGGAGGAAGTTGGAACTCATTGCAAAGAAGCTAAAAACCTTGAAAAAAGATGAGACTAATGGCTAAATAGAATAGCCAATGTAGAGAAGTCCTTAAACGACCTGACAGAGCTGAAAACCATGGCAGGAGAACCACGAGACAAATGCACAAGCTTCAGTAACCGACTCGATCAACTGCAAGAAAGGGTATCAGTGATCGAAGATCAAATGAATGAAATGAAGCGAGAAGAGAAGTTCAGAGAAAAAAGAGTAAAAAGAAACAAACGAAGCCTCCAAGAAATATGGGACGACGTGAAAAGACCAAACCTATGGCTGATTGGTGTACCTGAAAGCAACGGGGAGAGTGGAACCAAGTTGGAAAACACTCTGCAGGATGTTATCCTGGAGAACTCCCCCAACCTAGCAAGGCAGGCCAGCATTCAAATTCAGGAAATACAGAGAACGCCACAAAGATACTCCTCGAGAAGAGCAACTCCAAGACACATAATTGTCAGTTTCACCAAAGTTGAAATGCAGGAAAAAACGTTAAGTGCAGCCAGAGAGAAAGGTCGGGTTACCCATAAAGGGAAGCCCATCAGATTAACAGCAGATCTCTTGGCAGAAACTCTACAAGCCAGAAGAGAGTGGGGGCCAATATTCAACATTACTAAAAAAAAAAAGAATTTTCAACCCAGAATTTCATATCCAGCCAAAAAAAGCTTCATAAGTGAAGGAGAAATAAAATCCTTTACAGACAAGCAAATGCTGACACATTTTGTCACCACCAGGCCTGCCCTACAAGAGATCCTGAAGGAAGCACTAAACATGGAAAGGAACCATCGGTACCAGCCACTGCAAAAACATGCCAAAATGTAAAGATCATCGATGCTAGGAAGAAACTACATCAACTAACGAGCAAAATAAGCAGCTAACATCATAACGACAGGATCAAGTTCACACATAACAATGTTAACCTTCAATGTAAATGGGCTAAATGTTCCAATTAAAAGATACAGACTGGTAAATTGGATAAAAAATCAAGACCCATCAGTGTGCTGTATTCAGGAGACGCATCTCACATGCAGAGACACACATAGGCTCAAAATAAAGGGATGAAGGAAGATCTATCAAGCAAATGGAAAACAAAAAAAGGCAGTGGTTGTAATTCTAGTCTCTGATAAAAACAGACTTTAAACCAACAAAGATCAAAGAGACAAAGAAGGCCATTACATAATGGTAAAGGGATCAATTCAACAAGAAGAGCTAACTATCCTAAATATATATGCACACAATACAAGAGCACCCAGATTCATAAAGCAAGTCCTTAGAGACTTACAAAGAGACTTAGACTCCCATACAATAGTAATGGGAGACTCCAACACTCCACTGTCAACATTAGACAGATCAACGAGACAGAAAGTTAACAAGGATATCCAGGAATTGAACTCATCTCTGCACCAAGCAGACCTAATAGACATCTACAGAACTCTCCACACCAAATCAACAGAATATACATTCTTCTCAGCACCACATTGCACTTATTCCAAAATTGACCCCATAGTTGGAAGTAAAACACTCCTCAGAAAATGTAAAAGAACAGAAATTTATAACAAACTGTCTCTCAGACCACAGTGCAATCAAACTAGAAATCAGGATTAAGAAACTCACTCAAAACCGCTCAACTACATGGAAACTGAACAACCTGCTCCTGAATGACTACTGGGTACATAACGAAATGAAGGCAGAAATCAAGATGTTCTTTGAAACCAATGAGAACAAAGATACAACATAGCAGAATCTCTGGAACACATTAAAAGCAGTGTGTAAAGGGAAATTTATAGCACTAAATGTCCACAAGAGAAAGCAGTAAAGGTCTAAAATTGACACCCTAACATCACAATTAAAAGAACTAGAGAGGCAAGAGCAAACACATTCAAAAGCTAACAGAAGGCAAGAAATAACTAAGATCAGAGCAGATCTGAAGGAGACAGAGACACAAAAAACCCTCCAAAAAATCAGTGAATCCAGTGGCTGGTTTTTTGAAAAGATAAACAAAATTGATAGACCGCTAGCAAGACTAATAAAGAAGAAAAGAGAGAAGAATCAAATAGACGTAATAAAAATGATAAAGCGGATATCACCACCGACCCCACAGAAATACAAACTACCATCAGAGAATACTACAAACAACTCTACGCAAATAAACTAGAAAACCTAGAAGAAACGGATAAATTCCTAGACACAATCACTCTCCCAAGACTAAACCAGGAAGAAGTTGAATCCCTGAATAGACCAATAACAGACTATGAAACTAAGGCAATAGTTAAGAGCCGATCAACCAAAAAAAGTCCAGGACCAGACAGATTCACAGCTGAATTCTACCTGAGGTGCAAGGAGGAGCTGGTACCATTCCTTCTGAAACTATTCCAATCAATAGAAAAAGAGGGAATTCTCCCTAACTCATTTTACGAGGCCAAAATCACCCTGATACCAAAGCCTGGCAGAGACACAACAAAAAAAAAGAGAATTTTAAACCAATATCCCTGATGAACATCGATGCAAAAATCCTCAATAAAATACTGGCAAACTGAATCCAGCAGCACATCAAAAAGCTTATCCACCATGATCAAGTGGGCTTCATCCCTGGGATGCAAGGCTGGTTCAACATACACAAATCAATAAAGGTAATTCAGCATATAAACAACCAAAAGACAAAAACCACATGATTATCTCAGTAGATGCAGAAAAGGCCTTTGACAAAATTCAACAGTCCTTCATGCTAAAATCTCTCAATAAATTCAGTATTGATGGAACATATTTCAAAATAATAAGAGCTATTTATGACAAACCCACAGCTAATATCATACTGAATGGGCAAAAACTGGAAGCATTCCCTTTGAAAACTAGCACAAGACAGGGATGCCCTCTCTCACCACTCCTATTCAACATAGTGTTGGAAGTTCTGGCTAGGGCAATCAGGCAAGAGATAGAAATAAAGGGTATTCAGTTAGGAAAAGAAGAAGTCAAATTGTCCCTGTTTGCAGATAACATGATTATATATCTACAAAACTCCATCATCTCAGCCCAAAATCTCCTTAAGCTGATAAGCAACTTCAGCAAAGTCTCAGGATACAAAATCGATGTGCAAAAATCACAAGCATTCTTACACACCAGTAACAGACAAGCAGAGAGCCAAATCATGAGTAAACTCCCATTCACAATTGCTTCAAAGAGAATAAAATACCTAGGAATCCAGCTTACAAGGGATGTAAAGGACCTCTTCAAGGAGAACTACAAACCACTGCTCAGGAAAATAAAAGAGGACACAAACAAATGGAAGAACATTCCATGCTCATAGATAGGAAGAATCAATATCGTGAAAATGGCCATACTGCCCAAGGTAATTTATAGATTCAGTGACATCCCCATTAAGCTACCAACGACTTTCTTCACAGAATTGGGAAAAACTACTTTAAAGTTCATATGGAACCAAAAAAGAGCCTGCATTGCCAAGACAATCCTAAGCCAAATGATCAAAGTTGGAGGCATCACGCTACCTGACTTCAAACTATACTACAAGGCTACGATAACCAAAACAGCATGGTACTGGTACCAAAACAGAGATATAGACCAATGGAACAGAATAGAGCCCTCAGAAATAATACCACACATCTACAACCATCTGATCTTTGACAAACCTGACAAAAACAAGAAATGGGGAAAGGATTCCCTATTTAATAAATGGTGCTGGGAATACTGGCTAGCCACATGTAGGAAGCTAAAACGGGATCCCTTCCTTACAACTTATACAAAAATTAATTCAAGATGGATTAGAGACTTAAATGTTAGACCCCAAACCATAAACAGCCTAGAAGAAAACCTAGGCAATACCATTCAGGACATAGGCATGGGCAAGGACTTCAATTCTAAAATACCAAAAGCAATGACAACAAAAGTCAAAATTGACAAATGGGCCTAATTAAACTAAAGAGCTTCTGCACAGCAAAAGAATCCACTGTCAGAGTGAACAGGCAACTTACAGAACGGGAGAAACTTTTTGCAATCTACTCATCTGACAAAGGGCTAATATCCAGAACCTACAAAGAACTCAAACAAATTTACAAGAAAAAAACAAACAACCCCACCACAAAGTGGGCGAAGGATATGAACAGACACTTCTCAAAAGAAGATATTTATGCAGCCAATAGACACATGAAAAAATGCTCATCACCACTTGCTATCAAAGAAATGCTAATCAAAACCACAATGAGATACCATCTCACACAAGTTAGAATGGCAACCACTAAAAAGTCAGGAAACAACAGGTGCTGGAGAGGATATGGAGAAATAGGAACACTTTTACACTGTTGGTGGGACTGTTGGTGGAATCCTTGAGGATCTAGTTCATTTGACCCAGCCATCCCATTACTGGTATATACCCAAAGGATTATAAATCATGCTGCTATAAAGACACATGCACATGTATGTTTATTGTGGCACTATTCACAATAGCAAAGACTTGGAACCAAACCAAATGTCCATCAATGACAAACTGGATTAAGAAAATGTGGCACATATACACCATGGAATACTATGCAGCCATAAAAAAGGATGAGTTCATGTCTTTTGTAGGGACATGGATGCAGCTGGAAACCATCATTCTCAGCAAACTATCACAAGAACAGAAAACCAAACACCGCATGTTCTCACTCATAGGTGGGAATTGAACAATAAGAACACTTGGACACAGGGTGGGGAACATCACACACCAGGAGCCTGTTGTGGGGTGCGGGGAGTGGGGAGGGACAGCACTAGGAGATATACCTAATGTAAATCACGAGTTAATGGGTGCAGCACACCAACATGCACATGTATACATATGTAACAAACCTTCACTTTGTGCACATGTACCCTAGAACTTAAAGTATAATAAAAAATAAATTAAATTCAATTAAATATAATTTAAAAATCTAGAAACAACCCAAAAGCCCATCAACAAGTGAATATAATCAGGAACTAGCTACGCAATGGCATACTACTCACATGCCACTCACAATAAAAAGTAACCAGCAACTGATACTTGCAATCACATGAATGAATCTGAAAATCAATATGCTAAATGAAAGTGCCAGGTAAGATTATCAACTGTATGATTCCCTTTATATAAACTTCTAAAACTTACACATTGATCTATAGGGACAGAAAGAAAGTCAGTGGTTGCTTGAAAAGTATAGGATGGGCTGCAAATGGGCATTAGGAAACTTTTGGGGTTAAATATTCAGTCTTGATTGTGGTGATG
Source organism: Rhinopithecus roxellana (assembly GCF_007565055.1). Lineage (NCBI taxonomy): Eukaryota > Metazoa > Chordata > Mammalia > Primates > Cercopithecidae > Rhinopithecus > Rhinopithecus roxellana. The sequence continues at coordinate 112,146,194 of NC_044551.1, forward strand.
GTTTCTCAGGTGAATGCATAAGTCAAAACCAATCAATTTGTACATTTTCATATCTGGGTTTATCTACTTCAATTATACCTCAATACTTTTTGAAACGGGGCAGGTCCACTCCAAAGGGAAGAGGTCAAAATATAACAGAAGAGATAGTAACGCCTACTAGTTTATTGGCAAGATGGGATAGGTTACATAGGACAAGTAGAGATTATTAGCCTTAAGTAGGATAAACTACTCTTCTAAAATAACACACAAAAGAAGAGAATGAGTGTATATACAGGTAAGTTAGCATGCTTTTTAGTAAAAATAAAAAGGCATTCTCATTTGATCACTTCTATTTGCTCTGAAGTTGATGGTAAGATTACACGTTCCAAGTGAGGAGAGAGAAGTTTAAGAAACAAGAGAATGTATTTCAGTTACTATTATTAATCCTGTATAACAAACCAAACTTGGTAGCATAAAATAATAACCATTTTACCATTCGTTAAAATTCTACGTGCCAGAATATGAATACGGCACTTCAGGGATGGCTTATTTCTACTCCACAATGTCTATGACCTCAGCTGAGAAGATGTGAAGGCTGGTAGTAGGCCAGGGCCTGAAATCATCTAAAAGTTCCCTCTCTCACATATCTGGAGAGTGGTACTGGCTATTGTTTAGGATCTCAGCTGAGGCAATTGGCTGAAATATTATATGAGTTTGGGCTGCTATCGCGAAATACTACAGACTAGATGGCTTAACAGAAATTTATTTCTTACAATTCTGGAGGCTGGAAAGTCTAAGGTTAAGCTGCTGGCAGATCCACTGTCTGATGAGGGACCAACACCTAGTTTACAGATAGCCAGCTTCTATTTGTATCCTCAAATAGTGGAGGGCAGAGAGAGACAGAATGTACAGAAGCTCCCATGTCTCTTAAAAGGGCACTGATCTCATTCATGAGGGTTCCACCTTCATGATCTAATCACCTCCCAAAGGCCCTACCCCCCTAACAACATCATATTACGGGTTGGGATTTCAACATATGAATTTGGAGGAAATGCAAACATTCAGCCCATAGCAAACATCTACACGTGTTCTGGAGGCTTTCCAGGAGGCTGCTTGGGCTTTGTTACAGCATGGTACCTGGGTTGTGGAAGAAAGCCTCCCAAGAGAACCAGGTGAAAACTGTACCAGCTTTTATGACTTCCTTGAATGCCACTTCTTAAGTAACATGCCTGTCTATATTCAAAAGAAGGTAACACTCTAATGAAAGAAACAGCAAACTCACACTGTTTTACCAGCTAGTAGGATATTGTTCTGGCCATTTTTTGAAAAACACAACTGGCCAGAGTTTGCAAAGGCCACTCTAAATGAGAGAATAAGTTGATCAGAGACATACTGCCAAGGCAGCATGTAACACCCACCTGAGGGTAGTGATATCTAATACACAGTAGAAACATTTGCCCTACTGTGTAACTTTGTCCAGCTGTTCTTGGTTGTTATGGAGTAAATATTAAGGAAATAAATAGTTGGGCTCATTAGGAATGAAGCTTTGCCAGATGCAAAAGACAGAGGGGAAAGAGAATTTGGAGTATTAGCAAGAGTGTCGTGTTTGAATCATAGAATTAAGTTTGATAAGAAAAAATGTTTTTAAAATGAGGACTTACAGATGGTAAGACATACAGGCAGCTTATTCTTATCAACTAGCAACGTTAGTAAGAAAAAATCATTGGCAAGAGTAAGAACGAGTACAGCTGACCCTTGAAAAATGTGGGGTTGGGGCACCAACCCCCATATAGTTAAGAACCCACATATAACTTTTGGTTCCTCCAAAACTTACCTACTAATAGACCACTGTTGACAGGAAGGCTTACCAATGTCATCAACAGTAAAGTAATACATATTTTGTATGTTACATGTATTATATTCTTAAAAAAAGTAAGCTAGAGAAAAGAAAATATTAAGAAAATCATAAGGAAGAGAAAATATGTTTACTATCCATCAAGTGGAAATGCACTGTCGCAAAGTCTTCTTCCTCGTCTTCGTGTTAAGTAGGCTGAAGAGGTGGAGGAAGAGGACGGATCTGTCTTTCAATCTCTGGGGTGGCAGAGGCAAAAGAGGCGGAGGAGGTGAAAAGGGAAGCAAGAGGCACAGGCACACTTGGCATAACTTTTACTGAAAAAACTCCACATATAAGTAGACCTGCACAGTTCAAACCCATTTTGTTCAGGAATCAACTATTTATAACAGTGGTTAAGAACACAAAGCCTGAAGCCAGACTACTTGGATTTGTATCTGACCTTTAACACTTGCTTGCTGTGTGGCTTTAGGCAAGTTACTTAAACTTTCTGTGCCTTATTTTTCTCACCTATAAACCAATAGTGCCTTCCTCATAGGATCATTAGGAACATTAAGTTAATTATTACATGCAAAAAACTTAAAACAGTACTTGGCATATAAGCAGTAATAAGTGCTAACTATGATTAGTAATAGAAACGGTCCAAATAAATCTTAGTATAAAAAGCCTTCATCAGATGATTTAATTACAATTATAAATTAGTTATACTGCTTAATAGAAAAGGGAACTAAATTATTCAACAACTTAGAGGATAGTCACATTACTATATTTAAATATGTATATCCCAAATGTGCATCTGCAATCTCAAGTACTCAATTGCAGTCACAGAATTTCAGTTTTAATGGACACATTCTGGCCCTTCCTTAGGATGTGTTGTATTTGATTTTTCTTGGAGACACTTATATTATTGTTGAATAACTTGAACTTGGTAAATTTCCAAGGTGGATACTTTCTAATTCCATTCCATTCACATGTCACCTCAACAGGCTGTCCAAAATTAGTTTCCAATATTCTTGATTATTGAAATTAGCAACTGCATGAAAAAATATATAGCAAATTTAGTTTAAATTTTTTATGGGAATGACTACAGCACTTCACTTTAATTTTAAAATGGAAAGCTAAATCAAAATTGGTTATAGCTAAAGTAAAAATAAACCTAGTTCAGTTAAAGGATACATTAATATTTCTCTTAACACTCCCTGGTACAAGTACTTCTTACCTTAAAGTTTGTCCTCATCCTAATGCATATTAAAAATAGATTTCCTGACTAATGGCAATTCTTGTACTATGAATTTGTTCTACATATATCTTACTTGCAAGTTGGATTTCTTATACTACATTTCACAGGAGAGTAATGCCCAGGTACCCTTTTGAATACTTCTGTAAGCCTTCTTGTAAGACATAACACAATTCATTAGAAATTACCCGTTCACTCATATTGACAATCAGGTTCATTCCATGAGTTTCAAAAGAAGATACCCACCCCTGTTAAATCATGAAAACATCTTCTGGTCTCAACATTCTACACCCATGACTAATGTGAAGCATACTTACTAAAAAGGCAGAAAATATTTCTTAACTTCTCATTAATATCTCAGCAGCAGAATATCTTCTAACCATTCATTAATAACAGCATAGCAACCATTTACTGGCTACTTATGTGTGTTAAGTATTTTGTAAAGCACTTCATATGCCTCTTCACATTTCACCTTCATATGGGTTGTCTCAAAGCCATGCAAACTATGTGTATAATAGGACACACTTCCTTCCTCCCCAGATTACCAGGAGATGCACATCAGGACCACCAGAGAGGGCAAGAAGAAACAAACTACCTAATGTCCTGGATAAAGGGGCAACAACAGTGAAAGCAGTAACAACAGAGTCTATATAAAATGGACATGAGGGTAATATAAAAGAATTAAAGACAAAAACCACGTGATGATCTCAATAGATGCAGAAAAGGCTTTCAATAAAATTCAACATCCATTCATGTTAAAAACTTTCAATAAATTAGGTAGTAAAGGAATGTACCTCAAATTAATAAGAGCCATATATAACACACCCACAGCCAACATCATACTGAATAGACAAAAGCTGGAAGCATCTCCCAGAGAAAATTGCCACAAGGATGCCCTCTCTCACCACTCCTATTCAACACAGTATTGGAAGTTCTGGCCAGAGCAATAAGGCAAGAGAAAGAAATAAAGGGCATTCGAACTGGAAGAGAGGAAGTCAAACTATCCCTGTTTGCAGATGACATGATCCTACATCTAGAAAACCCCATTATCTCAGCCCCAAAGATTCCTAAACAAACAGCTTAAGAAACAACTTCAACAAAGTCTTAGGATACAAAATCAATGTGCACAAATAACTAGCATTCCTATACACCAACAGTCAAGCCGAGAGCCAAATCATGAAAGAATTCCTTTCACAATTGCCACAAAAATAAAATATCTAGAAATACAGCTAACTAGGGTGGTGAAAGAGCTCTACAAGGAGAACTAAAAACCACTGCTCAAAGAAATCAGAAATGACACAAACAAATGGAAAAACTTTCCATGCTCATGGACAGGAAGAATAAATATCATTAAAATGGTCACATTTCCCAAAGCAGTTTATAGATTCAGTGCTATTTCCATTAAACTATCACTGACATTCTTCACAGAACTAGGAAAAACTATTTTAAAAATCATATGGAACCAAAAAAGAGCCCACATAGCCAAGGCAATGCCAAGTAAAAAGAACAAAGCTAGAAGCATCATGCTACCTGACTTCAAACTATACTACAGGGCTACAGTGACCACAACAGCATAGTACTGGTACAAGAACAGACACATATATTAATGGAACAGAATAGAGAACCTAGAAATAAGACCATATACCTACAACTATCTGATCTTTGATAAACCTGACAAAAACAAGCAATGGCAAAAGCATTCCCTATTCAATAAATGGTGCTAGGATAACTGGCTAGCCATATGCAGAAGATGGAAACATTAGACACCTTCCTTATATTATACACAGAAATTAAGTCAAGATAGATTAAAGACTTAAATGCAAAACCCAAAACAATAAAAATGCTAGAAGACAACCTAGGCAATACTGTTAGGGACACAGGCATGGGAAAAGATTTAATGATGAAGGCAGCTAAAGCAATTACAACAAAAGCAAAAATTAACAAACCGGATCTAATTAAGCCAAAGAGCTTCTGTACAGCAAAAGAAACCACCAACAGAGCGAACAGACAACCTACAGAATGGAAGAAAATTTTTGCAAACTATGCATCTGCCAAAGGTCTAATATCCAGCATCTCTAAGGAACTTAAAGAAATTTACAAGAAAAAATAACCCCATTAAAAAGTGGGCAAAGGACATGAACAGACACTTTTCTTTTTTTTGTTTTTTTTTTTTTTTTTATTATACTTTAAGTTCTAGGGTACATGTGCATAACGTGCAGGTTTGTTACATATGTATACTTATGCCATGTTGGTGTGCTGCACCCATCAACTCGTCAGCACCCATCAATTCATCATTTATATCATGTATAACTCCCCAATGCAATCCCTCCCTCCTCCCCCCTCCCCCCTCCCCATGATAGGCCCCAGTGCGTGATGTTCCCCTTCCCGAGTCCAAGTGATCTCATTGTTCAGTTCCCACCTATGAGTGAGAACATGCGGTGTTTGGTTTTCTGTTCTTGTGATAGTTTGCTAAGAATGATGGTTTCCAGCTGCATCCATGTCCCTACAAAGGACGCAAACTCATCCTTTTTTATGGCTGCATAGTATTCCATGGTGTATATGTGCCACATTTTCTTAATCCAGTCTGTCACAGATGGACATTTGGGTTGATTCCAAGTCTTTGCTATTGTGAATAGTGCCGCAATAAACATACGTGTGCATGTGGAACAGACACTTTTCAAAAGAAGATATACATGTGGCCAACAATCGTAATAAAAGCTCAATATCCGTGCTCATTAGAGAAATGCAAATCAAAACCACAGTGAGATACTATCTCACACCATCAGAATGACTACTATTAAAAAATCAAAAAATAACAGATGCTGGTGAGGTTGTGGAGAAAAATGAATGTTTATACACTGTTAAAGGGAGTGTAAACTATTTCAGCCACTATGAAAGACAGCGTGGAAATTCCTCAAAGACCTAAAAATAGAAATAACATTTGACCCACAATCTCATTACTGGGTATACACCCAAAGAAATATAAATTGTTCCCTCACAAAGACACATGCACATATATGTTCATTGCAGCACTGTTCACAATACCAATGACATGGAATCAACCTAAATGCCCATCAATCACAGACTGGATAAAGAAAATGCGGCCCATATACACCACAGAATACTATGCAGTCATAAAAAAATAAAGAGATCACGTCCTTTGCAGGGACATGGATGGGCTAGAGGCTATTATCTTTAGCAAACTAACACAGGAACAGAAAACCAAATACCACATGGTCTCACTTATTAGTGGGAGCTAAATGATGAGAACACATGGACACCTAGAGGGGAACAATACAGACTGGGGCCTATTTGAGGGTGGAGAGTGTGAGGAGGGAGTGGATCAGGAAAACAACTAATAGATACTAGGCTTAATACCGGGGTGATGAAATGATCTGTGCAACAAACCCCCAAGACAAAAGTTTACCTATGTAACAAACCTGAACATCTACCCACTAACTTAAAATAAAAGTTAAAAAAAAACAGAATGTTCCCTAAAGCAAAATATTTCCATTGCTACAAGTAGGAAAAGTAAGAATACAGCCATACTCTGATCAACTCTAGTAATGATTCCAAAGAAATTCTATGACAATCAGAAGGAGGGGCGGTCTAGATATACCGTGCTTAAATGAGAGCCAGAGAGTAGAGATGGTTGGCCAGCTCAAAGGAACCTGGCTTCAGAAACATCTTGCTTAACAACCCAAAATGCAAGTTTTAGTGACCCAGAGACATGCCTACAAGTAGACTATACTGATTTATATAGTCCATCTGGATGACAGTATTATTTCTCACTGAAAATAAGTAAAAGGGCATTTACAGCATTTCTGGAAACAGAAGTACTTGCAGTATGCTACCAAAATTAAATTTCTGAGCCTGTAGAGTAGGTAACAAAATTAATCCAAAGGTCTCTGGTTTCCGTCCTGCTGATGTTCCTCTAGTGCTACCCACATTTCACTGCACACTTTCCATCTCACACAGAGCCCTGGAGTAGCTTCAATGCTAAAATTCTCAAAAGAGAGGCTATACTACAAAATCCAAAAGCCAAATTTTTGTGGTCACTAAAATCTCCTTTATGGGCTCATGTTTCTCTGCACATGCCATAACACTGGTATTTCTCTGGGTTTTCCCTTTGCTCTCTTTCTATTCTCACTCTTCAGTCTCCTGTTGCCATCTTATCCACTCCCGTAACTCAGCAATGCTGGTATTATTCAAGATCCCAACAAGAAACAGGTGGCACCCTTGGACTGGAGTAAACCATGCAGGGTTATTATAAAGAAGCAGACATGATACAAGGGGATGGCATGTGATACTGCAACAACCTGGTGCCAGGACACAGGAAGAGCTGTCACCATCTCTAGACCCACTGGACTAGGAGAGAGTAATGACTGCAACTTAGGAGAGGGTTGTGTAGAAAATCATCTTAAGAGAAACAGTGACCTTCAATTGAGGAAAACAAGACCAACTAAACCTCCAAGGGAGAGAAATGAATACATTTGACCACAGTCTCCTCACTCCCATGGATCTCTTCCTGGAGATCGTTTGGAGAAGTTCTCCATGAGTGTTTTGTCTTTCTGCCTGTCTTGAGAGCCAAGGCAATGCTGTCTTTTTTCATCTTTTCAAGGATGTTTGTATGGCAAATAATTTGGGAAGATGATAGCATTTCCTTCCAGAGATAAGGATGGCTTCTTACTATCCACCATAAGATTAATGTTTGCTAAGGTCAAGCTTCTCTGTCTGCACCAGGTGTTACCTGGCCTTTTTCACAGTGCCTTGTGGACATTAGGGTTAGGGAAACAGACACAAGAAACAGATATACTCTAGCTACTGCTATTGCTGTAAGTGATAAAGTTATTTTTGTCTCTGACCAGGGAGGTATCTGTGATACTGTGGCAAACTAACTCATTTGCTAACGAGTAGGGTAAATTCTAAGGCCCTTCACAGTTGTTGACAGGGGTCCCTATTGGCAGAACATAACATGAAGTCAGAGGGCAGGGAAATCTGTTGATTAATCCATGGAGGTCAGCCTCATGGAGTGAGAACAAAGTGGAGGTGGGCGAGAAGTGCATCTGAGGGGGCAAGTGCAATATATTTGTCAGATCATCTAAATGCTACACCCTCACTGTCAAAACAGTACCTCCAGACCTGATAGCACGAATATATTCTGAGCTTCTGACTCATATATCTAATTGCCCACTGGCTCTCACATGGATGCCTCAAAGTCCCAACGTTTTCAGTTTCACGGAATGATACCACATTCTGTCCAGCTGCCAACATGTGTTTTATTCTTGTCTCACTGCTCACTCCCCAAATCTTATCTCATCAATATGAATGCATTACTGATCTGTTTATTTCTCTTCATCACTATTATCACCAGCCTTGTCCAAGCCAACACCATCTCCTTTTCAGATTACTCTATCAAGGCTTCTCATGCTTTTTGCCTCATCCTATCTCCCTCTCAGTGCTCTCTATCCTTTCGTCACCTTGTCTTATGGTTCCTCATGTTAGCCCTGCGCCCGCCCACCACATGCCTTTTTACACATGTTTTCCTTTCCTCTCCATGTGAGTAACTCCTGCTCATCCTTTAGATCTCTGATCAAATTTCCTCCTTAGAGATAGCTACCCTGACCATATTCCAGTGTAGTCATGTCTTTGCTTTCCCACCAGACTGTGTTCTCTATTAGGGTAGAGACTAATTTATTTTTGTCCACCACGATAATCCCAGCTTGGAACACAATGCCTGTTATAGAATAAGCTCCCATAAAAATACATCAGAAGAATTACTACAATAAAACATAGGGCTAAGTCACAGTCAAATAAAACACCCTTCAAATACTGAGAAGCACACCTATTGTACAGTTTTCCTGGTCTAATAAAAAATTATATTTGCAAATAACTGGACTAAACATAACGATGGATTAGAGAATATTTTTTGAGCTTGTTTGGTGATTTTTAACAAGGCAGGAAAATAACCAAACAAATATTTTAAAGAATAGTATGACGTTAGAAAAAATATATTTTAAGTGTTTATTGGGCTAAAACGAAGATTTGCTATCCAAAAATTTTCCTTATATTATCAATATTTTTCTGAATCCGAAAACATTACTTAAAGGGTTGGGGGGGCACCATTTCCCCTATAGCAATTTGAATCTAAATTAATGTAGTAACAAAATGATAATTGGAACTGTAACTGAGACATTTTCATTGCTATGCCAAAGCACTTATTCTCATCCGTAACATCTGAGCTTTGAATTCCTAGTTTTAACACCTTATTTTTAATATTTAAGAAGAAATACATAAACTGAAAAATAGGTATTAGCTCCACATGAGTAAAAACACAATATAATGTATCTGGCACTGCCTCATTGCTCTAAGAACAGGAACAGTTTAATTTCCTCATTTTTATCTATAAAGGTACAGTATTAACATTGCATGAACACAACCATTAGTATTTTCATTTCCTATTTCATTGAAAAATGTGACAAAGAAAAAGCATTTTCCCTACAGTACCATGGAGAGACTTTTTTTTTTTCTAGATAGTTCCACCAATTCCAAAGTCAAACACCACGATAACTCCTTGGAAATGCATCTCTCTATCTTACTTCAAACTCGAAGTCTGTGTCAGCAGCGGCTGAGGTGGTGACTCTAGAAAAGCTCTTTCACTAGTTCAGAAGTTTAAAAAAAATCACTAACCTTTTATTTGGAGGAGAGTGTGTCCACATAACATCACATGCTCAATATAATTGATCAAAACAGGTCATTGAATTGACCAATTTTTTTTTTTTCTGGGACATCTCTCTCTCTTTTATGTGCTTTGCTGCAACTGAAATTGCCATGAAAAGCAAGAGCTGATAAGCAACCCTAACCCAAGCTGACTTTCCCAACTCTTCTCATTACAAACCTCTTTACTGTCCCACTAAGTGAAGGAAGGGAGCTGGAGTGGCAGAATGGTGGAGTGAAAACACTGGAGTAAAGAAGGGACTGGGGGTACCTGAGCCCTGTCCCCAACCCACTACCATTTAATCATGTTTTAACTTGCTAATAGTTTCAAAAAATCAAAAAAATGAATGACAGGGTTAGCTCTAAGATTCCTTAAGCTCTGTGATTTCTATTACCAGAAAGAGAAAGCCAAAAGAATCATTTTTTCTCAACTCTACCCAAATGTAACAGATCTGTTTTACACTTGAAAGTTTCTCATTGGTATTTGATTTTAAGGAATAAAAATACTTCAAAAACAAAACAAATTAAAAAGTTGTGCCTGAAAGGAATCCTGCTTTGCTTGTTTTGAGACAGAGTTTCGCTCTTGTTGCCCAAGCTGGAGTGCAACGGCGCTATCTCAGCTCACCACAACCTCTGCCTCCCAGGTTCAAGCAATTCTCCTGCCTCAGCCTCCTGAGTAGCTGGGATTACAGGCATGCACCACCATGCCTGACTAATTTTGTATTTTTAGTAGAGATGAGGTTTCTTCATGTTGGTCAGGCTGGTCTCGAACTCCCAACCTCAGGTGATCTGTCCACTTTGGCCTCCCAAAGTCTTGGGATTCCAGGTGTGAGCCACCACGACCAGCCTTGTTTATTTGGTTTTTATAAGAAGCTGCCTAGTTCGTGAGTTCTGTAAAATACAGGTACTCAGCCCTTGGTGTAGTTTCCATTTGACCTTTTGTCACAGAAACAGATGGGTCTGATTCCTAAGCTCTCATATTGAATTGGCCAAATATAGGGCCCCTGGTCAGTGGACCAAAGGCTTTGTGTAAGATGACAAGGGTCAGCTCAGGGAATGTGGGGAGGTCTCTTTGGTCTTTCATGTTGTCCTTGACGTTTTAATTTTCTTTGGTTAAAGAGGCCATTCATCTTTGTAAACCAAACATTTTTACTTCCTCTACTTTTCTATTATAGGCAAAAGAATGGACATGAAGAAACTTTTACTGGTTTTTGAGACACTAAAAATAATAATAATGAGCCAGACATGGTGGCTTACACCTGTAATCCCAGCACTTTGAGAGGCCAAGGAAGGCGGATCACTAGGTCAGGAGTTCAAAACCAGCCTGACCAACATGGTGAAACCCCGACTCTACTAAAAATACAAAAATTCGATGGGTGTGGTGGCATGGGCTATAATCCCAGCTACTCAGGAGGCTGAGGCAGGAGAATTGCTTGAACCCGGGAGGCAAAGGTTGCAGCGAGCCGAGATCATGGCACTGCACTCCAGCCTGGGCGAGAAAATGAGACTCGGTCTCAAAATCATAATAATAACAATAAGGATGACAGTAACGTTTTGCAATAGACTAATCTATATGAATCAATGAAAACATTTTTGGTTTTATTTTTTGACAGCCATTGATAAATACACAGAAAAAAAACAAATCCTAATTCTAAAATGCTCATAAATCAATATCAATTTATAGAATTTGAGTTATTCATAAAAAAATTTTTCTCTTCAGTTATTTTCCTTATCAAACTAGAAATGTCCATCTAATTTTAGGTGGTAAAATACTAAGTGCATTTATGTAGATGCTGATTTAAATTTGAGAATCAAATTACTTATATCATCTTTTAGGGATTAATTCTTCCACTTCTAACCATTGCTTTTATGTCAAAGTATCTTTCTAAGGTAAACAGATCAGAGATAGCAGGTGGGGACAGGGTGTAGAAGGCAAAGCAGCACAGCTCGTAACTCAGTGAAATGTTTCAGAGGCTGGGAGGCCAGTAGGATCACCAAGCTGAGGTTTAGCTACTTGATAATAAACCTCGTACTATATGTCAGCAAAATCTCAAACATTTTAGTATCAAGATCCATTCAAACTTTAAAACTTACTGACAATTCCAAGAAACCCTTTGTTTATATAAGTTATATCTACTATTTTTTACCATGAAGGAAATTAAAACTTTTAAAATGTTTTTATTCACTTCCGATAACAAGAAAACTAAGTTATATGAAAAAAAGTATATATTTACATAAAAATAACTGATTTGTAAAACAAAAACAGTAGGTGAGAAGAATGTCATTGTTTCACATATTTTGCAAATCTAGTATCTTTCTTAATAGAAAGCAACTATGTATTTCTGTCTTCAATCTGTTTAAATATGTTATTTTGGTTGAAGTCTATGAAAAAAAATTCAGTCTTACGCAGATATGCAGTTGGAAAGCAGAAGTATTTTAATTGTTCCATTTAATTGTGGATATTATACATAAACATCTATATGAACTAATATAAAACAAAGTTTATGATATATTTTTAACTAAAAAAAAGCCTGGTTGATAAATATGTAGAGCCAGTTCTGATTTTTGAAAAAAAAAATACAAGTGTATATGTGAATACGTAGACATGGCTGTACAAGCATAGGAGATGTTGTTCATGAAAGTAAATACTATATTATTTAGCCTCTATAAAACCATATATAGCATATAGAATATGTAAATATTATTCATTAAATTATTACTATAGTATCTATTTAACCACTATAATAACCTTTGGAAGCCGTGTTTTAAGAAATGATATGTGAATTATGGATATACTTTCCTTTCTGTTGTGTGTGTGTGGGAAGGGGGGTTGTGTAAGTGTGTGTTCCTTTGCTTTGCAAATTAAAAAAAAAGAAGGAAGAAGTGGAGAAGAAGCCAGACCAATTTCAGACTTCTGTGCATCATATAATGCCAGAAGACATTAGAACACTTACACAGTCCTCAGTAAAAATTTTTCTACTCTAAATCTCATATCAAATCATTTATTCATATGAGAAAACAACACCACAAAATTATCAAGTATGCAGAAAATACTAGCCACATGTCTTCTTCAAAAATACTTTAAGATGTATTCTAGCCAAGTAAGACAGAAAACTCCAAATTAGGAATCCAGTGACAGAGAGGTTGCCATGTAAATGGATTAGTTACTAAATATGCTGTCCTCCATTATGACACATTGTGTTACTCAAGAAAAGCATATAAAATAGATATTGGGGCAGGTATAACTTCTGCTGTAGAAACTATAAAAGATATAGTATTTATTTCCTTTTATTTTGGAATACTCCTTAGCACTAGTGCAACTGCCATAATGTGTGACCAGAAATCAAATAAGCAACACTTCCAACACATTACAGATCATAAAGAAAATCTTAAAAGGAAACTGCAAATTGGTAGCTTATATTCCATGTTTCTCATTCTGCCTTGGCTTTAGCCTCATCTATGAAACTCTCCTCTTCCCCTTTCTCTACCTCCCATCCTTACAGATATCTGGGTCCCATGCCCAGAGAATGTGCTTTATTATGTATACAGTGGAAATGGATCTGCATTTCTTAAAGTTTCTCATTCAGGTATGAGAGAACCCCTGCTCTAAAGGGAGGTGGCTTAGGCGAATAGATCAAGTTAATAACAGTGTTATTGGATATTCAAGTAAAAATATACAACCAATATCTAGCTTCAAAGAGAAATAGAGATTTGGGTTCTACAGTGGTTTCTAAATTTCACCCAATTTATAGAGAAATTTATATGACCTTAAGGAAACTTTATCTGACTTCCGATAAAAATATGCAGATGGAATGTCAAGTACAAAATCATATAACTCATTAATTAATTCAAAAATATTAAACCCCTCTAGGTATCAAGCACAGGACTAAATGCTGAAGATATGATATGAATAAAATAGACATGTGCCCTGTCTAAAGATGACAAATATACTTACAGAATACTCTCTTGGGACCTAGAGTACATTAAGAAGATTCCTTCAGACAAATTTAACAACAGAACATTCATTGGATTCACTGTCAATGTGTTGTAGGTTTTTTTGTTTGTTTTTTACAATAAACAGCAGATTTTCAGTGGTTGGTCTAAAATTTTCTTCACGTTTGGTGGAAAATATCAACTACAGTAAACTGGAAGGATTACTGCAAATTTTGACCACCTGGTAAATATTTAAGGTTGAAGCAATACGTTATTTTCCTAGAATTCTGCTCTTTGGATAAATTTAACTTAGCTCTATTTAAAATATTCTTTCATGTTTCCACATACCACTTATAGCAACTAGTTAAAAACAAATACTTTACTGGCATTATAATTACACTTCATATTGTTTCCCCAAATATTTCTTCAAAAGTTTCAATTTTTCCCATATAAAATATTATTTTCTACATTATTTATCCAGTTATTCTTGTTTAATTCTTCTCATCTTTTTTCATAAATCATTTGCCACCTCCTTACCATTCTTGGAACTACTTTCTGATTTCTTCCAGATTTCTAGAGCCAGTGAGGCAGTCAGAACCTAACAGTACTCAGTATGCTGCATTTCTCCAAGTCTCAGATAAGAATTATTGCCACTCTGTTCTAAGCCATGCCATTTCTGCATATAAAACAAAATAACATATCTAAGGCTTCATTACGCTATGGAAAGTACTTTATTATTTAATCTACTCTTAGGTCCTTTTTGGCAACCTTCTCACACATGATAGTGTTTGTGGGATTATTTCAAGTGAATACAACTTAAGATTATACATCAAGTGACTATGATATCCTCCCCCTGTGATGTGTGCATGAGGGACTAAATATACTCAGGGAAGGAACAGAGGAATAAAGAGGACTACCATTTTGCATTTCTTTCTAAAACAGAATTGCCATCGAGTTTTAAGAAATATTTTTGGCATATATTTAAGGCTTGGAATGGGTTGACTATTATTTTTTAAAATAGAGTGTATTGCAACCCACATTGAAGACATTTTTATCTCTAATATGCAAATTAAAACAAGGGGACTTCATGACCTGTGCGTAACAAAAGAGCCAATGATTAGAATGGCAGCAGGGAGCACAGGGGGAGGACTATTTAAATCACAGTGAAACAATATTAATTCAAATATTGATTAATTGCACTATACTACATATTTTAGGTAAAGATGAAAGCAGTTTCTATCTACCAGGAACAGTAGGAAAGAGAAGGCAATATGGTGGTTAAATGTGGGCACAGAGCTCAGGCTCCCTGAATCAAACATGGCTGTTATGCTTTTTAGTTGTGTGACTTTGAGAAATTATTGAACCTCATTAACCCTAAGCTTTTATTTATCAGAGGCTAGAAAACATACAAAGCAAAGTTGAATGCCTGCCACTTGCTAAAGCTTATTTAAGGTTCTCACTTACTATAATTAAGTGCCTTATGGAAACGATCGCATTTAGTCATGCTTTTTCTTGTGAAGAAAGGGAGGCTCAGGGAGGTTAAGCCACACTAGAAAGAAACAACAGTCTTGTGATTGAAATACAGTTTTGTCTTATTCCCAATTTTATGCCATTTCTGTGTTCAATGTTTTAAATTAATGATCTACAGAGTTTAAGTGTTAAATTATTCTAAAAGGCTTATGATGAAAATATCAGTCTCTTACAGATCTTCCCTCCACCAGGCTCCCCTCTGTAGCACGAACTGCCTATCCACCTTGGGGCTGTTTCTCTTGGTGTTGACTTCATTAAATAACCCTATTTATAGTACACCATTTGATCAGCAGGTGGGAGATTCATGCAAGGCAGACTGGGATTACCTATTTCTTTCACAATGAAAGGTGAGAATCAAGGACTCTTTGACCATTCCTATATTCCGACTTACTTCCATACTTCCCTTTCCTTTTGTCCTTCCCAAATAGTAATATACTACATTCAGTGTTTACACTATGATGACTATTGAACATTTGTTGCTAAGTAGTGTAATTTGATATGTATCATCTTGTGCAACTTTTTGTTTTCTTCAAATTTAGTAATTTTTCTAGTTTCCCATGTGTTTCCCGTTAATTAATATGTTTCCAAACTCTCCTCCAATTTTCTAAATGTCTTTTCAATGTATTCAAAAATACCCATTTGTTTTTTTGTTTGTTTGTTTTTTACCAGTGACCTCTATTGAAGACATTTCTCTCAGTTTACTAACCTTTTTCCTTTGGATGCTGGCCCCCTCATGCTGACACACAGTGTTTACCCCCTACATTATCTTCATATCCACCAGAATATTATTTTTATGTCTTTCTCAAGTTGGATTGCTTATTCCCAAAATCCCACTAATTCCTCTTTCTTCATGTATTCCCTTATTTTGGTGGAGCAACATCTCTTTTAGGTTCCCAAGAAAGAGTTCTCAGGAGTTTTTTTCTTCTTCTTCATTTCTTTTCTCTTTTTTTTGGAGCTTTGTATGTCTGAAAATCTTTTAGTCTTCCTTTACACTTAATTGATAGTTTTGCTAGGTTAGATATTATAATCTTCAACATTTTGAAGACATTACTCCACTGTATTCCAGCTTCCATTTTGCTGTGAGGAACTCTGAACTTGTTCTTGTTTCTGATCCTTTATATGCTGCAATTGCCATCCCACCCTGTTCAATGCGTTTAGGACCATCTTGATCCATTTCATGTTGCTATAACAGAATACCACACACTGGGTAGTTTATAACGAACAGAAATTTATTTGGTTCATGGCTGTGAAGGTAGGGAAGTCCAAGAGCACAGCACAAGCATCTGGCAAAGCCCTCTGTGTTGCATCATCCCATGGCAGAAGGCAGACAGGCAAAAGAGGACAAGAGCAAGCTAGCATGTGAGGGCTGAACTCACAGTTTTAACCATCCACTCGCAAGATATAACAACCCCATTCCCATGATAATAGCATTAGTCTTCATGATGGCAGAGCCCTCATTGCCTAATCACCTCCTAGTGTTCCCATCTCTTAAACTAGAGCATTAAGCTATTCCAAGGTCCTTCTATTTGTCTCCAGTATTCTGTTCCATGATGCTATGCTTTGGTTTGAGTCTATTTTCATCTATTTTTGTGGGAACTCAATTGGCCCTTTCAATCTGGTAACTCAACTCTTTAATTCTGGAAATTTTTCTTGAATTAATTTCAATGTTCTCCTCCCTTCCATTTTCTCTCTTCCTTCTTTATATAGCTCTTATTATTCAGACGGTATCTTTCCACCACTGAACTCCTAAACTTACATTTCTTTTATCTCCAATTTTCCACATGTATATATTAATTTCCAAGAGCTTTTCTCTGAATATTCTTTTAAAAATCACATCGTGTTCATGTTTCACGGATCCAATATTTTTTCTTATCTCTGAGAATATTAATGATCCATATTTCAAAGTGTTCACTTTCACAATTAGTCTCTGTTACCAATAGATTTCTTTTTGTTTAATTTCCATATTTAACATTTGACATTTCCTCTGATGTCTGTTAATTATTGCCTATCTGCTCACATAAGAAAAACTAACTGGAAATTCTGTGGGATGGATGCTCAACCATGGGTTTATATAGGGGTATGTAGCTAGTCTGTTTCATTTAAGAAACCCTGATCTTGGTATTTTTAGATATTGTTTGTTGGAAATCCCAGAAAATAATTTCTAATTACTCAGATTTTGGGAATCTAGTGGGAAAAGATGACTGCAGGGAGTCGGGGGGGGGGGGGGTCTTAATATTCGGATGTAAACTTTCATTAAATAACCCTCTTTCAGTTTGGCTCTCTTTCTTCAAATGTGCCCAGTTTAGCAACACCTGGTTTATTATCTACAGAGAAAATTCTTCAATTTACTGTTGGGTTGGAGTAGGGACAGTGTTGAATAAAGAGTGAAACTGCTTCCTTAAGAGCCTTGCATCCAATTCTCTTGCTTTTATCTCCACCTTCACCCTCACTTTCTGGACATCTAAGTCTACCAATTCCTGAGCATTCTGGGGACGTTCTGTGCAAATTAGGGTGCTTTCTGTGTTTCTTCACTATTGGCTTAAGCTTCAGCTCCCCCAGATCTACACTCCTTGTCTGATTCTTAAAATGCTTCTGATGTTGCTGCCTTTCCTTTTCATCTCCATCTTATGCCTTTTAAAAATCTTTCTACATTTATTTATTTTACTAGGGTTTTAGAAAGTAATTTGAAAGGTATGTATTATACATGTATGCAAGATACATGGGTTCATGCCCTATCTTTAAATAGAATCTTCAAATTCCATGCTTTTCCTATTATTTTGGAATAGAGCTACCCTGAATAATGTACTTTACTCTTGCACATTTTCTTGTTCTTGGCTTTCCTTCTGTTCAGCAAGAGAAACGCATTACTGTGAGGAAGATAAGAATTATCATGGCTCGGCTGGGTGCAGTGGCTCACGCCTGTAATCCCAGCACTTTGGGAAGCCAAGGCGGATGGATCACGAGGTCAGGAGTTCAAGAACAGCCTGGCCAAGATGGTGAAACCCCGTCTCTACTAAAAATGCAAAAAATTAGCCAGGCGCAGTGGCAGGCGCGTGTAATCCCAGCTACTTGGGAGACCAAGGCAGACGAATCGCTTAAACTCAGAGGATGGAGGTTGAAGTGAGCCGAGATCATACCACTGCACTCCAGCCTGGGAGACAGAGAGTCTGTCTCAAAAAAAAAAAAAAAAAAAAAAAAATTATCATGGCTGGAATGCAAAGGAAAAGTATTGCAAAATAGGTTCTTAAATTTAGCCTATTTCAGAAGAAACAACAAATAAGTCAAGCTTTCAATTGCTAGACCTTTATACTCACCAGAAAAAAAAATGTTTTCTAAATTCAAAAAGTCTCCCAATAAATATTAAGGACCAAAGCTAAGAGGGCCAAGTGTACAGCTTTTCCTATAAGCTGTGAAATTCCTGCTATATTAGATGGTAATTTTAAAAATCCTTCCTAGGATAGAGTAGGCTAGAGAAAGAGGGGAAGAGAAAAAAAAAGCAGGCCTTACCCCTGAGCTTCCCCTAGTACCAGGTGGGAAGCAGGGGCTGGTAAAATAATATCTTAAGATAAATTTAGGAGCAGGGATACACGTGGCCCACTTGCCATGTGGAAATCAGCGAAGAGACCACCTCATGAACTGCAGAACAGAAGCAATATAATTGTATAATTAGGCAAATGTGGCCCTTAAATGGGTTCAAAAGACCAAATTAAACAAACTGCCTCTGTACAATAACAAACTATAAATATATTGGCTCTCTTATGATATGATACAGAAATCAGAATCTATGCATTTTTAACGATATGTAAAATACCATCGGACTCCTTACTTGGTAAAGATACATATAACAAGGGTAAGCATTGATAATCTGAGGAATGTGGTATCAGTGTTAACATTTGTTTTCTGTAACTGTTAGGACCTTCACTTATTTATAATCTGATTCCCCATATGAAGACCTGAATTGCTTTTAGCTAACTCTAGAGCAGCTTTTACAGATCACAAAGTGACAGCCAAGAGGTAACCAAAAGGATGAGGCTTTTACCAGCCCTAATGGAAGCTGTGGGATTCTGGAATCCCGATAAACAATGCTTCCAGAGAAGTGACCAACACAGTACTCACTTCCCTAACTATCTCCGTGCTACAGGATGGATTAATGGCCCGGGTAACACACAGAGTTGCGCTCCCTGACTTTTTGGCCCTCAAACAAAGTAATTACAAGGAACATCAGCAATTATACCCTAAGCCTAGTCACTGCCTACGCAAAGAAAAATTATGACTATTATCATTATAACTTTTAAGAAGGCATTTTAAAAGTAAAAGGGCAGCTAAATCACATGGTATGAAAAGAATCATAAAAATTAAATTCCTTGGACTGTATCAGCCTACTCTTTAGTGTACGTTATACCTCTAGTGGTTTTAAAATAAAAATAGAGGAACCCACATAAAAAAACCGTCTGATGGGAATCAGAAACCATTATAAATTATAGAATCTGATAATTATCAGACTCCAACTAATGCCCTAATTACATAGAAATTCATTAATTATGTTTCCTAAATTTAGGCTCAGTAAAACCACAAAAAATAACTTTGATTTCTCAAGTTTTGAAATAATTCTAATCAGTATTGGATACTTTGGGAATATGGGTAAAAGAATCCCTCTCTTTCTCTCTCCATTCCCACTTGATCAGAGTATATAAAAGGTTCCTGTTAATACATCATCAATGCTCATGTCGGAGGCATCTTTTACAATAGTCTGATCATAAATTAACTAAGTCTGACCTTCTGCAGTTATGTTTGATTCGTATACTTAATCATGATGCAAAATGTACTAGCTTGCATGAATTCTATTAGCAAGCCATTTCTCCTGCCTAATACAGTAAACATAAAGACATTAAACAAGACCTTACCTAAGACTACTTTCTATGGCATTTAATTTGATGCTTTTACTGTTTATAATTATGCTTTTATCCCTCAGTCATTTCAATTTATGTTGCCAGGCTCCATTAAGACAATTTGAAATAATAATGAACCATTAGAGTCTATGCTTCTTTAAAAACCAAGATGTTAGATGTTAAAAATTATATATATTCTCATCCAAAACTATTTCCTTAATTTTATAAAAAGAAAAGTAAAGTGTATTGTCATGATTTAAACTTACAACTTTAAGAATCCTGTCAGCAATGGAACAGAACAGAGAACTCAGAAATAAGACAGCCCATCTACAACCATCTGATCTTCGACAAACCCAGCAAAAACAAGCAATGGGGAAATGAGTCCCTATTTCATAAATAGAGCTGGGAGAACGGGCCAGTCATGTACAGACAATTGAAATGGGACCCCTTCCTTACCCCTTGCACAACAATTAACTCAAGAGGGATTAAAGACTTAAATGTAAAACCCAAAACCATAAAAGCCCTAGAAGAAAATCTAGGCAATACCATTCAGGACATAGGCATGAGCAAAGATTTCATGACACAAATGTCAAAAGCAATTGCAACCAAAGCCAAAATTGACAAATGGGATCTAATTAAACTAAAGAGCTTCTGCACAGCAAAAGAAACTATCATCAGAGTGAACAGACAACCTACAGAATGGGAGAAAAATTTGCAATCTATCCATCTGACAAAGGTCTAATATCCAGAATCTACAAGGAACTTCAAGAAATTTACAAGAAAAAAACAAACAACCCCATTAAAAAGTGGGCAAAGAATATGAACGGATACTTTTAGAAGAAGACATTTATGTGGCCAACAAGAACACAAAAAAAAGTTCAACATCACTGATCCTTAGAGAAATGCAAATCAAAACCACAATGAGATACCATCTTATGCCAGTCAGATGGTGATTATTAAAAAATCAAGAAACAGAGATGTTGGTGAGATTGTGGAGAAAAAGGAACACTTTTACACTGTTGTAAATTAGTTCAACCATTGTGGAAGACACTGTGGCAATTCCTCAAAGACATAGAACCAGAAATACCATTTGACCCAGCAATCCCATTACTGGGATACTTGAAATTCCCAAAGGAATTTCAATCATTTTATTATGAAGATACATGCATGTGTATGTTCAGTGCAGCACTATTTACAATAGCAAACACATGCAATCAATCCAAGTAACCATCAATGATAGACACTGGATAAATAAAATGTGGAACAGATACACCATGGAATACTATGCAGCCATAAAAAAGAACTAGATCATGTACTTTGCAGGGACATGGAAGGAGCTGAAGCCATTATCCTCAGCAAACTAACAGGAACAGAAAACCAAACACTGCATGTTCTCGCTTATGAGTGGGAACTGAACAATGAGAACACATGGACACATGGGGGTTAGGGGGACAACATACACTGAGACCTGTTGGTAGCAGGGATGGAGAGCATCAGGAAAAACAGCTAATGCATGCAGGGCTTAATATCTAGGTGATGGATTAATTTGTGCAGCAAACCACCATGGTATATGTTTACCTATTTAACAAACCTGCACATCCTGCACATGTACCCCAGAACTTAAAATAAAATTTACAAATAAAATAAATAAGAGCTTTCAGAGAAAATAAAACTGTGCTTTCAATGACTTAGAAAAAAAAAGAACCCTGTCAGGATAACCATAAAGGTTTTCTATTTACTTTTGGATGTTCACATTTTATTTTTGACCCACAAAATTGTTTGCTCATTTACCATAGTTTGAAGTTTGTCCCAGACTCAGGCCAAATTCTCTGAGCTATAAGATGCAGATAAAGTAGTCAGATGAAAGCACTGAACTTTTTTGAATGACTGTTGTGCAAGGCCTTAAATAAAAGCATGTGAATCAATAGACACACAGTGTTTGACACATATGTTTACATACATGCATTGTGGCTGTCTGCCTGTATCCTTGGCTTTATACCTGCATGGATTATATTAGTGTTGGGCTATAAGAGAAAAAAAATGTGAAGTATGTAATCTTTCTTATGCAGTGAGGAGCGATGAAGAGACAGAGCTAGATGAAAGATCCAGATGGACTATAGGCACAAAAACAGACTAACTCTACATCTAACTCTGCAAGTAAGAGGTGGCAGCAAATATGAAGCTGAGACGGCAAAACAACCAGGCATATAGTCAAACAAGCAGAATTACGGAATCTTAATCCACCAGAGCTAGGCAATAAATCCAAATTTTGGTAGACAAGCAAGAGAAATCTGGATCCTATTGAAGTAATTCCAACGGGAAGATCCAAAGCCCATATTTCCTCCCATGTCCTCAACTTCTTGAATGAATAAAATGATGGCATGAGCCACATTTTGGACCCTACTGAAGTTCTACTAGTGCTTAAGTAACTAGAAGGCAAGCTAAGGAAAATATACCATCCTACTCTTAGAGAAATATAGGTTTGAGTAGATCTATACCAAATCAAGGATATATAAACTGAAAAGCAGAAAGAAATAGAACCATTCTGTAAAAGAAAAAAAAATAGCTTGCAAAAAAAAAAAAAGAATATATTTATTAAACTCTATGCCAGAAAACCAGAAAGTGATAAAAAGAAAGTGCTTTGCATTCTTAAATGATAGCAGGAGCTGGTATACTAGGGAGGAAGGTGATGTTCTATAGGATGAGGTTATGTCTTAAAGCAATAGCCAACATTCAGTGCTCTCTCCCCCACTGCCAGAATGAATGAGGTTAGAAACAAGAGTAGAGATGGGAGTGACTCCTCTAGCAATTATACCTAATAACCCTATGGAAGAATTTTGGGCTTGATGTGTTTGGAGGTCCTAGGCTCCACAGAAGAAGGGATTCTACCAGGAAGCACAGTTATGAAGAATCAAATGAAAACAAACGTCCTCAGATCCATTTTGGATTCTTCAAGCCACTGAACCAACAGTCTATGATGCAGGTCTCCATAGGCCATTATGGCCAAGATTATTGACCCTGATAAGGAGGAAATTGGGTTGGTGCCACACTGTGGAGGACCACGTGTGAAACCCAGGTATTCACTAGGTCTCCTCTGTCTTTCCGTGTCCAAACCTGTTCCCAATACTGTAGGACTGGGTCACCAGATGGGTACACAGAACACCATTCAGCCGAAGTTACAGAAGAGTTAAGGGGAACATGGAATGGATGCTGCAAAAGACGTCTATGATTAGGATGGAAGAAGGCTGTGTGACCAGAGACAGAAATAGGAATTCAGCAGCTGTGTTTTCCTAACCCTCCTTCCCTTTTTCTTCTTGTTACCTTATATGAAGAGCATCAATGGTAGCCCATCTTTAGGTTTTAAGTGGAAATATGACCATCTTGGAATCATTCCTGATAAGGTAGCTGAAGGAATTTTTGTATTCTCTTTGTTGGGTTTCAAACAGAAGTCTTTCCTCACCCCCTGTCTTAGAAACCTCATGTGTATGGATTACATCATTTACTTTGGATGCCAGCTGGGTTTGGCTAATGGAAAGCTACAGCAGGAGTTAAGGGAGAAAAAGAGAGTCAGGGCTGGGGTACCCATCTTCCTCATTCCTTTATGTGTCCCACAAACAAAGACTACCGCTACTCTTTCCTTCTGACTCCAGTACTTCACCTTCCTTAAGATCTAGGGGTGCTAACAACTCCACTGTTGTTAGCCTAGTCTATCAAATCCTTATCTTTGTAAATTATACTTGATTAAATCCTCCTATAATTATCCTAATTTGAATGTACTATCTGTTTTCAAGGAGGACATTGACCAATACATGTAGCATAATACAATAATTTTATTTACCTAGAAAATTACCCCTGTTTTACTTTTCCAAGATAAGAAAATTAAATATTAATCTGAATTTGGAGTAGGCTTGTAGGAATTAATGAATCTAAGCTCAAATAACATACAGATTTACTGAAATTGTCTTTAGGATTTTTTTTATTTCATTCTCTGATTTTTAAGTATCAGAAAATAACCTAAGTATGGAATCTAGACTAATTTAGTGTTTATGATCCTGTAAGAGAAAGCAGGCAGACCCTAAACATAGCTTCAAGGTCTCAGCTTAATATGAGTTCCAAATAAAACATGAATTATTGCACTTGCTGTTATGAGTTAAATTATATCTCTTGAAAATGATATGTTGAAATCCTAACCACTAGAGTTAAGAATGTGACTGAAATGGTTTGGCTGTGTCCCCACCCAATTTTCATCTTGAACTGTAGTTACCATAATCCCCACATGTCATGCGAGAGACTAGTTGGAGATAATCAAATCACAGAGGCAGTTTCTCCC
Organism: Rhinopithecus roxellana; assembly: GCF_007565055.1. Lineage (NCBI taxonomy): Eukaryota > Metazoa > Chordata > Mammalia > Primates > Cercopithecidae > Rhinopithecus > Rhinopithecus roxellana. Next base: position 112,170,661 of record NC_044551.1, read on the forward strand.
ATTCTGTTCTCGTGATAGTGAGTTAGTTCTCATGAAATCTAATGATTTTAAAAGGGGCTTCCCCTTCCACTGGGCACTCACTGTTCTCCTTGCTGCTGCCATGTGAAGAAGGCCATATTTACTTCCCTTTCCATCAAGATTGTAAATTTCCTGAGGCTTCCCTAGCCACACTGAACTGTGAGTCAATTAAGCCTCTTTGCTTTATAAATTACCCAGTCCTGAGTAGGTCTTTATTAGCAGAACAAGAACAGACTAATACAGTAAACTGGTACCAAGTAGTGGGGTGCTGTTACAAAGATACTCAAAAATGGAAGCTACTTTAGAACTGGGTAACAAGCAGAGGCTGGAAGAGTTTGGAGGGCTCAGAAGAAGACAGGAAGATGTGGGGCAGTTTGGAACTTCCTAGAGATTTGTTGAGTGGCTTTGGCCAAAATGCTTATAGTGATATAGACAGTAAAGTCCAAGCTGAGGTGGTCTGAGATGGAGATAAGAAACTTGTTGGGAACTGGAATAAAGGTGGCTCTTGCTGTGTTTCAGCAAAGAGACTGGAGGCATTTTTGTCCCTGCCCTAAAGATCTGTGGAAATTTGAACTTGAGAGAGATGATTTAGAGTATCTGGTGGAAGAAATTTCTAAATGGCAAAGCATTCAAGAGAAAGCAGAGAATAAAAGTTTGGAAAATTTGCAGCCTGATGATGCAATAGAAAAAACCCATTTTCTGGGGAGAAATTCAAGTCAGCTGCAGAAATTTGCATTAAGTAACAAGGAGCTGAATGTTAATCACCAAGGCAACGGGGGAAATGTCTCCAGGGCACATAAGACATTTTCCCAGCAGCCCCTCCCATCACAGGGCCAGAGGCCTAGGAGGAAAAAATGGTTTCATAGGCCAGGCCCAGGGCTCGCCTGCTGTGTGCAGCCTAGGGACTTGGTGCCCTGCATCTGAGCCGCTCCAGCTGTGGCTAAAAGAGGCCAAGGTACAGCTCAAGCCGTGGCTTCAGAGGGTGCAAGCTTCCACGTGTTGTTGAGCCTGCGAGTATACAAAAGTCAAGCACTGACGTTGGGGAACCTCCACTTAGATTTCAGAGGTTGTACGGAAATGACTGCATGTGCAGGCAGAAGTCTGCTGCAGGGGTAGAGCCCTCACGGAGAACCTCTCCTAGGGCAGTGCAGAAGGAAAATGTGGAGTGGGAGCCCCCGGCCCCCATACAGAGTTCCCACTGCAATGCTTAGTGGGGCTGTGAGAAAAGGGCCACCATCCTCTAGACTCCAGAATGGTAGATTCACTGACAGCTGGCACCACACACCTGGAAAAGTCTCAGACGCTCAATGCCAGCTCATGAAAGCAGCCAGAAGGGAGGCTATACCCTGCAAAGCCACAGGAGCAAAGCTTCCTAAGGCCACGGGATCCCATTTCTTGCATCAGTGCGACCTGGATGTCAGACATGGAGTCAAAGGAGATCATTTTGGAACTTCAAGGTTTAATGACTGCCTTTTTAGATTTTGGACTTGCATGGGGCCAATAACCCCTTTGTTTGGGCCAATTTCTCCCATTTGGAATGGGTGTGTTTACCCGATGCCTGTACCCCCATTGTATCTAGGCAGTAACTAACTTGCTTTTGATTTTACACACTCATAGGTGGAAGGGACTTGCCTTGTCTCAGATGAGACTTTGGACTGTGGACTTTTGAGTTAATGCTGAAATAAAATAAGTTAAGGCTTTGGGGGACTGTTGGAAAGGCATAATTGGTTTTGAAATGTGAGGACATGAGATCTGGGAGAAGCCAGAGGTAGAATGATATGGTTTAGCTGTGTCCCCACCCAAATTTCAACTTGAATTGCAGTTCCCATAATCCCCATGTGTCATGGGAGGAACATGGTGGATATAATTGAATCATGGAAGCAGATTCCCATATCCTGTTCTCATGAGAGTGAGTTATCCTGAGATCTGATGATTTTATAAGGGGCTTCCCCCTTTACTGGGCACTCATTCTTCTCCTTGCTGTTGCCATATGAGGAAGGCCATGTTTGCTTCCCCTTCTGCCATGATTGTAAGTTTCCTGAGGCCTCCCCAGCCATGCTGAACTGTGAGTCAATTAAAACTTTTACCTTTATAAATTACCCAGTCTTGAGTGTGTCTTTATTAGTAGCCTGAGAACAGACTAATATAGTGACCTTATTCAGAAATAGGGCCTTTCCAGGGGTAATTAGGTTAAAATGAGGTCATTAGGATGGGACCTAATCCAGGATCACTGGTGTCCTTATGAAAGGGGGTGACTTGAACAGAGAAACAGATGCTCACAGCTGGGAAATGATGTGAAGAGACACCAGGAGAATATCACATAAAGATGGAAGATTGGGGTGATGTATGTATAACCCAAGGAATGCCAAAGATTGCTAGAAAACCACCAGAACATAGGAAGGATGCCCTTTGTTATGGGCTGAATTGTGTCCTCCCAAAATACATGTGCTGAAGTTCAAACCGCCAGTACCTTTGTGACTTTGTGGAGATAGGGCCTTCAAGAGGTAATTAAGTAATTAATTAATGAAGCATTAGAGTGGGCCCCAATCCACTATGACTGCTATACTTATAAGAGGAAATTTGGACACAGACACGTATGGAGGGAAGGTGCCGTAAAGACACAGGGAGAAGACAGCCACCTATAAGACAAGGAGAGTGGCCTCAGAAGAAACAAATCATTGATCTCACACTTCTAACCTCCAGAACCATAAGAAAATAAATCTCTGTGTAAGCCACCACATCCATGGTACTTTGTTATGGCAGCCCTAGCAAACTGATGCACCCTACAGGTCTCAAAGGGTGTATGACCCTGCTGACACCTTGATCTTCGACTTCCAGCCTCTAGAACTGTGGGAGAATAGATTTTTTTAGGAAGTTGCAGAGTAGAAAGCAAGGTGATAAAAATGGAGACCTTTCCTATTTGCTTTAGAATACACGTGGGATCAACATTCCCCACAACTTCATTTTATTCCATTTTATACCAATGATGCTGATTAGCATGAATTTAAGAATATGTTAATACTAATGCAACAGGATATAAAATGAAACTTCCTGTCTTAATTTCAGCTGAGACTCCAAGACTGCAGTGAGAAAGTAGTCCCACCCTCCAAAGAAAAGTGCTAGATAGTTTCATCAAGACTTCTAAAGACGGTGGGTAAACACTGGAGTTTTTATTTGTTTAACTTTTAGTCTAACATCTACCATGAGGGTATAAAGAGTTAAATTTGGGGGGAACAAACCCCTAAGTTTAACGTATTCTATTGCAACACTATTTCTCCAATATATACAAATTAGAGCAAAATTTTAGGTAGCCAATTGCCCCTTTTAGTTGAGGTTTTATTTATTCACCCAACAAACATATATTGAGGGCTTACTGTGTCTCAGATACTACTGTATTGACTGAGGATACAGCAGTGATCAAAACAGAAAATATCTTCATTCTGGTGAATGAGAAGGAAAAATTAACAAGATAAATAAATGAAGTATTTCTATTGATAGATGTGATAATAGTGAGAAGAAAAATAAAGCCAAGAAGAATAACACAAAGTGTGTGTGTTGGAGGTGTATACCAATTTCATATAAAGTGGACAGGAAAAAAAGGTCACATTGAGCTGGAGCAATTTGATAGAAGACCAGAAAGAAATGAGAAGGCAAACAGTGCAAATTTCTTGGACAAAGACATTGAGAACAGAGGAGACAGCAATTGTGCCATCCTGAGGGCAAACTGTCTTCCAAAGACCAGGGAGAATGCTGCCTGGGCCGCCTGGACTGGAGCAGAGACAAGGGAGAGTAACGGGAGATGAGATCAGACAGGCAACGTAGTGGGGAGGGAAGTTAATAGAGATAAGAGCTTCTACTTGTAATACTTTTGATGCTACAAAGCACACACAATGTCCCTTACTTCACCACCTGCAGGAAATTCCAGGGGGCAGATCATGGTTTCTGAAGTTGCAGTTTCTACTTAGAAATATTCTCTAAGATCCATACGGTGTCCCTTACCTCACTGCCCACAGTGAACTCCAGTTTTACAAACATCCATGGCATTTGTTCTGTAATTTTTCCTTTCTAGGTCTCTGAAGAAAAGTAACAAATGTTCAAGAATTATTTGTGATTTGGGGAAAGAACTTGTTTTATGAAGAGTCACCTAAAGGTTTTCTTTTCCCTTTATTTGAATGTTCAAAACCTTTTTGAAGTTATCTCTTTGATAATTTCAATCCATTTATCATCCTAGCCTCAATCCTGCCTTTATGATGGCAAAAAACTTGGCTGATAAAACTAACAGAAAATGAAGGAATTCAATGAAAACTATAGCCAAATATATATGTTATAAACCATAACAAGCATGAGGTATTTATGACACCTTGATTACTGAGATTTAGCTTTTTCTGTACAAAAGAACATTCTTGTCACAAAAATTTGGGAAGGAAAGAAGGCAGTAAGCATCAGGCAAGTTGAAAAAGCAGCTGTGTAACTGACAAGACCTGGTATAGCCCACAATTCCAATTAGTAAGAGCATCAAGAAACCAGGGTGGTTGCAAAGGGAGTCCCCGAGGGGAAAAAGTTTCACAGGCACGTATTTTAAAAAGGAAGTAGGAGCACACAGTCTAAGAGAAATAAAACAGACTGACAAGAATCTAGAAGATCAAAGTCAAAAATGAGCTGATGCTTATGAAAAAGGCTGAAGACAAGAGGGACCTTTTAACTTGATCTGACAAAAAAAAATTAAGAAAATGTACCTCTCAGAGTATTAGAACTCAAAAAGTGATGTTGTACTAAGGATGCACCTGCTTGCTTTGAATACATGCAAACCTCCAAGCACAGAAAAAAAAGTGGATAAAATACAGCAGCAAATGTGAGTAAAGAATCTGTCAATAATTACTTGAAAAATTGCAGTGAATTAGAGATATAAGATATATGGACAGAAAAAAAAACCACTGCCTCAGTAAGAGTGGTGCCTGGTGCACTGATAATATGGATTTATCTTTATGTCACATTATTCATTTTCTACCATCTTTATATACTGTCTCTCACATTGTCATCTGTCACACATAAGTCTGCTCTAGAATGGTTGCACATGTCATTCTCTAAAACCTCCTGGTTACGAGTTACAGAAAATGCTAAATCTCTGTGTTCCTAACTACATAATGCAGATATTTTAAAATATTGCATGTTCTTCCTCTACTTACAAGAATTTGCTTTCCTCCAATGTTCTTAGATAAATAAGAACTTCCCATCCCAGGGGTGATTTCTCTTCTATGTCTGCAGCTGAGCAGCCTTCTCTTCCAGGTGTTTCCTCCTCTCTCTATCCCTCATCCTCTTCCTCTTTTGTTGTCTCTTTCTGCTGAGAAATAGGGTGCTTCACTTTACTTTCCTTTTTTGTTGGGAAGAATTAATTCCAGCTTTGAGTCCAAGCTCAAAACAAATTCTCCAATGGGCAGCACAGACAGCATCTTATTTCCTGAGTACCACTAAGTATCCTACCCAACAAGGCCATCCCTAGGGAGTGACCTTGTCTTACACTAGCAGTTTGATCTTTAAAATGTAATATGAATTCACGGGCTTGTATAAGGTATAGTGATTTTTCAATGAAAGGACAGAATAATGAGTAGAAAAGGGAAACATATTGGTTTCTTTTCCAATCAGTGCATATGAAGATTCTTCTTAGTGTTCAAGCACCATCTCTTCCTGTCCAGGAACAGGAATCACCAATTCACATTCTTTATTGTCATAGGCGTAATTCCTGGCTCTTTCGTACTGCCTCCTGGGAGAAAAAGGTAGCAACGCTGTTGTTACTCACAATGCCATGGCTCTTCAGACCTGTTCAGATTTCTTAAAAATATAGGCCTGCTTGCCTCTTGAGTTCCCTAACTCCATTTATTTAATGCTGATTACATTATTACTCCTAACACTCATTCATTGTGCTGCCTGTAAATATTGGCTTCTAATGATCTCACAAAAGTTGTTATTGTGCTTTATTGACATTGCCTACACATGCAAGTCTCACTCAGACGATGCACAAAAACGTAAACGATAATTTGTTTTTTTGATTGTGTTAAATTTACTCTTCAAAATTGTATGGTGTAAAACAAAACAGCACATCCTCCAATCCCTTGTGTTCTTTGAACTCTTAAGAAGATAATCCTGGCATTCTTGGAATGTGATCCTTTTCAGCGTTGACCACACTGTTGCCTTCCACACATGGCCACCCAGGTGGGGGTAAAAGGAGTGTTTCCATGGGGGCAAGAAATGTCTCTCCCTTATGCAACATACCTTAAGACCAAGTTGGGAGAGCATGATCAGAGGCAAGAGAGGACATCAGCTGGGAGGACCCATTGGCACTGCAGAGCCACGGTCTAAAAATGCTTATGAGGAAATAGGTGCAGCCACTACCAGGGGTGGTCCAACATGTAGTATGGAGCCTATGGAGAGGGTGGGGCAATTGTCCTTATTGTCAGCTGCTGGGGAGTTATGGGTAAAGGACACTTGTCTCCAATCTTGCTGCCTTCTGTACTGCAGAATGGAGATGAATCTGCAGTCACAACATGGATAAGTAAGAGCCAATACATGGGTCCATATACATGGCTCAGGTCCAAGGGATGTTAGTGTACCAGGGGTACTCCAGGGCCCTGAGCTCATCCTGTATACCTATGTGAGAGTTACCTGGGATGACCACATCAATCACATGGGCACCGTGCTGGTAGCCTAATCTTGTGTGAGCTCACAAAGGAAATACTACATGGGTTTGCAGGAGTGATCAACTTACCAAACTACCCTTTGAAGCCAGAGTCCTGCCATTTGAGTCCAGCTATGGAACCCTGGGATGCTCCCATAGGTGCAAATTACACAGGTCCTCAGGATATCTGGTTAATCTGTCATGTGAGGTAGAGAGCTCCAAATACTTCCAAAAGGAAAAAATGAGACTGAGGCCCATGCATGTTCCAACCCAGGCTCAGGGCACCCTGACAGGATGGCACTACCAATACTGGGCCATTCCAGACATCATAGGGGAATTTAGAAAATTTCAAGAAAGACACAGTCAAAGCACAAGACACTCCAATTTATAAGGCCTAGAGCAGAGGCCCCATTTGCCCAGGTCTAAGGGAAGCACTGCTGCCTAGACACAGTAGCTCTTTTTTTTTTTTTTTTTGAGGCGGAGTCTCGCTCTGTCACCCAGGCTAGAGGGCAGTGGCCGGAATAGCTCATATTTTTAAGTATGCCATGCTCAGGATCACACAGCAGATACATACTTATAAAATATCTCCTAGTTTACATAGTGGAACTAAGTGTCATTATTTCTTGACATTCCACAAAATGGTAGTGTTCCACAATCTGAATAAATACAAAAAAATTATTTGGTCTAATTATTTACTTTATTATTGATGATACTAAAGCCTAGCTAGGTATTCACCTCCCCATGTCCCACTGCTCACACTTTGCCAATACTCAGGTTCCCAAAGTATAAATTGGCCTCCCCCTTTGCATCAAGTGCAATGGCCTTGATTTTCTCAGCACAGTACAAGATATTGCTCGCCACTGGTGCTCAATCAATACTTTGTGAACAAATGACTCAAATTCCCATAACATGGATGGCTCGAGGGTTCATTTAGCTTAGTTGAACACTCCATGGAGTGATGATACAGCAGAAGTTTATTACATTACAAACATGACAAACCAGGTTTCAAAACCAGAGAAACCTGAAATAAGATCCTCAGCACTGACCCCAGTGATGGGATAAACAAATTGGCAGCTGTAATCACTCCAGTGTAATCCTATTAATCAACAGCCCCAGAATAAAATAGGAGACAACCAGGACTCCTTGCAGCAGTGCTAAATTAACTTCCTCCACCACTGTCACACAGGAGGAAACCATTCATCATGTTGAAGCCTGAAGCTCATTTTTCACATGAAAAATGAACGTTAAGAGTAATTTAATGAAAACAGGTACATTTCCATAATGTTTAGGGCTTTATTATTTAAAAAATCAAGAGCTTCCTGGATAAATGAGTAGAGTACTGCCCTTGTTGACCTTCCCTGGCATAGATTTTTTTATACGCCCTTTACTGAGTAAATAAATAACTTCGCACACGTGCACATGCTGTGTGCTTCTTTACGCTCTTGGTGACTTTCCATCTCCTAACGGCATGATGCTGATGATCTCCAGCATCTCAATTGTCCTCAAAACCTATGCCATACACCAAGACAGAATAAACCTGCCTTAGTCTTTCTTGATCAGCATAGCCACGCAGATAGTCAGAACCTTTGAGCTACAGTCACTTTGCTTAGTGATGAAGGCTTTTTTGGAGCTCTACAGATTTCGAGAATATCATATGCAATTTTCAAAGATCAGAGCAGGTGGAGAGGACTGAGGCCCACAATGAGGGCTTCTTAGAACACGTGGATCTTAAACAGAGTCTTGAAGAAAAGGGAGGATGTGGTCAGAGAGGAGGAAGAAGAGATGCTTCCAATAGGAGGAATTAGAATGTTCAGGGTATAGAGGAGAGAACTTCACAGAAAGTAGAGGGGACCTGGGAGATGAGCAGCCCACCTCTATTAGATGATGTGCCAAATAATGGTAGTTAAAAATAACACTGGCTAGATATGCTGAGGACAGATTAGAAAACTGGTATGCATAAATTCATGTTCTTTAATTTGAAAAAGAAAGCACAAAAAAGCTTCTTATCTAAAGGAAGTCAATGGAAAATAGTTATAAATGGGACCATTCACTATACTTCCCTAATTTATCAGACTTTTGTGCATCGGTTGTTTGAACATGCTCTCCCTCTCTGGGACTCTTTAATAATGGAGCGTGAGGTAGTGAGAACAGTCAGTGGTCTGCACATAAGAACACTGAGCTCCAGAACTTGCTCCTGGGCCAACCCACTGGATTGCTTTGACTAAACCTGGAAACACTTCTAACCAAATTTAGAAAGGAATAAATTGATTCTCCTGGCAATACTGCTTTAGTAATATTTACTGGGCACTTAATGTACTGCCTGTTTAGGCATCAACACCTTTGGGGGTTTTGTTCGTTCCTTGTTACATCCACCCCCATGAAATTGGCATTTTCCTCCTCCTCTTCTATATGAAGAAAATAAGGCACTGGAATCAAGGCCCGGGTCTGTCAGTCTCCATGGTCTATATCCTCATCCCCTCCCCTATCCTGCCTCCATCTTGTCTCTGAAGGTGCCACCTCCTTCAGTAGTTCCTGAGTGAGGAAAAGTGAGAAGGACACCATCAGCTGTGCCTTGGAGAATGTGGGTTTGGTTTTGCTTAACAGATCATGGGCATCTAATAGGTATGTCTGATGGTTAACTTTATTTGTCAACCTGACGGGGCCACAGGATGCCAAGAATAAACATTTCTAGATGCATCTATGAGGGTGTTTCTGACTGAGATTCACATGCAAATCAGCGTACTTCATAAGACAGCCTGCCTTCCCCAGTATGGGTGGGCATCATTCAGTCACTGAGGGCCTGAAGCAAAGCCAGAGGAAGGAGGCATCTGTCCCCTCTTATTTTTTCTGCCTCCCTGATGAGCTGGGACCACTCAACTCATCTTCTCCTAACCTTGGGCTGCGATATACAGCTCTGATTCTCAGGTCTTCAGACTCATACTGAATTACACCACTGGCTTTCCCGGGTCTCCAACTCGCAGACTGTAGGTTGCGGGATGTCTCGGCCTCCAAAATTGGAACGAGCCAGTTCCTCACAATAAATCTTTCTTTTTCTCATGAATGAGAGAGAGAGAGAGAGAGAGAGAGAGAGAGTATGTGTGTGTGTGTGTGTGCGCACGCGTGCGCTGATGTGTTGCTATTACTGAGGTGTTTTAGGGAACAGGGTGAAAATGAATTTCAAATGATTCAACAATACAGCACCGCAGCTCCTGGAAATCATGTGAGTTCAAGACTTGCCTTTTCACTAAGCTGGGGAAATGCTATACAGGTAATCCTTCTTTGTACAGCTTTATACTTCTGCAGCTGTACAGTTGTGCTAGCTATTACTGCAGGGCAGTTCTATATGACACAAACTCTTGGTGACAGCAAGGCCAGCCTTTCCTCCTCTTTGTAGCTATACCTGTTTGATGTACTCCAGCCTCTGCCCCTTATGAACTTTGTGATATGTGGCAAACCAATTCACCTCCCTGAGCTTTCCTCTGCACTGAAATGAGAATGATAAGGGCACTTACCTATAGGGATTAAATGAAAGAAAGGGTATAGCTCAGAGGTAGAGCATTGGACTGAAGATCAAGGGATTAAATGAGATAGTGCATGCCAAACATGTGGCACAGTGCCCTGCATGACACGAGGGCTCAAGGACTACTTATATTGTTAATATTTCCAGGTCTGTATTGGGTCATGCATTTCTTCCCACTGAAAGCTTTCCCACCTCTCCTCAATGACCTCCCTCTCAGTGCTCCTACTCCTTTCTAAATAGGTCCAATCTCATTTCCTCCAGGCCTCCTGGGCTGTCTCTTCTGGATGCCTGGGTCCATATCCGCCTGCAGACAATCCATGGCTTGAGCAATTCACTGCTCTCCAGTCATTTCAAAGGCAGATTGTTGTCGCCCAAGTACATTCTACCATTGCTGAAGAAACAGAGGCCCAGGCACTGGTGCTGACTACTACCAGGTGGCCCCTCAGACAGGACCCCTGTCAGGGAATAAGCTGTGGTATCCACTATGTTTACTAGGAAAAAGAAGGGTGAGGCACTCAGAGGGTTACCAGAGTGGTCAGAGTGGGTTAGGCAGGACAATGAATACTGAACATGATCCATGCTGCCCTCTGTAAGACTAGGGGAAAAAAGCTACTGTGGTTCTCAGAGTGGCCACACCCAATGGAGATATAAAAGTGGCCAGGTTAGAAAACTCCCAACTGGATCCTAGGTCTGTGTCTATCTGGATACTCAGAAGCAAGCTCAGGCGATATGCTTAGTCATGTCCTGATCTCTCCTGTAAAAATTAAGCCAGAAATTAAATTTCCCTCCTAGCTCTCTGCTTATGTTTTCTACTCACATTGTTTCTGTGGCTAAATGTCTACCATTGTGAAGGTCACAGAGCTCTCCTAGCCTTTTTACAAGCAGAGAAGCCCACAAATGACCATTATGAAACAAGACCTGTCTGACTCTCTCCCTGCATGGCTTTTTACACTCATGGAAGCAGATGGTAATATTATGATGAATAGAAATGGGTAATTGTCCAGGGAAGCAAAAGATGAGGACATATCCTCATCCCTAATATCCAATAATTCTTTAAAGAGCATAAATAAATTATTTGACAGTTGTTCAAAACCAACGTCTCCCACAACTTGCTAGAGAATCAAAAATGGATGAAGGCCAAGTAGGAATTTACCAAACCAAAATAACTGCAGGAAATGCCACCTGAAGGTTTGAATTACTAAATATTGTTTTACCTTTCAAAGTGTGCCACAAAAACACATTTGTAATCATTAGCAATATATGCATGAAGTAACGAATATTGCTAAACTGTCTCCTGAAGCATTTGCTTAAGTAGGTAAACAGCAACCCTCTTATGTCACAATTTCACAGTTCATTAGAAAGAATCCTTTCTACATATACTATATAGGGAAAATATCATCCTAATCCTGATCAAATGATCACAAAATCAATGTTAATACGGATCAAGAAAATAGTAGTGTACTTATCATTTACGTTTAAACATTTTTTCAAACAATTTTAAATCCAATTCTACAATGACTTGTAACTTTAGTCAGATAATCATAAAAACTTTCATTTATTTAAAAATTCTCCCTTTGCCTCTCTGACTGCAGAGAACCTCCATTGTTTTGTTTTCCTGACATTCATTCTCTCCTCCTCTGGCAATGACCTTCTGGTTTTCCCATGGAGACCCACCTCTCTCCTGCTCTCTCTCTTTGTGACCTGGGGAGGTCTCACTTTCCACTTGGCTCCAGGGTAAGTATTCCACTACCACTTCACCTGGATGGAACAAGAACCCAGCAAACTCATCTCTTATCTCTTCTGCTCACTAAATTCTGCTTCCTTTCTTTCGTTCTCTGTAGATCTGCATTCTCCCTCCTTTATTCACAGGGCAGAGGTTTTTATTCGCAGCTCCTACATTTTGTTGTTACTGTCCCATTCTCATCTAAATGTATGCCAGTTGTCTTTGCATTCTGATTCCAAAAGCCCAAGAAAGAAATTCCTACCAACATATATGTATGTAACAAGAAACCAAGGAGTTATCACCAAGAGTATAGGGGCTTATATTAATACAAACTTGGGTGGCTTATTCCTCACAAATCTGGGATCAAACACCAAAAGAAAGGGCAGGTTCTTTAGCTGGATGATGCCCTAAAAGATTTCTACTGCAACTTCCTTCTTCCCTCTCAATCTTACCTTTATTTCCCTCAGTGGGCCAACATTTCCTAAATCACCCAGAATGATAATTTCTCAAGTGCAGAGAGCTTACTAGGATTCAAACAAAGTGTCAAATCTTTGGAAGTCTGGGTACAAACAGCTGCTAGAAAGAGAATCTGACATTTCCCTATCATCATTGGCATTCATGTCATCTTCTTTTATGAAAGATGATGAAAGTTACCCAAGCAATTAGGTAGGATTTTCATGAGACTAAATCATCAGCCTTATATAATCAAATGCCATTATACAAGGTTTCCAGTAGTTAACCCACAGCATAGAATGTTAATTTGTTGTCTTTAAAACTTGCACAATGCTAGCTATGGTCTGAGGAGCAGTAAAAGCATTTTACAGGTGACAAATGGTTGGTATTTAATACAATGCTCAAAAAGCAAATTAATAAGGAAAAATTATTTACATAAATTAGGAAAGTTTGACATTTTCGGGAACATCTAAATTATTGTCAACATTTTGCTGCTTGTAAGCTTATTTTTAATAAAATCAATCATATGGAATAATCACCAGGCTTAGTGAACTCAACAAAAGCCTGACATCTTACTAAATTCATTCAGAGCAAAGAGATTCCCAGAATGAAGAAAGAGAATTAGAACTTCACCATGTCACCACAGCAATTCTATTAACTGATAGGTATGCAAGCAGACATCAAATTATTTTTACATTATATATATCCCACCAACTAATATTGTGAAGGGAAAAGGAAATATTCCATGACATAATTTAGCAAACACCTCCTGAGAAGTCATAGAATTGAGCTAATAGTCTAGGTGAAGCTGTTAATCCTGTATTGCTGTGTGAAACATTTTGATTGCCTAAAATTGTCATGCAATGATCCCTTTTGATTTCCTCTCCCTAGCTAGATTACCAGCTCCACAACTGCCTAATGCATCGCAGGAGTGGACACTCAGCGAATGCTGGTTAGATGATTGATTAGAAAACCACCAACACTGAGGTGCCAACTGAAGACAAATAGATTAGCAAGGAATAATCCAGTTTCTAGTTCTGGAATAAACTGTACAATCACTCCATTTTATTCAAAGTCCATGAGAGGAGCCATGTTTTCATTGTTTATCTTATTTTACCAGCTGCATCCCTAGAACCTTTAACAGGACCTAGAACAAACTAAGGACTGGAAAAGCTTACGCCTGTAACTCCAGCACTTTGGGAAGCTGAGGTGGGAGGACCACTTGAGCCCAGAGGTTCAAAGCCAACCTGAGCAACAAAGCTAGACCTTGTCTCCACAAAAAATAAAAATGAATTTAAAAACTTAGCTGGGCATAGTAGTGCATGCCTGTCATCCTAGCTAATCAGGAGGCTGAAGCAAGAGGATCACTTGAGCCCAAGAGTTCATGGTTACAGTGAGCTATGACTGCACCACTGGACTATAGCCTGGGAAAAAGAGTGAGACCTGTTTCTAAAAAAATTTTTTTGATGAATAAGTAAATTCCACCAATGCAGTCCAGGACAAAGAAGAAGAGTCTGCATCAATTTAACTTTTCACACACAGAAATGTCCTTCTACATATCCACTTCTAATCTAAGTGATTAATAGAAAAAACAGAAGAATGAAAACATACATTGTAAGTTTGGAAAAGAGACTTACAAGAAAAGGGACAGTTGGCCAGAGTTGTTTACCCAGTGGGTTATCACTAACAGACTGTCTATGATACTGAAGGTGATCCAAATGTCACCCCAAAATATGCTACCCTAAAATATGTCATTTTGACATAAGGATTACTTTGAACTGAAGGAAACTGAGATTTCACAGAAGTTGCCAGGACTTCCTTTATCTTACTAAAACCAGAAACTCCTGAGCAATGAGGACTGCCATAGATTCCCTCCTGCAAGGAAGTTTTTGGCCATGAAGAAGACAGAAAGTTGGCACCAAGATGAACCTGCACAACCAAGCCTTACTAAAATAACCCAGATCTTCCATTAGATTCTCCCATATATCTACCTTCCTACAGGTTACCACTCCCAGAAGCTAAAAAACCTTTCCTTTGCCTTGTCACACATCCATAATTTTATCATTCTTCGTTTAAAATGGTACATAAATTCTCAGGCCTATCTACTTCTTTGAAGCTTTACTTCTTTTCCAGGAAGGCCCCTGTGTTAAGAAAAGCTAACGTCAGGTAAAATTTGTTTGCCTTTTCTCCTGTTAATCTGTTTTTTCTCAGTCTATTTTACAGGGCCCCAGCCAATGAACCTAACAGGGTAGCGGAAAAAAGTTTTTCTTCTCCCCTACGCTACCTTTGACTTTTTCTTCTCCACATTAAGCATATGATTACATACTGCTCCTTTGCTTGGTGATTTTAACTTGGATGATGAGGCTAAGATCTGACTTCATGACTCTCCTCAATTATATGAAACATTATTTCATGAAAGATTGTAGGCAGCTGCCAGTCATTCTAAGTAAGAAAAAACAGCCTTACAGAGTAGCAAGAGAGACTTTAACTCAACATGGGAAAGAACTCCAGACTCATTTGACATTGAACATTTCCCAAATAAGAGGGATAAAATGGTTTTATTTAGAGATCTTTAAAGCAGAGAAAAAAAAATTTCTGAAGTTTTAAAAAACCCTTTAAGGAGCTAGCCTTCAATGGTTTCATGAGGTTCCTCTCCGAATCACTATCCATCTCTAATAAGTGCATTCGTCTCTCAGTATTTGAAGTCAAAACATGAAGCAATTCATACTCTGGTTACTTGATTAAATTAATTTCTTAATTTCTGCCTTTCAAGTTTTCAGATATAAAACTTACCCAATAAGAGGAATTATTTTCTCTGAACTGAGAGGATGGAAAAATATTCCATTACCATGTAGAAATGTAACACATTTGAAAGTAATATGCCCTCACTCTCATGTGCATAAATGGTGTTATTCATCTTTTTGGAAATTATTTTAATTCAGTCTGGAAAATAAAACACAATTTAATATAGATACTTCCTGTTTCTCCACCCACATACTTATTTGCATTTTCAGCTTATAATCAGGTTTGTAAAATAAAAGACACTCTTGAAATTTACAGACCTTTGAGTCTAACTGCTTTATTCAGTTTATATACTTACTAGTCTATCGCCCAAAAAATATCTCAGACCCAAAATCACCATAAATGATTGATGAAAAAAATCAAATTGGATTAATGTGTTGTTGGAAAAGTTCATGTGACCCAGAAGCCTTTTTATTTATTTTGTGTTTTTTTCTTATTATACTTTGGTTCTAGGGTACATGTGCACAACGTGCAGGTTTGTTACATAGGTATACATGGGCCATGTTGGCTTGCTGCACCCACCAACTCATCATTTACATTAGGTATTTCTCCTAATGCTATCCCTCCCCCAGCTCCCCATCCCCAAACAGGCCCCAGTGTATGATGTTCCCTGCCCTGTGTCCATGTGATCTCATTGTTCGATTCCCACCCATGAGTGAGAACATGCGGTGTTTGGTTTTCTGCCCTTGTGTTAGTTTGCTGAAAATGATGGTTTCCAGCTTCATCCATGTCCCTACAAAGGACATGAACTCATCCTTTTTTATGGCTGCATAGTATTCCATGGTGTATATGTGCCACACTTCCTTAATCTAGTATAACACTGATGGACATTAGGTTGGTTCCAACTATTTGCTATTGTGAATAGTGCCGCAATAAACATACATGTGCATGTGTCTTTATAGTAGCATCATTTATAATCCTTTGGGTATATACCCAGTAATGGGATGGCTGGGTCAAATGGTATTTCGAGTTCTAGATCCTCGAGGAATCACCACACCATCTTCCACAACGGTTGAACTAATGTACACTTGTGCCGACAGTGTAAAAGTGTTCCTATTTCTCCACATCCTCTCTAGCATGTTGTTTCCTGACTTTTTAATGATCGCCATTCTAACTGGTGTGAGATGGTATCTCATTGTGGTTTTGATTTGCATTTCTCTGATGACCAGTGATGATGGGCATTTTCTCATGTGTCTGTTGGCTGCATAAATGTCTTCTTTTGAGAAGTGTCCATTCATATCCTTTGCCCACGTTTTGACGGGGTTGTTTTTTCTTGTAAATTTGTTGAAGTTCTTTGTAGATTCTGGATATTAGCCCTTTGTCAGATGGGTAGATTGCAAAAATTTTCTCCCATTCTGTAGGTTGCCTGTTCACTCTGATGGTAGTTTCTTTTGCTGTGCAGAAACTCTTCAGTTTAATTAGATCCCATTTGTCAATGTTGGTTTTTGTTGCCATTGCTTTTGGTGTTTTTATCATGAAGTCTTTGCCCGTGCCTGTGTCCTGAATGGTACTGCCTAAGTTTTCTTCTAGGGTTTTCCTGGTTTTAGGTCTTACATGTAAGTCTTTAATCCATCTTGAGTTAATTTTTGTACAAGGGGTAAGGAAGGAATCCAGATTCAGCTTTTTACATATGGCTAGCCTGTTTACCCAGCACCATTTATTAAATAGGGAATCCTTTCTCCATTGCTTGTTTTTGTCAGGTTTGTCAAAGATCAGACAGTTGTAGATGTGTAGTGTTATTTCTGAGGCCTTTGTTCTGTTCCATTGGTCTATATAACTGCTTTGGCACCAGTACCGTGCTGTTTTTGTTACTGTAGCCTTGTAGTATAGTTTGAAGTCAAGTAGTGTGATGCCTACAGCTTTGTTCTTTTTGCTTGGAATTGTCTTGGCAATGCAGGCTCTTTTTTGGTTCCATATGAACTTTAGAGTAGTTTTTTTCCAGTTCTGTGAAGTAGTATTTTCCAATTCTGAAGGTAGGAATAATGTACATTTTTTAAATTCTAATTTTATTCCAGCACTAATACAGTTCATAGCACCAGTAGCTTCTCAACTATCATTCAACAAACGAATGGACAGAGATCCTTTTCTTGAAAGATAAGTAGCTGTCTGTAGATATGATTTCAGAAAGACATAGACACAGCATGCCACTTTCCCATGCAATTCTTCTACCTATCCCAGAATATTCAAAATTGCAAACTAAGGCACAAGGCATTTTATTCCACTATTAGAAAGAAGCTTAAAATAGAAATGTCCCTTAGCAATAAACTATTTAGGCAGTGGAAATGGTGTGTCCAAAAGGGAGTGGGAAAAAAAGGAAACTGAAAGTAAAGTTACTTTGTCAGCCTCCAAGGCCTTAGAGGAGTCCCCTGATGATCAATTCTACAAGATTTTTGGGTTCTAGGGTCTCTCTCCCCGTGTAGCTTCAGATTTAATTCCATTCTCTAAAGTCAATCCTGTCTGAGGGCAAGAGAAATTTATGAATTTAAGACCCCTGCATTCTCTAGGATTCACCTGAGCTGGTCCTCACCTGGTACCTTAGTCCTGAGATCTATGTTTCTTATTTCTAAGTCTACTCCTAAAACTTCTGCCTTAGTTCTGATAATTTACACACCATGGTTATGTCTTAGACCCATTTCTTTATATTGCTATTATGCCCAGTATTGGCCCATTACCTGTCTTAATCTGTCTTGTGCTGATACAACAAAATATGTCAGACTGGGTAATTTATAAAGAATAGACATTTTTCTCTCAAAGTTCCTGAGGCTGGAAAGTCTGAGATCAAGGCACCAGCAGGTTTAGTTGTTTAGTGAGGGCTGCATCCATTAGAGGGGAGTAACATTATGCCCTCACATGGAGGAAGGGCAAGAGACAAATGCTTTGTGAAGCCTCTTTTATAAGAGTCTTAATCCCATTCATGAGGGAAGGAGCCCTTATGGACTAATCACCTCTTAACAATCCCACCTCCCTCTTACTATCATCACACTGGCAACATCTGAGATTTGGAGGGGGTGCTTTCAAATCATAGCACTACCCATGCTGTTGCAAGTCCCTCCCAGGAATTGGAACACTACCAGAAAATCTCCATGCCTTGAGAGACAAGCTACCTGCAAACACATCCCCAGATGGTGTACATCTGCCTCATCTGCCAGGAGGCATACCTGTGCCCTGTTTCTGTTGAGAAATTAAGAAGCCACAGTTTGGAACCCCTTGTTGGACTGTAATTAAACTTCCTCCACATGAAGGAACACACCTAACTACAAACCCTGAGTTCTCCCAATTCGTCCCACCCTATTACATGTATTTGGTCATATTCAGTTGTGTCATTACTCTCCAGGGTGTTATGGCTAAGACAAAAAAAAAAGTGTGCATCTCTGGAGAAGGGCTTTAATCATCCCTGAAACTAGTTGAGGTGGACAAATTCTAAGATGGCCTCAATTATCCCTACCTCCTGCTTTCATGCCCTTGTACAATCCCCTCCCCTGGAGTGTTGGCAGGACCTGTAACTTGCTTCTAACAAACAGCATAAGGCAAAGTTGTTAAGAAGTTACTTCCTTGAGTATGTTACACAAGATGGTAGCTTCTACCCTGCTACCAGACCTTAGTGACTGATTCCCTCCATTGCTGGATTTGGTGAAGAAAGCTGCCCTACAGAGAAAGCTACATGGCAAATTACTCAAAGCAGCCTTCAGACAGTTGCCAGAAAGTAGCTGAGGCCCTCTGTCCAACAACCCCTGAGAACCTGAATCCTGCTAACAACTACAAGCTTGGAAACAGATCCTTCCCCATTCAAGCATCTGGTGAGACTCCAAGCTTGAGTGACACCTTGAGACTTCTGAGAGACCCTAAGCTCATCTCCACCAAGATTAGCTTGGCACAGCACAAAACTGGTGAGAACGTAGAGCAACTGCAACTCTCATAAACTGCTACTGGAATGTAAAATAAATAAACCACTCTGGAAAAGTCTTTGGCAAATTTTTCTAACTTCAAATGTACATCTATCTTATGACCCAATAGTTCCACTTCTATTTACCCAAGAGAAAGTAATAGGTATGTACACAAAATGGCTTTTATATCATTGCTTATTGCAGCTTTAACCACAAAAGCCCCAAACTGAAAACAATCCAACTGTCGATTGATAGCAGAATTGATAAACAAATGTTGTCCTATTCACTCAAAGGCATATTACTCAACAATAAGAAGAGAAGAGACTACTGATACATGCAACAGAATGTATAAATCTCAGAGACATTATGTTGAGACAAAGGAGTCAGAATCCCCCTCCCAATAAATACAGATGTATGATTCCTTTTTTGTTAAAGTTCAGGAAAAGGGAAAACTAATCTAATCTGTGAAAGAAGTCAAACGTGTGTTAGAGATTTACTGGAACAGGACATGAGGGAAGTTCTTAGCAATGAAAAATATTCTAAGTCTTTATAGTGTTGTTGAATATGTGGGCAAAACTTACCAAATTATATAAACTTAAGATCTGTAAAATTCACTACGCATAAATTGTGCCTCAATTAAAAAAAGACTAGAGACACTGTGAACAATTTTATAAATATAAATTCAACTCTTTAGATAAAATTAACAATGTCTTCCATTTGATGATGAGGAAACAGATTTTCAACAAACTAGGAATAATCTAATAAAGTGAAGATAAAGAACTTTTAAGCTTACAGTAAATATTTTATAGTGAAATGTAGAAACCCTTCCCTTCGAGCTTTTTTCTTGTTCTTGCACATGAAACAAGAAGATCTACTAAACCAGTTCTATGCCGCACTGTCCTGGAGAGGCCATCCGAAAAGAAAGATAGAAAATAGAGACATAGAGCCACCGTTGTTTTTAGATAACACAAAATACAAATCACTCTTTAGCAAGGACATTAGATATCCTAGCTACCAAAGGTAAAAAACAAAGCTTCAAAACAATACCATTTCTAATAGATTTGATGAAGCACCTTTAGTAGATACAATGAAAGTAATGCAACCAAGAACACAGCAAAACATCACCAAGAGAATTAAAGATATAAACAAGCGAAGGTTTATATTATGGTATATTTGAGAATTGGAAAACTCAATGTTGTAAAGTTGTCAACTGACTCCAAATTTATAGATAGATAGATAGATAGATAGATAGATAGATAGATAGATAGATAGACAGATAAAATTGATGCAATTCCAATAAAAATTCCAGCTGTTTTATTTATGGTGGAAATTGATGGGCTCACTGTAAAATACAAATGATGGCTGAGTGATGTGGTGCATGCCTATAATGCCAACACGTTGGGAGGCCCAGATGGGAAGATCACTTCAGCCCAGGATTTCAAGAACAGCCTGGCAACACAGACCTTTGTCTCTACAAAAAACTTAAAAATTAAAAAACAAAACAAAACAATTAGCCAGGAGTGGTGGTGCATGCCTGCAGTCCCAGCTATTCAGGAGGCTGAGGTGGGAGGATCACTTGAGCCTAGGAGGTTGAGGCTGCAGTGAGCCATGATTGTGCCACTGCACTCCAGCCTGGGCAATGGAGTGAGACCCCATCTCAAAAAGAATGCAAGTTATAACACAAAGAGTGGACACGAGGAAATACAATCTTAAGGGAGAACAAACTTGGAGGAGTTACACTATCAGATACCAAGCCTATTGCAAAAATATAGTAAAAATAAACACTATGGTACTGGCACAAAAATAGACAAATAGACTGCTGGAACAAAATAGAGAATTCTAAAGTAGCCTCAAACATGTGAGATTACCTACTTTATAACAAAGATGCTACTACAGTGCAGTGAGAAGTAATAGTTTTCTCAATGAATGATGGTGATTAATTGGATAATCATATGGAAGGAAAAATTTTTTAAAAACCTTGACCCTTAGACTTCATGCATAAAAAATAAGTTCCAGATGGATTGACTTAATGTGACTTAAAGACTTAAATGTGAAAGGTAAAATTATAAAGCTTGTAAAATGTTAAATAGGAGAATATCTTCATGACCTTGTAACTGCTGAAGATTTCTTAAACAAGACAGAAATAGCATCAAGCATAAACAAAAAGGTTGATAACTTGGACCTCATTAAAAAGTAAAATTTCTGTTCATAAAAAGTTATTAAGACAGTAAGAAGTCAAACCACTGAGTAGCAGAGGTTTTCAATACATATAGGTGATAGAAGACTCCCAGAATATATGAAGTTATTATGCAAATCAGTAATAAAAAGCAGACAACCTAATTTTTAAATGAGTAAAAGTATGCAGCAGGAATTTCACACACACACACAAAAACACATCCAAATGACCAAAACAAAAAACAAAAAAACCCAACTGGAAAGATTCTCAAGATCCTCAGTGCCATTAGTCACCAGGAATATCCAAATTAGAGCAACAACAAAACATGGTATCCATCTACCAAAATAACTTTTAAAAAACAAACAAGAATAACAATAACAAGTATTAGTGAGAATGCGGAGCAACTATAACTCTTATATACTATTGTGATTTTAAAATAATACAACCACTTTGCAACTAATATAACCACTTTGGAAAACCCTTGGCAATATATACTAGATCTATATATGCAGAAATCCTATAAGCAAGCAATACCACTCCTAGATACATACACCTTAGCAATGAATGTAAATGTACAACAAAAATTATACAACAGTGTTTATAACAGCCCAAACATTCACAAACTATAGAATGAGTAAAGTGCAAAATTCAAATAGTAGAATTTGGCAAGAGAAGTTAAAAAAAAAATAGCTGAAAAAGATTAACAAGTAGACTCTTAATGGTAGAAACCAGATTTGGGGTACATAAATGCTCACTTCAAAATGCTTTCAATTTACCAAAATATTTAAAATTTTTCATTAGTAAAATGTCGGGACAAAAGATTACAACTAATAATATACTTGTTACTACTAATATATGATCAATTCTAAAGAAAAACATAAAGTGAATAACTACACTATGACTACAACAAATTAGAAAACTGTGATAAATGATCTTTTTATAGAAATAATGTGAAATATCTCAGAATAACTATAACAAGAAATGATAATATTGATGAAAATTACAAATTCTGCTTTTAACCAACCCAGACAAATAAACTAAGTCTATATTATTGCCAAACAAAAATGGCTGAAGACTGAGGACTTACCACAGTCCAGCATTAGATATTCATGAACTTTCCTCAGGACTAACTTTAATTCCTGAAAATTTCATGAACCTAATAAAAGAAGAAAGCAAATACGATAATCCATTAGCAACAAATTACCCTGGTATTTTGGCATCAAATAATGTGAAATATATTTGATTTTTCAAAATAAAATTATAAGATAATTTGATTATATGAATGCAGTATTGCATACACATTGTTATAAATGGAAGCAAACCACATCTTAATGTTTTTAGGACTCCTTAAGATCAACTCATGTCAATTTATCATTTTATCAATTCAATTTTGTTTGACTTACAGATGACTAGTATTGACTGCTAACAGGAAGAATACCAGAAGCAAATGAGACTTGCAAACAGGATGCTATCAAAGAAGCTGTTATGCTTTTGCTCTTGGCCTTTTAAAAATATTTTTTCATTTAACTTCGGAATATGAAGATACCCTCAAATCAGGATCAAACATCTTCCTGAAATCACTGTTTATGGTTCAGTTATTTACATTGATGGGGATCTCAACAACCAAAACACCTCTGAAGACGATCTCTGTGCAAGGCAACAAATAGACTCTGTGGGGTGTGCAAAGATGAGCAGGAATAGTTGCTGCCATCTGAGAACTGCCAAGCTCCAGTCTAAGGTAAGGATTTATCAGAGAATACACTGTAATAGAGTTTTTGACAGAACATTTCCTGGGGTATATAATTGTACTTGTGATGAATGAATCTGTTGTAATTTAACACGTTCATTAATGAATCAGAAGAGAAGACAGAATAGGTGACACTGGGAAAGTCACTTAACCTCTTGTGGCATCCAGCTTTTCACAGTGCCTCTTTGCTCCTGCAACACAACTATTTCTACTCCCTGAGCACAATCCTCTCTCTTTATCTTGAAGAGCTTGCAGTGAACCCTGCCTAAATATTCTTCCTCCATCTCTCTTCCCCTCCTTTTCTCCCGCCAGCCTGTGTTTTTCATTCAGACCTCAGCAGAGATATAAAACTTATTTTCTCAGGAAATGTGCCTCCATCTCCCCATTCTGAGGGAGGCGGCCCTCTCATGCACTCCCACGGCATCCAGTCATGTTGCTTTTATCATTCTTGTATATATGCTGATTTGCATGTATTTTTTCTTTTCTATAATGAGAAGTTTCCATAGGTCTGGAACTTGTCTTGTTCACTAGCTTATATCCAGGAACCAGGGTATTGCAAACAAACTTGCTGAACTTGGTGCTTTGAAAAGCATATATGGGACCCTTCTAAAATCAACACCCTAACATCATCAAAAGAACTAGAGAAGCAAAAACAAACTCAAAGCTAGCAGAAGACAAGAAATAACTAAGATCAGAGCAGAACTGAGAGATAGAGACACAAAAAAACCTTAAAAAAAATCAATGAATCCAGAAGTTGGTTTTTTGAAAAGATTAACAAAATAGATAGACCACCAGCCAGACTAATAAAGAAGAAAAGAGAGAAGAAGCAAACAGATACAATAAAAAATGATAAAGGGGATATCACCACTGATACCAAAGAAATACAAACTACCATCAGAGAATACTATAAACACCTCTAAGAAAATAAACCAGAAAATCTAGAAGAAATAGATAAGTTCCTGGACACATAAACCCTCCCAAAACTAAACCAGGAAGAAGTCAAATCCCTGAATAGACCAATAACAAGTTCTGAAATTGAGGCAGTAGTTAATAGCCTACCAACCAAAAAAAGCATAGGACCAAATGGATTCACAGCCAAATTCTCCCAGAGGTAAAAAGAGAAGCTGGTACCAAGCTTCTAAAACTATTCCAAGCAATAGAATAAAGAGGGACTCCTCCCTAACTCTTTTTATGAGGCCAGCGTCATTGTGACACCAAAACCTGGCAAACACACGACAAAAAAAAGAAAATTTCAGGCCAATATCCCTGATGAACATAGATGTGAAAATTCTCAATAAAATATTGGCAAACCGAATCCAGCAGCACATTAAAAAGTTCTTCCACCAGGATCAAGTCAGCTTCATCCCTAGGATGCAAGGCTGATTCAATATATACAAATCAATAAACGTAATCCATCACATGAACAGAACCAATGACAAACACCACACGATTATCTCAATACACGCAGAAAAGATCTTCAATAAAATTCAACACCCCTTCATGCTAAAAACACTCAATAAAGTAGGTATTGATAAAATGTATCTCAAAAGAATAAGAACTATTTATGACAAACCCACAGCCAATATCATACTGAATGAGCAAAACCTGGAAGCATTCCCTTTGAAAACTAGCACAAGACAGCACCACTCCTACTCAACATAGTATTGGAAGTTCTGGCCAGGGTAATCAGGCAAGAGAAAGAAATAAAGGGTATTCAATCATGAAGAAAAGTCAAATTTCTCTGTTTGCAGATGACATGATTGTATATTTAGAAAACCCCATCATCTCAGCCCAAAAATTCCTTAAGCCAATAAGCAACTTCAGCAAAGTCTCAGGATACAAAATCAACGTGTAAAAATCACAAGCGTTCCTATACACCAATAACAGAGAACCAAATCATGAGTGAACTCCCATTCACAATTGCTACAAAGAAAGTGAAATACCTAGAAATACAATTAACAAAGGAATGTGAAGGACCTCTTCAAGTAGAACCACAAACCACTGCTCAAGGAAATAAGAGAGGACACAAACAAATGGAAGAACATTCCATGCTCATGGATAGAAAGAATCAATATCGTGAAAATGGCCACACTGCACAAAGTAATTTATAGATTCAATGCTATTCCAATCAAGCTACCATTGACTTTCTTCACTGAATTAGAAAAAAACTACTTTAAAGTTCATATGAAACCAACAAAGAGCCCATACAGCCAAGACAATCCTAAGCAAAAAGAACAAAGCTGGAGGCATCACACGACCTGACTTCAAACTACACTACAAGTCTACAGTAACCAAAGCATCTTGATACTGGTACCATACAGATATATAGACCAATGGAACAGAACAGAGGCCTTGAAAATAACAACACACATCTACAACCATCTGATCTTTGACAAACTTGACAAAAACAAGCAATGGGGAAAGGATTCCCCTATTTAATAAGTGGGTGTTGGGAAAACTAGATGGCCATATGCAGAAAACTGAAACTGAACCCCTTCCTTACACCTTATACAAAAATTAACTCAAGGTGGATTTAAAGATTTAAACATAATACCTAACACCATAAAAACCCTAGAAGAAAACCTAGGCAATACCATTCAGGACATAGGCATGGGCAAAGACTTCATGACTGAAACACCAAAAGCAATGGCAACAAAAGCCAAAATTGACAAATGGGATCTAATTAAACTGAAGAGTTTCTGCACAGCAAAAAAATAAAAACTATCATCAGAGTAAACAGGCAGCCTACAGAATGGGAGAAAATTTTTGCAATCTATCCATCTGACAAAAGGCTAATATCCAGAATCTACAAAGAACTTCAAAAAATTTACAAGAAAAAAAAAAAAACCATCAAAAGGTGAATGAAGGATATGAACAGACACTTTTCAAAAGAAGACATTTATGTGGCCAACACATGTGAGAAAAAGCTCATCATTACTGTTCATTAGAGAAATGCAAATCAAAATCACAATGAGATATCAACTCATGCCTGTTAGAATGGCAATCATTAAAAAGTCAGGAAACAACAGATGCCGGAGAGGATGTGGCGAAATAGGAACGCTTTTACACTGTTGGTGGGAGTGTAAATTAGTTCAACCATTGTGGAAGACAGTGTGGCGATTCCTCAAGGTCCAGAACTCAAAATAGCATTTGACCCAGCAATCCCATTGCTGGGTAATGCACGAAGGATTATAAATCATTCTACTATGAAGACACATGCACACGTATGTTTACTGGAGCACTACTCACAATAGCGAAGATTTGGAACCAACCCAAATGCCCATCAATGACAGACTGATTAAAGAAAATGCGGCACATACACACCACGAAATACTATGCAGCCATAAAAAGGATGAGTTCCTGTTTTTTGCAAGGACATGGATGAAGCTGGAAACCATCATTCTCAGCAAACGAACACAGGAACGGAAAACCAAACACCACATGTTCTCACTCATAGGTGGGAGTTGAACAATGAGAACATTTGGGCACAAAGGGCTGAACATCACACACTGGGACCTGTCGGGGGGTGGGGGTTAAAGGGAGGGACAGCATTAGGAGAAATACCTAATGTAGATGACAGGTTGATGGGCGCAGCACACCACCACGGCACATGTATACCTATGTAGCAAACCTGCACGTTCTGCACATGTGTCCCAGAACTTAAGTATAATAATAAAAAAAAAAAAAAAAAAAAAGAAAGAAAAAAGAAAAAAGGAAGAAAATCATAGAGGCTGCCACTGGCATAAACCTCTATGTAAATGGCGCCACCTAGAGACGTGTCTTATACAAACTGCACCAGGACCACTATAATCCTGTGCAGGACAGCACCTAAAATTTTACTAAAGTTTGAATCATATTTATGGGATGGATGACCATTGCACCAAATATTCACTAAAATTCTATGACTACTCACAAAGATTTAAAAATGGACCACAGCTGGGTATAAACAAAAACTACCAAGCAAATTACCTCCAAAATATTTAAACATGTACCAAATAATACTCAGTTTAGAATTTATGGACAGAGCTTTAATATCCAACTGTCAGAAATACAAGCTTTAATAATAGTGAAAAATATAGTTATTAAAACACTTAATGTAAGTATATCCATAGGTCTGTATATACAATAGGGATATTATATATTTTGAAAAGAGATCTACAATATTGATATATTATTAATATAGCATAAAATGTAACTGTGGACTTATATTCTTCTTTTTTTTTTTTTTTTTTTTTTTTTTTTTTTTTTTTTGAGACGGAGTCTCGCTCTGTCGCCCAGGCTGGAGTGCAGTGGCGCGATCTCGGCTCACTGCAAGCTCCGCCTCCCGGGTTCCTGCCATTCTCCCGCCTCAGCCTCCGAGTAGCTGGGACTACAGGCGCCCGCCACCGCGCCCGGCTAGTTTTTTGTATTTTTAGTAGAGACGGGGTTTCACCGTGTTAGCCAGGAGGGTCTCGATCTCCTGACCTCGTGATCCGCCCGCCTCGGCCTCCCAAAGTGCTGGGATTACAGGCTTGAGCCAACTAAATGTTTTATAATCCACTCTTTCACTATTCTTTCCCTGTTCAAACGTGCCAGTGTTGACTAAAATGGACATCTCCATATCAGGTTTTGAACACTTTATTTTCTGGCATAGTAAAATAGTTTAGGTTTACCTTATACTTCTCCTCCTCTGACCCAGAATCCATAATTTCTGCAAGGAGCCTTAGTTCCTTTCATTTAGAAACCAAAGTCTGGGCTCCAGGGATCTCGCTGTCACTGGGGACTCATTGCCTCTTGGCCCACATACACACATACACACTCATAAACACACACATACACACATACCAACATGGATACATATATTCATACTGATACACCCAAGAAGAGGATACCTCCTCTCTTCTTTTCATTCATATTTTATTTCTGCCTTCTCTGCAGTGAGAACACCAGTTTCCATGAACAAATATTTACTTCTTTGATTAAACCTATAATATTCAAAATCTAGCAATACTATACCCATACCACTTCCAACAAGAAACTTAACAAATTAATATTTCTTTGGGATTCATTTTACTTTTAAAATATATTCCACTAAGTGAATAAAGCTAGAGCACCATGTATAAAACCTACCTGGACTACTATTTTTTTCTTCTTTGTAGTTATTTTATAAATTTGTGGTATATTTTGGGTCATTTAATGTTGGGGGTTTTCCCTCACCCTTTTAAATTTATTTCTCGTATTGCAATACATAAAACATTAACATGGCTCAAAAGTAAAATCTACATTAAAATTACACTCAGAGAGGTCTCATTCCTTTCTACTGTTATCATCTACTGCTTGTAATTAATTTTACTCATTTCTGATCTACAAGATTGAGATGCATAGAGATTTTTAAATTCGGAATAAGGTATTATAACATGATAGATTGTAATTTGTGAACTAATACATAGAGCATCTCATATCCTATGGAGTTCATAGAAAAGTACAAAAGACTTACTTGAATAATGTATTTAATATTTTATAAATAAAAACTTTTCTTTGTATATGTTATTTAAAGGAAACTTTTTTGCATGAGGACCTCTCTAATGTCAAAAATATAAAAAAATTCAAAAATAATATCTATGGTCATTCTATAGACAGTCTTTTTGGCTAAAACTCTTTGAAAAATAGGGCTACTGTATCTAAAGAAAAGCAATCTGGTCCAAAAAAATGTTTTCCCAGAACAAAATCATAAATAGCACAATTGCCAATGAACTCTAAATATGAAGTCAAAAGACTCTAAGTCAGGTACGATGGTATGTGCCTGTAGTCCCAGTTACTTGGGAGGCTGAGGTGTGAGGATCCCTTGAGCTCAAGAGTTTCAGGCTATAGTGTGCTATGACTGCGCCTGTGAATAAGCAATGCATTCCAGCCTGGGCAACAGAGTGAGATCCTGTCTCTTAAACAAAAGTAAAAAAAGACTCTAATAATAGTCTTAACTTTTCCTCAATGTAGTTGTTGGGACTTGGTCAAGCAATTTTTCTCCTCCAAGTTTTTGTTTTCTTACCTGCAAAATGAAAAAGGAGGTGGAAAGAGAAAGTGGGAGTATCCCTTTTCAGTGCTAGCAATTTATGATTTTTACAATGTTGTAATCTGTATTATATATATAAATCATGCTGAGAAACCTCGGCCTACATATTTATGTATGTGACTGGCCACAAGTTGAACTGATCTTAATACCAGAGGAAGAACCTCGTTGCCTATGTGGTATGGTTCCAGTAGTTCAGGGTATGTTTTTTGTCAAAAGAAAAGACTTATCACATCAAATCTGATAAATTATTTATTTTCAGAATAAAGTCAATCCTTTGGAGAAAAGACTAATATGTGGTAAAAATTGCTTCAAGTCACTTATATTTTAATATAAATAAATGTTTCATGTTATACAATTTTATAGCTGGGAGGGATATTTGTGAACCAAGCCTTCTCTCAAGGACATGGAGTACTTGGTTCCCGGTCTGACAGTGAGTATAATGTCAGATTCTAGACTGGAGTAAAAGCCCTAAATTCACCCTTGTGGAAACTACGCATGTAACCAAATGTCACTTGTACCCCCATAAATTCATACAAATAAAAGAGAGGAAGAAAAGATTGGAGCCAAATCTCTGTGCCACAGGTTTCATGTTAATTCTATGACATCACAGAACCTTTCTTTTTCTTTGGGTAATCCTCCATAAAAGAGAAGGGTGGTAGACCAGTGGTCCCCAACCTTTTTGGCACCAGGGACCAGTTTCATGGAAGGCAGTTTTTTCATAGAGGTGGCTGGGGGCATAGTGCAGTGGGGAGTGGGGATGCTTTCAGGATGAATCTGTTACACCTCAGATCATCAGACATTAGATGGAGCTTGCAACCCAGATCCCTCACATGCACAGTTCACAATAGGGTTCATGCTCCTGTGAGAATCTAATACCATCACTGATCTGACAGGAGGCAGAACTTGGGCAGTAATGCTCACTTGCCTGCCACTTACTTCTTGCTGTGCAGCCTAGCTCCTCACAGGCACAGACTGGTACCGGTCTGTAGCCCAGCACTGGGGACCCCTGTGGCAGACCAAACAATGGTCCCTAAAGATTCCAAGTCCTAATTCTCAGAAGCTGTGAATGTTCCCTTACATGGTAAAAGGGACTTTGCAGATGTGATTAAGTGAGGAACCTTGAGATGGGGAGATTATCCAGGTAGGTCAAATGAAATCACAAGGGTCCTTAAAAGAGGGATGTAGGAAAGTCAGACAGAGAAGAAGGTCATGTAATGATAGAAGTGGAAAGAAAGAAAGATGATGAGCTGAGGAAGGAACACAGCCTCTAAAAACTAGAAAAGAGAAGGAAACAGATTATCCCCTAGAGCCTCCAGAAGTAAACCAGCCTTAGCGACACCTTGATTTTGGCCATGCAAAATTCATTTCAGACTTCTGACTTCCAGAACTATAGGAAAGTAAACATGTTGTTTTAAACTACTATTTTTGTGGTAATTTGTCACAGCAGCAAAAGGAAACAAAAGAGATTGAAGGAAGCTTAGGACTCTGGAGACAAATTAGCAGAATATTAACAGGAAGTACCAGGCAGGAGGTGGACAAGGTGCTTAACAATGGCGGCTCACCTGATAAATCTAGATGGAGCTAGCGGCCACTCTCAGAGCTTAAGATGGAATAGAAGTTCTAATCAAAGAGTCTGTGCTCTAATACTTTAAGTGGATGGGGAACTTTATATGCTTTGTTTGCCCTCTGAAGAAAATAAGAGCAAAAGAAAACAAGAGACATTCATGTTTAATTGTCTGCTACCTTCAGTAATGGCAGGACTGGGCTGGAAGTGGCGCGAGAGAGCATTTTAATATTTTGACACTTGGCCAGGTGAACAAGCTATAGTGAACGAAACCTACTACTGTCTTCAGGCTACTTCAGACCCACCATAATCCATGAGGTCGTAATGAATGCTAAACATACACTCACGACACTAGTGACCATCAGCTACAGGACACAGAGGCACTTTTCCAGCAGTGCTAATGGATTTGCACAGATATTACAACACTCACTAACTATCCTTTTCAATGCTGGAACTAACTTGCAGGTCAGAGGGTTTGTAATCCGAAGAGAATGAAATTGACTGGACCCTGTGGGAAATACCTCCCCAACCATGGTTACTTTCCATCATGTGAAAACTAAGACTGGACCTATAATAAATTTGTAATGTCACCTACAAGAAAAAGAACTTTCATAAAAAGCATATCTCCAGAACAATGTCTATCAAATCTAACCATTCAAGTAGGTCTACCATTTGGGTTTAATACTTTCAGGATACATTTATGGAAAGAGGTGTAATTGCCTAGAGCACAGAGTTGAATAGATCTGGATTCAAATCTCTGCTCCTTTACTTACTAGTTAGGTAACCCTGGGCCAGTTACCTGGTGTCTCTGAGTCTCAGGGTCTCATCTATGTAAGAGAGGTAACAGCAGAACTTGCTCCATTGGAGTAATGGAAAGATTAAGTGGGATATGGTATGTTTAGTTACAGCAGCTATTATTCTGGCCATCCCCTAAAGGATTAAAGATGAATACTCTGTCTCCTTGAGTCGTCTTTCCTATGTTTGCATGGTTGTCAATTAGGTTGGTGGATCACCAGGGTTTCTGTGGCAGAGTCTCCAGGACTTTCCAGTGAGAAATGAAACTTGTGGGGAAGAGAAGGTCTGCAGGGAGGAGAAGGTCTGCAGGAAAGAGTAGAACACAGGAGGAGTACCATGAGGGAGAGAGGGGACCTTCCTGGGGCTACAGTGAGATTTCCCACATCTGTGGGAGGTGAATAAGAACTTTAAGTCCAGGCCTGGATTCTGCACCATAGCCCCTGACAGAGATAAGAGAGGAGAATGATACCCACATGGAATGACTCTGTGATGTATGGGCCATGATTATATAGCTTGGTTTCAAGTCTCTTCACTAGATAGTGCAAGTCCTTACTTCAATTGTATTATGTAATAGAACTTACAATTTGAGATTGTGTTACCAAATAAGCCAGAGATCCAGTGTACCATGGTCAAAGCTAGTGTATAGTTCTAACTATCTTTAACCTCCAAACCATGGCCTCCATGTAGGAATAGATTGCTGTATTGATATTATGTGTTAAGCAGTTTAAATGCATGATCTCATTGAAACGTTAAAATACTCCTTGGGAAAAGGTACTCATGCTGGGTAGTGGTTGAGATTCATAGCCAATATCACAGAACCTAGACAACTAGAGAATCACAGCTTAAATACAAATCTGTTTGACTGCTGCTGAGCCTGGCTCTCTGACATTAAGTTACACGTCTCCTGGACAGTGATCTCAACCTGTGGACTCAGTTCCCAGGGGACTTCAAGGTATGGCAAAGGATCTATAAATCCATAGGTGCATTTTCTATAGGCCAGATATATGATGTAGCCTGTTTTTAAATATATGTACTCTTGATATGCTTGAAAAAAGACAGACTGGCATATATAAATGTAAATTTAAATATCCTGGACCATTCTCAGCAGGTACATACATGGAGTTCAATTTGGAAGTCAGAATAATTATTAGGGGACACAAGGAGATTTGTCTACAGGCAAGTAGACTATAGCAGGGAGAGGAGTCCCATCCTAGGAAAGACAAGCTAAAAGGAGTTAGGTAGGCCAAGCCCTAGCGGAAGTCTTCTGTACTAAGCAGAGAAACAAGGTAGAAAATGTAGATAAGAAATTAAGGCCAAGTGAACAGTGCTTAAAAGCATGCTCCCTGGAATAATCAGAACTGAATCTTGGTTCTGCCATTTGCTCTGTGACTCCAGGCAATCTTGTTAAATGGAACCGTTTATGATAGAATTTGTAATTCCACTGTGATGCCAAATCTTCCTCAGGATCCAGTGAGATGAAGTTATAATCTGCCTTTGTTTTAAGTCCAAGTTACCTTCTTCCCCTGAGGCTCAGAGGGATGTTTGAGCATTAAATGAGATAATACGAATTAAACATTTAGCACAAAGCCTGGCAAATCTTCCTCTAAGTCTTGTTGGGAAGTTTAAAAGAGATAAGGCACAGTGCCAGAAACCTCACAAGTGCTCAGCAAAATGATAGTTATTATTATTAAGCAGGTATTTATTTAGACAAATTCTGCTTCCTCTCTCTCCCTGAAATCCAGTGATGTTTTGTGTCCAGGACCACCTAGAAACAACAGATGTAAATGAAAGATATATATACGTGGTTAGAGAAAAGAAACTGCCTCATATTCTTCACTCTCTACTCTAGAAGACAGGGCTGGAATGAGGCCTCATGCATAGTGCATAAAAAATAAGACAATATTTAAAGCAGCAGCAAAGAACAACAGCCATAAGAAAAACCAGTTGATAAGAGAAAAATATCATTTAAAAATATATAATAGAAAACTAATATTATAAAAAAGCAGGATGGAATTATAAGAAAGCATTGAGTACTTCATTGTATGGTCATCAAAAAATGATCAACAATGATGCCCCTAAGTTTCTAAGCAAACAGATGACATTAGGAGAGTTCTGATTCAGAGAGCAAAGCAGAGAAGTATGCAATAGATCTTAGAAGGATTTCTATCTTACAATCATCAAAAATAGGTTTTTATAAACAGGTTTTGGTACTTAAAGTGTTTCTTCAGAATTCACTTATGGAGCAGCTGTCTCCAGCAAAGCTGAATTCAGGAGGTGTTACTGTATTCAACCTTTGAAAAATCACTTTACTTGTTCCTTTTCTTTTCTTATTGTTCACAAAGCATGGCAGTAGATTTTCCCCTAAATCCTAAGCCCAATTCTCTGTCATTTGGTCTTCCAGGATGGCAGGACACTGTCTAGGGACATGTAGGCTAGCCAACACATGTTTAAACAAAGAAGAAGAATCCTTTCTTCTACCCTGACTAGACAACTACCGAGTCTTTTGAAAGATCCTGCAATGGTATAAGCCGAGATGCTCAGCTTGGATCCTTCTCGATAATTTTCAGATTTAAAATGCTCAGGTCTGGTGGGGTAAGTGTGGTTCTACAGATAATCTATTCTGTGCTGAAGACCTGGAAATAAAACAGAATCTGGCCTTAAGGGAACAGGGCAGGTAAAGAGTGTCACCAAACAGCTACACAGACATCCATCTGCTAGGGTGCAAGCAGGAAAGTTACACAGTCAGATCAGCAAACGTTCTTTGTAAACAAAAACAAGGTCACCCATAAATAAGATAAAATAAAAAAAGCAAAGAAAAAATAACCCAAACAAATATATTTATTCTTAAGTAGCATGTTACTCGGCAGGTGGAATGGTTAGCTGAAATGAGAACAGGTTTTAGGGGCGGAGCAAGATGGCCGAATAGGAACAGCTCCAGTCTCCAACTCCCAGTGCGAGCGACACAGAAGACCGGTGATTTCTGCATTTTCAACTGAGGTACTGGGGTCATCTCACTGGGGAGTGCCGGACAATCGGTGCTGGTCAGCTGCTGCAACCCAACCAGCGAGAGCTGAAGCAGGGCGAGGCATCGCCTCACCTGAGAAGCGCAAGGGGGAAGGGAATCCCTTTTCCTAGCCAGGGGAACTGAGACACACAACACCTGGAAAATCGGGTAACTCCCACCCCAATACTGCGCTGTAAGCAAACAGGCACACCAGGAGAATATATCCCTCACCTGGCCGGGAGGGTCCCACACCCACGGAGCCTCCCTCATTGCTAACACAGCAGTCTGCGGCAATCTATCCGCAAGGCAGCAGCGAGGCTGGGGGAGGGGCGCCCGCCATTGCTGAGGCTTAAGTAGGTAAACAAAGCCGCTGGGAAGCTCGAACTGGGTGGAGCTCACAGCAGCTCAAGGAAACCTGCCTGTCTCTGTAGACTCCACCTCTGGGGACAGGGCACAACAGGGGAAGCATCAGAGGCCTGTGCAGACGAGAACGACTCTGTCTGACAGCTCTGAAGAGAGCAGTGGATCTCCCAACGCGGAGGTTGAGATCTGAGAACGGACAGACTGCCTGCTCAAGTGGGTCCCTGACCCCTGAGTAGCCTAACTGGGAGACATCACCCACTAGGGGCAGTCTGACACCCCACACCTCACACGGTGGAGTACACCCCTGAGAGGAAGCTTCCAAAGTAAGAATCAGACAGGTACACTCGCTGTTCAGCAATATTCTATCTTCTGCAACCTCTGCTGCTGATACCCAGGCAAACAGGGTCTGGAGTGGACCTCAAGCAATCTCCAACAGACCTACAGCTGAGTGTCCTGACTGTTAGAAGGAAAACTATCAAACAGGAAGGACACCTATACCAAAACCCCATCAGTACGTCACCATCATCAAAGACCAGAGACAGATAAAACCACAAAGATGGGGAAAAAGCAGGGCAGAAAAGCTGGAAATTCAAAAAATAAGAGCGCATCTCCCCCTGCAAAGGAGCACAGCCCATCACCAGCAACGGATCGAAGCTGGTCAGAGAATGACTTTGACGAGATGAGAGAAGAAGGCCTCAGTCCATCAAACTTCTCAGAGCTAAAGGAGGAATTACGTACCCAGCGCAAAGAAACTAAAAATCTTGAAAAAAGAGTGGAAGAATTGACAGCTAGACTAATTAATGCAGAGAAGGTCATAAACGAAACGACAGAGATGAAAACCATGACACGAGAAATATGTGACAAATGCACAAGCTTCAGTAACCAACTCAATCAACTGGAAGAAAGAGTATCAGCGATTGAGGATCAAATGAATGAAATGAAGCGAGAAGAGAAACCAAAAGAAAAAAGAAGAAAAAGAAATGAACAAAGCCTGCAAGAAGTATGGGATTATGTAAAAAGACCAAATCTACGTCTGATTGGGGTGCCTGAAAGTGAGGGGGAAAATGGAACCAAGTTGGAAAACACTCTTCAGGATATCATCCAGGAGAACTTCCCCAACCTAGTAGGGCAGGCCAACATTCAAATTCAGGAAATACAGAGGACGCCACAAAGATACTCCTCGAGAAGAGCAACTCCAAGACACATAATTGCCAGATTCACCAAAGTTGAAATGAAGGAAAAAATCTTAAGGGCAGCCAGAGAGAAAGGTCGGGTTACCCACAAAGGGAAGCCCATCAGACTAACAGCAGATCTCTCAGCAGAAACTCTACAAGCCAGAAGAGAGTGGGGGCCAATATTCAACGTTCTTAAAGAAAAGAATTTTCAACCCAGAATTTCATATCCAGCCAAACTAAGTTTCATAAGTGAAGGAGAAATAAAATCCTTTACAGATAAGCAAATGCTTAGAGATTTTGTCACTACCAGGCCCACCTTACAAGAGACCCTGAAGGAAGCCCTAAACAGGGAAAGGAACAACCGGTACCAGCCATTGCAAAAACATGCCAAAATGTAAAGACCATCGAGGCTAAGAAGAAACTGCATCAACTAACGAGTAAAATAACCAGTTAATATCATAATGGCAGGATCAAGTTCACACATAACAATATTAACCTTAAATGTAAATGGACTAAATGCTCCAATTAAAAGACACAGACTGGCAAATTGGATAAAGAGTCAAGACCCATCAGTCTGCTGTATTCAGGAGACCCATCTCACACGCAGAGACATACATAGGCTCAAAATAAAGGGATGGAGGAAGATCTACCAAGCAAATGGAGAACAAAAAAAAGCAGGGGTTGAAATCCTAGTCTCTGATAAAACAGGCTTTAAACCATCACAGATCAAAAGAGACAAAGAAGGCTATTACATAATGGTAAAGGGATCAATTCAACAAGAACAGCTAACTATCCTAAATATATATGCACCCAATACAGGAGCACCCAGATTCATAAAGCAAGTCCTTAGAGACTTACAAAGGGACTTAGACTCCCATACAATAATAATGGGAGACTTCAACACTCCACTGTCAACATTAGACAGATCAACAAGACAGAAAGTTAACAAGGATATCCAGGAATTGAACTCATCTCTGCACCAAGCAGACCTAATAGACATCTATAGAACTCTCCACCCCAAATCAACAGAATATACATTCTTCTCAGCACCACATCGCACTTATTCCAAAATTGACCACATAATTGGAAGTAAAGCACTCCTCAGCAAATGTACAAGAACAGAAATTATAACAAACTGTCTCTCAGACCACAGTGCAATCAAACTAGAACTCAGGACTAAGAAACTCAATCAAAACCGCTTAACTACATGGAAACTGAACAACCTGCTCCTGAATGACTACTGGGTACATAACGAAATGAAAGCAGAAATAAAGATGTTCTTTGAAACCAATGAGAACAAAGATACAACATACCAGAATCTCTGGGACACATTTAAAGCAGGGTGTAGAGGGAAATTTATAGCACTAAATGCCCACAAGAGAAAGCAGGAAAGATCTAAAATGGACACTCTAACATCACAATTAAAAGAACTAGAGAGGCAAGAGCAAACACATTCAAAAGCTAGCAGAAGGCAAGAAATAACTAAGATCAGAGCAGAACTGAAGGAGATAGAGACACAAAAAACCCTCCAAAAAATCAATGAATCCAGGAGTTGGTTTTTTGAAAAGATCAACAAAATTGACAGACCGCTAGCAAGACTAATAAAGAAGAAAAGAGAGAGGAATCAAATAGATGCGATAAAAAATGATAAAGGGGATATCACCACCGACCCCACAGAAATACAAACTACCATCAGAGAATACTATAAACACCTCTATGCAAATCAACTAGAAAATCTAGAAGAAATGGATAATTTCCTGGACACTTACACTCTTCCAAGACTAAACCAGGAAGAAGTTGAATCCCTGAATAGACCAATAGTAGGCTCTGAAATTGAGGCAACAATTAATAGCCTACCTACCAAAAAAAGTCCAGGACCAGATGGATTCACAGCTGAATTCTACCAGAGGTACAAGGAGGAGCTGGTACCATTCCTTCTGAAACTATTCCAATCAATTGAAAAAGAGGGAATCCTCCCTAATTCATTTTATGAGGCCAACATCATCCTGATACCAAAGCCTGGCAGAGACACAACAAAAAAAGAGAATTTTAGACCAATATCCCTGATGAACATCGATGCAAAAATTCTCAATAAAATACTGGCAAACCAGATTCAGCAGCACATCAAAAAGCTTATCCACCATGATCAAGTGGGCTTCATCCCTGGGATGCAAGGCTGGTTCAACATTTGCAAATCAATAAATGTAATCCAGCATATAAACAGAACCAAAGACAAGAACCACATGATTATCTCAATAGATGCAGAAAAGGCTTTTGACA
This sequence comes from Rhinopithecus roxellana, assembly GCF_007565055.1. NCBI lineage: Eukaryota > Metazoa > Chordata > Mammalia > Primates > Cercopithecidae > Rhinopithecus > Rhinopithecus roxellana. The sequence continues at coordinate 112,208,887 of NC_044551.1, forward strand.
AAATTCAACAGCCCTTCATGCTAAAAACGCTCAATAAATTCGGTATTGATGGAACGTACCTCAAAATAATAAGAGCTATTTATGACAAACCCACAGCTAATACCATACTGAATGGGCAAAAACTGGAAAAATTCCCTTTGAAAACTGGCACAAGACAGGGATGCCCTCTCTCACCACTCCTATTCAACATAGTGTTGGAAGTTCTGGCTAGGGTTATCAGGCAAGAGAAAGAAATCAAGGGTATTTGGTTAGGAAAAGAAGAAGTCAAATTGTCCCTGTTTGCAGATGACATGATTGTATATTTAGAAAACCCCATTGTCTCAGCCCAAAATCTCCTTAAGCTGATAAGCAACTTCAGCAAAGTCTCAGGATACAAAATTAATGTGCAAAAATCACAAGCATTCTTATACACCAGTAACAGACAAGCAGAGAGCCAAATCAGCAATGAACTTCCATTCACAATTGCTTCAAAGAGAATAAAATACCTAGGAATCCAACTTACAAGGGATGTCAAGGACCTCTTCAAGGAGAACTACAAACCACTGCTCAGTGAAATCAAAGAGGACACAAACAAATGGAAGAATATACCATGCTCATGGATAGGAAGAATCAATATCGTGAAAATGGCCATACTGCCCAAGGTTATTTATAGATTCAATGCCATCCCCATCAAGCTACCAATGACTTTCTTCACAGAATTGGAAAAAACTGCTTTAAAGTTCATATGGAACCAAAAAAGAGCCCGCATTGCCAAGACAATCCTAAGTCAAAAGGACAAAGCTGGAGGCGTCACGCTACCTGACTTCAAACTCTACTACAAGGCTACAGTAACCAAAACAGCATGGTACTGGTACCAAAACAGAGATATAGACCAATGGAACAGAACAGAGTCCTCAGAAATAATACCACACATCTACAGCCATCTGATCTTTGACAAACCTGAGAGAAACAAGAAATGGGGAAAGGATTCCCTATTTAATAAATGGTGCTGGGAAAATTGGCTAGCCATAAGTAGAAAGCTGAAACTGGATCCTTTCCTTACTCCTTATACGAAGATTAATTCAAGATCAATTAGAGACTTAAATGTTAGACCTAATACCATAAAAACCCTAGAAGAAAATCTAGGTAGTACCATTCAGGACATAGGCATGGGCAAGGACTTCATGTCTAAAACACCAAAAGCAACAGCAGCAAAAGCCAAAATGGACAAATGGGATCTAATTAAACTAAAGAGCTTCTGCACAGCAAAAGAAACTACCATCAGAGTGAACAGGCAACCTACAGAATGGGAGAAAATTTTTGCAACCTACTCATCTGACAAAGGGCTAATATCCAGAATCTACAAAGAACTCAAACAAATATACAAGAAAAAAACAAACAACCCCATCAAAAAGTGGGCAAAGGATATGAACACATTTCTCAAAAGAAGACATTCATACAGCCAACAGACACATGAAAAAATGCTCATCATCACTCGCCATCAGAGAAATGCAAATCAAAACCACAATGAGATACCATCTCACACCAGTTAGAATGGCAATCATTAAAAAGTCAGGAAACAACAGGTGTTGGAGAGGATGTGGAGAAATAGGAACACTTTTACACTGTTGGTGGGATTGTAAACTAGTTCAACCATTATGGAAAACAGTATGGCAATTCCTCAAGGATCTAGAACTAGATGTACCATATGACCCAGCAATCCCACTACTGGGTATATACCCAAAGGATTATAAATTATTCTACTACAAAGACACATGCACACGTATGTTTATTGCGGCACTATTCACAATAGCAAAGACTTGGAATCAACCCAAATGTCCATCTGTGACAGACTGGATTAAGAAAATGTGGCACATATACACCATGGAATACTATGCAGCCATAAAAAAGGATGAGTTTGCGTCCTTTGTAGGGACATGGATGCATCTGGAAACCATCATTCTTAGCAAACTATCACAAGAAGAGAAAACCAAACACCGCATGTTCTCACTCATAGGTGGGAACTGAACAATGAGGAAACTTGGACTCGGGAAGGGGAACATCACACATTGGGGCCTATCATGGGGAGGGGGGAGGGAGGAGGAATTGCATTGGGGAGTTATACATGATATAAATGATGACCTGATGGGTGCTGACGAGTTGATGGGTGCAGCACACCAACATGGCACAAGTATACATATGTAACAAACCTGCACGTTATGCACATGTACCCTAGAACTTAAAGTATAATAAAAAAAATAAAAAATAAAAAAATAAAAAATAAAAAATAAAAAGTAAAAGAGAACAGGTTTTAATCAAGTCTCCCACACTATATATACATAGATTGTTTCCTTAACCTTACAGGGCCTCAGTTTGTCACCTATAAACTGAGGTGAGAATATCTGTAATGGGGAAAATTCTTTAGGTTATACTATGGTTAGGCTTTATGTCCCCACCCAAATCTCATCTTGAATTACAATCCCAATAATCCCCATTTGTCAAGGGAGAGACCAGGTGGAGGTAATTGGATCATGGGGGTGGTTTTCCCCATGCTGTTTCTGTGATAGTAAGTGAGTTCTCACAAGATCCAATCTTTTTTATAAGAGTTTGATAGTTCCTCCTGCATTCAATCTCTTTCCTGTCACCTTATGAAGCAGGTGCCTTGCTTCCCCTTCACCTTCTGCCAGGATTGTAAGTTTCCTGAGGCCTCCCCTGCCATGCTGAACTGTGAGTTAATTAAACCTCTTTCTTTTATAAATTACCCAGTCTCGGGCAGTTCTTTATAGCAGTGTGGAAATGGAGTAACACAGTAAATTGGTACTGGGAGTGGGCACTGTCATAAAGATACCCAAAAATGTGAAAGCAACTTTGGAACTGGTAACAGGCAGAGGTCGGAACAGTTTGGAGGGCTCAGAAGAAGACAGGAAGATGTGGCAAAGTGTGGAGCTTCCTAGAGACTTGTTGAATGGTTTTGACCAAAATGCTGATAGTGAGATGGACAATGAAGTCCAGGCTGAGGTGGTCTCAGACGGAGGTGAGGAACTCATTGGGAACTGAAGCAAAGGTCACTCTTGCTATGCTTTAATAAAGAGACTGGCAGCATTTTGCCCCCGCCCTAGGGATCTGTGGAACTTTGAACTTGAGAGAGATGATCTGAAATTGGAATTTACGTTTAAAAGGAAAGGAGAGCATAAAAGTTTGGAAAATTTGCATCTTGACAATGTGACAGAAAAGAAAAACCCCATTTTCTAGGGAGAAATTCAAGCAGCTGCAGAAATTTGCATGAGTGACAAGGAGCCAAATGTTAATCACCAAGACAATGGAGAAAATGTCTGTAAGGCACATCAGAGGCCTTCACAGCAGCCCCTCCCATCACAAGCCTGCAGTCCCAGGAGGAAAAAAATAGTTTCATGGGCCAGGCCCAAGGCCTTGCTGCATTGTGCAGTCTCAGGACTTGGTGTCCTGCAACCCAGTCATGGCTAAAGGGGTCCAACTTACTGCTCAGGCCATTGCTTCAGAGGGTGCAAGCCCTAAGCCTCAGTGGCTTACAAGTGGTATTGGGCCTGTGGGTGCAAAGGAGTCAAGAATTGAGATTCGGGAACATTTGCCAAGATTTCAGAGGATGTATGGAAATGCCTGATGTCCAGGCAGAAGTGTGTGCCCTCATGGAGAACCTCTGCTAGGGCAGTGCAGAAGGGAAATGTGGGGTCAGAGCCCCCACAGAGAGTCCCCACAGGGGCACTGCCTAGTAGATCTGTGAAAAGAGGGCCACTGTCCTCCAGATCCCAGAATGACAGATCCATCAACAGCTTGCACCATGTACCTGGAAAAGTCACAGAAAATCAACACCAGCCCAGCCGTGAAAGCAACTGGAAGTGGAACTGTACCCTGCAGAGCTAGCGGGGCTGAGCTGCCCAAGGCCGTGGGAGCCCCCTCCTGTATCAGCATGACCTGGATCTGAGACATGGAGATAAAGGACATCATTTTGGAACTTTAAGATTTCATGACTACCAGCCAGATATTAGACTTGCATGGGACCTGTAGCCTTTTTGTTTTGGCTAATTTCTCCAATCTGAAACAGGAGCATTTACCCAATGCCTGTACCCACCCCCTCAATTATATCTTGTAAGTAACTAACTTGTTTTTGATTTTACAGGCTCCTAGGTAGAAGGGACTTGCCTTGTCTCAGATGGACTTGGACTTTTGGGTTAACACTGGAATGAATTAAGACTTTGGGAAACTGTAGGGAAGGCATGATTGGTTTTAAAATGTGAAAGAAAAATGAGATTTGGGAGGGGACGGGGCAGAATGATACAGTTAGGCTTTGTGTCCCCACCTAAATCTCATGTTGAATCATAATCCCCACGATCCCCACGTGTCAAGGGAGAGACCAGGTGGAGGTAACTGAGTCATGGAGGCAGTTTTCCCCATTGCTGTTCTCATTACAGTGTGTTCTCGTGAGATCTGGTGGTTTGATAAGCGTTTGGTTGTTTAACCTGCGTTCATTCTCTTTCCTGTCACCTTGTGAAGAAGGTGCCTTGTTTCCCCTTTACCTTCCACCATGATTAGAAGTTTCCCAGCCACATTGAACTGTGAGTCAATTAAACCTCTTTCTTTTATAAATTACCCAGTCTTGGACAGTTCTGTATAACAGTATGAAAATGGACTAATACAGGTTGCAAGTGGAAAATACCCATCTTTCATTAGCTTAAGGGAAAAGGAATTCATCTGTTCATGAAACAGCTTAAATATGGCTGGATCTAAGACGTCAGCCCACTGGGAAATATTTTTTATCTCTTCATTTCATCTAAACTCTTCTCAGTATCTTAACCTCATTCTCTCCTACTCCAGACAATTTGGATATTTCAGGTAGCTCCAAATTTATATACATCTAGTAACAGAACCCCTAAGGCAAGAGGACATCTTCTCCATATTGATTTCAGTAGGAAAGTGCCAAGGAGAGCTCTCATAGAGCCAAACAGAATCACATTCAGTTTTTCAATCAGCCACTCAATTGGAAGGGGAGGGTGGTTAATTTTGACTGACCACCAGGGGACAATAGCCAGGGGATAGTGGGAGACTGTGATTAACAGCCTTCCTGGAACTATAAGGCACACAGCTCGGCACAGTAGCTCACACCTATAATCCCAGCACACTGGAAGGCCAAGACAGGTAGATCACTTGGGGTCAGAAGTTTGAGACCAGGCTGGGCAACATGGCAAAACCCCATCCCTATGAAAAAAAAATAATGAGAGAGAGAGAGCGAGAGAGATGAAGGAAGGAAGGAAGGAAGGAAGGAGGGAGGGAGGGAGGGAGGGAGGGAGGGAAAGGAAGGAAGGAAGGAAGGAAGGAAGGAAGGAAGGAAGGAAGGAAGGAAGGAAGGAAGGAAGGAAGGAAGGAAGGAAAGAAAGAATTACCTGGGTATGGTGGTACCTACCTGTAGTCCCAGCTACTCAGGAGGCTGAGGTGGGAAGATCACTTGAACCCTGGAGTTCAAGGCTACAGTGAGTCAAGGCTGTCCAGTCTGGGCAACAGAGTGAGACCCTGTCTCGATTAAAAAAAAAAAAAAAAGAGGCGGAGATTCTTCAACAGAAAACTGTAAGGTGGCTACTGGTATTAGAAGAACAGGAATAGGGAAAAGTACTAAGTTTCCACAAAAGAATGCTACAATATCTTTCTCAGGATAGTATAATGAGGATTAAAATAATAAAGTGAAAAATACATTGCAAGCCATAAAGCTCTATTCAAATGTTCTTTGTTCAATTTAAATATAGCATATCTATATCCAAAAACTGTAATGATATACTAAGTGTAGTATAAAGAGAAAGTATATTATGAGACAGTTTTTAAGATTTGTCACAGTGCCTGACTACAATGATGGGTTTTTGGTTCTCACACAACTTTGAAATTTGGGGTCTGATGTGTCACAATATTTGTTCAGGTTTGACTAAGGAAATAATTCCTTCTGAAAAAAGGTTGAAAAACAATAAAGAACTGAAGATTTTCTTTATTGAAGAAATATAAGGGGGGAATACACACACACATATATGTGTGTGTGTGTGTATATATATATAGAGAGAGAGAGAGAGAGAAGAAGAGAGAAAGACAGGAAGAGTGAGGGAGAGAGCAACAGATAGTAATGCTTATGAATTCAGTCTTCCCTGTAGAACACATAAACCTGTGAATATTTTGTCCAGCCTTCCAATTTAAGATGATTATTTACGTCTGTTCTCTGCAAAGAAATAAACCACTTTTCCTCCTAGGTTTTAAACGTACTGATAATTCTTTTTTTCTGGATGCTTTAGCTCATTGCTGTGTTATCTTGAGTGTGCCACAGAAGATCCCTTAAAAAAAGCAATATATGCTAATTTTTTCCTTATCCTTAAGGCTTCTTGCCACTGTAAAGCTTTACTTGGAGATTGTCCTGACTTACCAGCTTGTATAGCACTATAAGAAATACCACCTCTTAAATTTTAGGTCATTAAAAATCTGTAAGATTGCCTTTGCTCTAAATATATAAAAAGATATCTGGAATGACAGCATTGTATAGTTCACACATTGAAATTCAGATTTTCTTATTTAATTAAGGGATATCCATTGATTCAAGCTCACCAGCTTTTCTTGAGGCATAACTACAAGAACAAATATCTACACCACCCACAACATCACGTAGAAAACATTGTAAAACATCCACTAAAACAATAAAACTATTAAGAAACACTTTAAACAAAGTAAAATACTCAGATCCCTGATTCGTACAAGGGAGATCAGAAAATTCTGGAAGTTTTTCTCAATTTTAAATTCTTCTACTTCTCTTTTATCAGGAATGGTTCAACCCACATTATGTGCCATTATAAGCAAAAGCTACAGATTAAAATAAAAATGGAAAGTATTGTTGCCTCAGTTTTTTGTCTAAAGCAAGTTTCAGACCCCATTCTATGGAGGAGAAATGCAAAACGAAAACAGCAATTTCTCTAAACCAAGAAAACAGAGATTTAAATTCACGGGGGCACAGGCAGCTGGAATTGGCAATTTGGAATTTACAAGAAAAGCGTTCTATAAATTTGCTTAAGATTCCTTCTGAATTTTTGCCTGACTACCCAAGTACACATGAGTAGGATGAGATTCCACAAGGCCTGCCAAAGAACAATTATGAATTTAAAAATACCTAGGTTTTTGTACACTGAACAACTGGAGCTCCCACTGGATTGGGAGACATTCCAGGGCTGGTGAGCCAGATTGAAGACATCACACTGAACATCTGGAACATTTATCTTAGGAATAGGACTAAGCCAGGACTAGAATCCCACAGGTAAACTAGCCCTATGGTAGTGGTTATTCTAGATCTACCCAAACAAAGCTTAAGTCTCAAAAGCATCAAGCTCATTCATCAGCAGTTAACTGCCAGAACAAAATTCAACTATTTTTAAAGGAAGACAATAAAATCCAAACACTTGGTAGCACACCATTTTATAGTATCCAGCATTCAATAAAAAGTTGCAATATATAAAAAGAAGCTGAAAATTATCACTGATAACTGACAGAAATTTCATTCAATAAAAACAGGCCCCAAAATGACAGGTGATAGAAGTAACAGATAAAAACTTTAAAGCATCTATTATAATTATGTTTAAGGAATTATGAAAAAATAACTCAGTATGGTGAGAATAACTTTTTAAAACTGACAGTACAATATTTAAAATGAAAAATGTGGCTGGGTGCAGTGGCTCATGCCTGTAATCCCAGAGCTTTGGGAGGACAAGGTGGGTGGATCATTTGAGGTCAGGAGTTCGAGACCTGTCTGATCAACATGGTAAAACCCTGCCTCTACTAAAATTACAAAAATCAGCTGAGCATGGTGGCAGATGCCTAAAAGCTCAGCTACTTGGGAGGCTGAGGCAAGAGAATCATCTTACCCGGGAGGCAGAGGTTGCAGTGAGCTGAGATTGTGCCACTGCACTCCAGCCTGGGTGACAGAGCGAGACTCTGTCTCAAAAACAAAACAAAACAGCAACAAAAAACAAAAATAAAAACGCACTCGATGAGCTTCACAGATTAGATATTGAAGAAGAAATGATAAGAATACTTGAAGAAAAACAATAGATACTAGCCAAGTGTTTTCAAAGGAACAAAAAAGCAGAAAAAAAATGGACAGAGCTTTAGTGACTTCAAACATATCCGTAACTGGAGTCCCAGAAGAATAGGATTGAAAAGTTGGGGCAGAAAAATGAGCTCAAAAACATAGCAGGATAAACACACACAAAAAATACTATCGAAGCATGTCATAATCTTAGTGAGATTTTCAAGAATAAATGATGAAAAAAATCTTAATATCATCCAGAGAAACAAGACCTATCTTTTAGGAGACCAAAGATAAGAATCGCAGCCCAACATCATTTCAGAAGCAATGCCAGCCATAAAACAATAAATATGTGTTTGTAAAATTCTAAAAGAGAAAAACTATAAATCTGTATTTTATATCCAGTGAAAATATCCTTCAAAAATGAAGGTGAAATATGATTCTTTTCCTGAAAAAAGTAAAAGCCGAGAGAACCCACTGCCAGCAGAATCATACTAAAGGTGGTTTAAAGGAAGATCTTACTAAAGAAAAATATCAGATAGAATCTGCAAACTATAAAAAATAACAACAATGTTAAGAAACATCAGATTTATAACCCACATAGAAATAAAATATACAGTTGCAAATAGCACAAGGAATTAGAGAGAAAAAAATTGAAATATATTCTTCTATGGTTCTTATATGAAAAGTAATATAAAATTATTTAAAGGCAGACTGTGAGAAGTTAAAGATAATATTATAATCTCTATAACAAACACTAAAAATAAAACAAGGCAGTTAATAAGCCAAGAGAGAAGATACAATGGAATACTAAATTTACTCAATTAATCCAAATGAAGGCAAGAAAAAAACAAAAAGAGGAAGAGGAAATAAATAAGATGGATTTTAGAAAGTAAAGTGGTAGATATAAATGCAACCATATCAAAGATTACATAAATAAGAATGAACTACGATACCTACAGCCATCTGATCTTAGACAAAGTTGACAAAAATAAGAAGGGGGAAAGGATGACCTAATTCAATAAATGGTACTGATATAGCTGGCTAGCCACATGCAGAAGAATAAAACTGGACCCCTACCTTTTACCATATACAAAAATTAACTCATGATGGATTAAAGACTTAAATATAAGACATCCAACTATAAGAATCCTAGAAGAAAACCTACTAAACACCATTCTGGACATCAGCCTTGGGAAAGAATTCATAACTAAGTCCTCAAAAGAACTGCAACTGCAACAAAAATTGACAAGTGGGATCTAATTAAACTAAAAAGCTTCTGCACTACAAAAGAAACTATCAACAAACAAAAATGAAAAAATGTTCCACATCACTAAGCATCAGAGAAATGCAAAACAGAACCACAATGAGATCCCATCTCACACCGATCAGAACCGCTACTACTAAAAAGTCAAAAGAGAAAAGATACTGGTGAGGCTGCACAGAAAGGGACACTTAGACACTGTTGGTGGGAATGTAAATTAGTTCAGCCACTGTGGAAAGCAGTATGGAGATTTCTCAAAGAACTTAAAATTGAACTACCATTTGTCCCAGCAACCCCATTACTGGGTGTATATCCAAAAGAAAACAAATCATTCTATCAAAAAGACACATTCACTCGTGTGTTCATCAGAATACTATTCACAACAGCGAAGACATGGAATCAAACTAGGGGCTCATCAGTGGTGGACAAGATTTAAAAAAATGTGGTACTTCTATATCATGGGATACTACCTGCCATAAAAAAGAATGAGATATGTCTTTTGCAGTGACATAGATGCAGCTGAAGGCCATTATCCTAAGCAAATTAATGCAGGAAGAGAAAACCAAATACCACATGTTCTCACTTACAAGTGGGAGCTAAACACTGGATACTCATGGACATAAAATTGGCAACAATAGACACTGAGGACTATTAGAGGGGTGAGGGAAGGTGTGAGACAGGGACTTAAAAATAACTACTGGGTACTATGCGCAGTCCCTGGGCGACAGGATCATTCATACCCCAAACCCCAGCATCACACAATATACCTAGGTAACAAACCTGCACATATATCCCCAAATCTAAAATAAAACTTGAAAAAAAGAATAAATGAGTAAATACACAGAATGGACTAGCCATCCCAGTTAAAGGTAAAGATTTTTAGAATGAGCAAACACACAGCTATACACTGTCTACAAGAAATGCATGTTAAACACAAACATAGCAAAAGGTCAAAAAAAAAAACAGGAAGGAAGGGAGAGATGGCAAACTAGACAAAGAAAGAAAAGGAAGAAAGAATATGCAATGCAAATTTTAATCAAAGAAAGGCTGTAGTTGCTATACTAATATCAGACAAAATAGACACTAGGACTAATTATATTACCAGGGATAAAGATTGATATTTTATGCTGAAAAAAGAGTCCATTCATCAAAAATTCATAAGAGTCCTCAGTGTGTATGTACCAAATAACAGTGCTTCAAAATATATAAAGCAAAATGAACAGAACTGAAAAAAGGGACAGATAACATAGTAACTGTTACTAAAGGTTTCAACAATTCTGTTTTAGTAACTGATGGAATCAAAGACAAAACTTAGTAAATATAAAGGAGACTTTAAAAAAACCACAATGATCCAATTAACTTAATTGATATTTACAAAATAATAACTGAAAATTATTTTCCAGTGCACTTGAAACATTTACCAACTTAGATTTTATGCTGAATCACCAACATGTCTCAAATTGTAAAAAGTTGAAATTTAACAGTGTGTTTTTTATACAACAGAATTTATCTGGAAATCAATTTTTAAAACCTGAAATTATACTAAGATTGTAGGATATAAGGTTATATACAAAAGTCAATCTTCTCCTGATATACCATCAATGAGCAATTAGAAACTAGAGTTAAAAATACAGTATCATTTACAATAACACCAAGAAATGAAATACTTAACTATCAATCTAACAAAATATGTAAAGGATCTATATGGAGAAAACTACAGAATCTAGTGAGAGCAATTAAAGATATAAATTACCTGAGAGACTCATTATTATTAAGATGTTAGTTATTCCCAACTTGCCCCATAGATTCAACACAATTAAAATCAAAATCCCAGTAAGCTGCTTTGTAGAAATCAATAAACTGATGCTAAAGTTTATATGGAAAGGCAAAAGACCCAAAAGAGCCAGCACAATATTAGCTAAAATGAAGAAGAAAGTGTAAGAACAGACATTGTCTGACTTCAAAACTTATTCTAAAGCTATAGCAATCAACACAGCATGGTACTAGCTAAAGAATATATATATGTGTGCGTGTGTATATATGTGTGTGTACATATATCAATGGAACAGCATATAAACACCAGAAATAAGTCCACACAAGTAGAGTCAATTGATTGCTGACAAAGGAGTAAAGGCAATTCAAAGGAGAAGACAGTCTTTTAAAAAATGGTGCTAGAACAATTGGACATGCCAAAAAACAAATCTAGACACAGGTTTTGCATCTTTCATAAAAATTAACCCAAAATTCAATCATAGACCTAGTTGTAAAACCAAAAACCATAAAATTTCTCAAAGAAAACATAGAAGAAAATCGAGGTAAACTTGTGTTCTGTGATGACTTTTTAGATAAACACCAAAAGTGTGATCCATGATTTTAAAAAAATTTAGTAAGTAGCACTTTATTAAAATTAAAATTACCTGCTCTGTGAATGACACTGTTAAGAGTACTAAAAGACAGATGACATTGGAAAAAATATTTACAAATATATCTGAAAAGTACCTGTATGAAAAATATACAAAGAATTCTTAAAACTCAATGGTAAGAAAACAAGCAACCCAATTTAGAAATGAGAAAAAGATCTGAAAAGATACCTCACCAAAGAAGTTATACAGATGGCAAATAAGCACTTGAAAGAAAGCTTGACATAATATATCATTAGGAAATTGCATATTAAAACAACAGTGAAATACCATAACGTATGTATCAGAATGACTAAAATTAAAAATGGACAATATCAAACTTTGGCGAGACTGTGTAGCAAGGAGAACTTCTATTCATTCTTGGTGTAAACACAAGATGGTACAGCCAACTTGGAAGACAGTTTGGCAGTTTTTTTCCAAAGCTAAACACAGCCATGCTGTACCACACAGTAACCATGCTTCTACATATCTACCCAGGTGACTTGAAAACATATGTCTGAACAAAAATCTTCACATGAATGTTAATAGCAGCTTTATTCATATTTGCCAAAAAGAAGCAACTAAGATATCCTTCAAAAAGTGACTAGAGTGGCAGACTGTGGTACATCCACACAATGAATTTCATACAATAAAAATAAATGAGCTACAGAGCCATGAAAAGACATGGAGGAATTTTAAATGCACATTGCTAAGTAAAATAACCTGGACTGAAAAGGCTACATACTATGATTCCAGCATTCAAAAAGAGTAATACTACAGAGACGGTAAAAAGATAAGTGGTTTCCAGAGGTTTAGGGGTGGGAAGAGAGGGATGACTAGGTTCAGCACAGAGGATTTTTAGGGCAGTGAAACTATTATTTGTAATAACGTAAGGGTGGATAAATGACATTATACATTTGTCAAAACCCATAGAACTGTACAACACAAAGTGAACCCTAATTTAAAGTATGTATTTTAGTTAATAATATGTATCAATACTGGTTCATCAATCGTAACAAACCACTTCATGCAAGATGTTAATAACAGAGAAATCTATGAATAAAAGAGAGAGGAGGTACATGGGAACTCCATATTATCTGCTCAATTTCCTGTAAACCTAAAATAGTTCTAAAATAGTCTTAATTTAAAAAAAAAAAAAAAAAAGTCCACTTCCAAAATCAGGTTAACAAGGAAATCATAAGGAAAATTAGAAAATATTCTGAATTATATGAAAATAAAAACATAAAATTTCAAAACTTTTGAGATTCAACTAAAGCATATTTAGAGGGGAAATTTACAGCTTTGAACCCTTATTCAAGAAAGAAAAAATATGTATCTAAAATCAATTATCTAAGCTTCTATCTTAAAAAGTTAGAAGGGCAAGTGAAACATGAATTAAGTTGAAAGGAGGTATAATAAAAATACAAAAATCAACAAAATAAAAAATGGTGAAAAAGTAATGAAATCAAAATTTTCAAAGAATAAACCTCCAGATAGACGAAGAACAAAAAGGAAGACATTACAATATATTACTATATACAGATCCTACAGAATCAGACAGGCAATAAACGCCATATTACAAACATGTTTTCGGATTTATATTGTATGACAAAATTTACCATCTTAACCATTCCTAAGTATAAAGTTCAATGCTATAAATATGGATATAACGTTGTGCAACCATCACTACTATCCATCTCTATAACTTCTATTCATGGTGTAAAACAAACTTTATACCTGTTAAAAAATAATTCCTCATTCCTCTCTCCACCAGTTCCTGGCAACCACCATTCTCCTTTCTGTGGCTATGATTTTGACTATCCTAAGTGTCTTGTATAAGTGGAATCATATAGGATTCATGTTTTGTGATTGGTTTATTTCACTTAGCATAATGTCTTCAAGGTTCATCCATGCTATCGCATATATTAGAATTTCATTCTTTCTGAAGACTAAATAATATTCCACTGTGTATATATACCACATTTTGCTTACCCATTCATCTGCTGATGGTTAGTTAGGTTGCTTCCTCATTTTAGCTATTGTGAATAATACTGTTATAAACATATTTTTCAAGACCTTGCTTTCTTTTGGGCATATATCCAGAAGTGGAATTGCTGGGTCATGTGGTAATTCTGTTTTTAATTGTTTTGGGGACTTCCATACTATTTTCCACAGTAGGTATACCAATTTACATTATTGCCAACACTGCAGAAGAGTTCCTATTTCTCAATACCTATGTCAACACTTGTTTTGTTTTATTGCAGCCATCCTAATGGGTTTGAGGTAATATACCCTTGTAGCCTTTATTTGCATTTCCCTAATGACTGGTAATGTTCAGCATCTTTTCTTTTCTTTTCTTTTCTTTTCAAGACAGGTCTCACTCTATCACTCTAAGCTCATGCTATTTCTACTCTGCTATATTGCTTAATTAAGAAAGAGTTTAACTTGATCCTGATTATATTTTATATCTCACTAGTAGAATAACTGATTTCTATTTTTTATGACTAATAATGCTATATTATATTTGTTGTTTGCCTGCTTATGTTTTTGAATAACTTTGGATTCAAAGTTTTTATTAGAATATATTCAAAATTCTGCTAGATTGTCTGAATTGCAAAAATCATTAAAACTCTCTTTCTCTCGATTGATGAAGCAGAAACAAACTTAACTTTATTTTCAATAGAAGTTTCCTTGACTGTACTCAGGAAATTGGTGAGTCAATGCCTCTGTACAGTTTTTTACAAAGATTGTTAGGTATTGGGGTATATTTGGGGCTCGGGGTAGTGGAAAGAATCAATATACTTTGGTCATTAAAAGCAAGTCCTAACCCAAATCTCCCACACCACAAAGGGAACTTCCAACTCAATTTACAACTGAATATGGTTGATAGACACATACAAAAAAATGATGACATATTCTTTCTTGCTAATAATCTTTGTAAATACCCCATCTGCACATGATATCAGCAGGTGCTCTGCAGGCAGAGGTAATCAAATATAATGTATCAAGTCCAGATTCCTGATTTGGAATACTAAACCTCTGGCAATATGATCTAATTCTATATTTTCTTGCCTCATTTTCTGCCTCCTCCTACCCACCGACGTCTCAGCCATAACGGAAACAAAACCAGTCTCCAAATATTCCTCTAAGCCTTATTCTTCAGGCTGTCCCCTATGAGACATATAGCCATCTCCACCTTTTAGGAGCTGTACCAACTCAAACTACTTTCTCTTCTATGAAATCCCACTCCCATAGGAACTGATTTCTCCTTCTGCTCCATTTTCAGAGAAGGTTCCACTTCTGGTGCCCTGCTGATCATCTGTCTTCATCAGGGCTCAGAGCATGAGGAAAGGATCCTGGATGGTACCTTCCCTTCTGATATTCCTGGTCCCATACTCGATGGCGACACAAGCCAGGTGCTGAATAAATGCCAAATCCCTGAACTGGTCATGTAAACAGGAAATCAAGCCAGGAAGCAAGGCTCCCCTAGTTAATGTGTCAGCAGGACAAGAATGAGACAGGCTCTCATTCTCAATTTTCCATCAAGGTCATTGCTTTGTTAGTCATATGTGTTCTGTATTCTAATTTGCCTTAAAGCACTGATGCAAGTCTCAGTTTGGGTTTCCTAATTTAAAACCACACCCTCAAGGTATTTTTCATTATTTTTTAAATCCATTTTAATCATTTTAATACCCATCAGAAGCTTGAAATTGAAATGTCATGACTAGACCGCCCTGATTTTTCTGCACTACATTTGCACAATGGATAGTCTCCTCAGATCTGCAGTGTAACTGTACTGATCATTTTCCTCAAGTAATATTTTTACAGCATTATTAAACCAATAACATAAATCAAAGACTATGCCCAGAAAGAAAAGCTTGAGAATATTTCAAAAAACACCTAAGACGAATACATTTGTCTAACTAAATAAAGTGTCTCCTAGTCTGTTTTAAATTGCACAAAGAGGGCAGGTGAGAAGGAGAAGAGCAAGCCATCGCCACCCGCCTTCTCTGATCCTCTGCCACAATGAGGCCTCCCCCTAGATGGGACAGAGAAATGTTCTCCAATTTTCAAACACCTGCTTTGTCTGTGCCTCAGTGTAACTGCTCTAATGCTCTTGGGGCCTTCTGCAAAGCGCAGTTCTGTACTCCTCCCTCAGGCAGTTCCAGTTCCCTGCTTGTTCACAATTCCCCAAATGACGCTATTGACAATTATAATATCACACTGAAGTGGGAAAGGAGGAAAGAAATGCTTCAGAAGGGCCATCTACCACCTGATTAGAATGTGCAGAACAGAGAAGAGCTGCAGCCCCTCAAGACCCAGGGCAGTGTCCTTTACCTTTTGAAACTAGTATGTGAGCACCCAGTGTTGTCAGGTGTCCCATATCCTGTACACCCCGCTGCCCCTACACTATGCCCCTACTAGAGGGCCTCACAATATAGCATCCAGAGACCCTAGGCATCTCTGTGCCCCCTGAGCCACACTTCCACATGTGGTCTTGATAATACTGGAGTGGTTTGGGGGTTCCCCCAGTGCACTCCCTATGCAGTATGTGAGCTAATGCAGATCCCCACTGATAACAGTATAAGTTTCCACTGAATGTCCCATTCAACTGCTTACAACTCTGTTGGCTGGGAGAAGAGAATGCTTAGGTCTTCAAATGTTGCAGAGACTGCCAAGTGATAGCTCCATCTCCAAAGCACTTCTCAAATGAAACAGCCATTGAAATAGAGGGATACAAATATAAAAGGGAAAATGGGCATCGTTTTACCATTACATTCAAATTATTTTCTAAGGGTAATTCATCATACCTTAGGCTTTTCATTTATCACTATTAAAAAGTTCTTGGCCGGGCGCGGTGGCTCACACCTGTAATCCCATCACTTTGGGAGGCCGAGGTGGGTGGATCACCTGAGGTTGGGAGTTCAAGACTATCGTGGCTAACATGGTGAAACCCCATCTCTACTAAAAATACAAAAAATTAGCTGGGCATGGTGGCACGTGCCTGTTGTCCCAGCTACTCAGGAGGCTGAGGCAGGAGAATCACTTGAACCTGGTAGGTGGAGGTTGCAGTGAGCCGAGATCATGCCACTGCACTCCAGCCTAGGCGACACAGTGAGACTCCGTCTCAGAAAAAAAAAAAAAAAAAGAAGAAGAAGAAGAAGAAAAGAAAAGAAACATTCTTTAAAAACCTACCTTATTTTGGAAAATCTTATGTGACTTAGGAAAAACAAAATTGATTTAAATGAAATGGAAATAAGAGCTATATTTGGAGTGAGGAGATTCTGTTCTGATCCCAGATCTGACACTCATATCATGGGATTTGGCCAGTGACATAAGTTTTTGTGTAAGGATCTTTTTATAAAACGAGGAGTTGAAATACATGATGTCTAAGTACCCTCCAGCTCCCAGTTCTCAAATCACATCTATTCTCTTTTCGTTATTCCTCTTTCCACTCACTCCACACACATCTCTCTCATTCTATCCTAATTACAGCATAGCAGAGATCCCAAAATGAGTTGGATTACACATCACAGTGTGGGGATCTCTGGTAGATACCAAGAATGCTGTCATCTCTAGTGCCAGCAGCAGCAGAACTGTCCCTTTGGGCATCAACTACCAAAGATACCATTAGCACAGGAACACTGAGCCAAAGAGGAGGAGGGTAGGTGAGGCGTGAAGGCCAAGAGTACTACACCTCAGACAGCATCCACAATATCCAACTGGCACTTCAAGAACTATTGAGGAGGAATTTAAGGAAGAGTGGAATTCCTGCACAGCAGTACCAAGGCATATTAGATATTAGTTATTGCTGCTTAACAAACTATTAATAGTGGTGCATAACAAACTATTCTAAATCTAGTGAATACACACTTAAAACAACTATTTGGCTCAGAAATTCACCTGGGAACAACTAGGTGTTTCTTTTTTGGTCTTACAAGTGCTCAATCACACATCTGTGATGAGCTAAGTGGCTCTGCTTCTGGCTGCCACCAGGTGTTCTTTCATCATCCAATAGGCTGGTCCAGGCTTCTCAACATGGAAGTAGCAGCATGGGTCTGCAGCGTAGTAAAAGACAAGCCCCAGTGTGCAAGCACTTTTCGAGACTGTTAGAGACATATTGGCTAATGACCCCTTAGCTAAAAAGCAAGTCACCTGGCCAAACCAGATTCAAGGAATAAGGACGTGGGCCCTACCTCTTGATAATAGGACTTATAATGGCCCATTGTGAGTATATGAATGGAAGGGTGAGGAGGATTTGTGGCCAACTTTATAATGTACTATATAAAGAAATACGTATTTGTGCTTGCCAATATGACATTTTAATTTTCAGGTTGAATTGTCAAGTAAATAAGGTGAATTTAGTCCTGCACTTTACACAGCAGCATATTTTACAGTAAAATTTCAATGAGAAATGAAATTTGTGAGTCTTCAGATCAAAGAGAAATTGGAAATTTTTTAGCAAATTATCAGCCGCATTTAACCTTTTGGATTCCTTCCAAAGTTATACATAGAAATGCTAATTTAGGGAATTCCTCAGATGATTTGCTTTTGCATCTTTTGTATTATTCTTGCCCTGACAAAACCCAACCTTCTGTGCTGTTCCTCCTGCCTTCAGCCAAGTCACTCAATGCACCTTAAAGAAATTCATGAGTAATCACAGCCCGCTAAAATGTTTATATCTCTGAAATGTATACCATTTCTTCCAGTCTCCAATCTGTGTTTGGCAATTAAACTGAGCTTTATGCCAGATTCATTCACCAATCATTCATGTAACACACATTTCTTACAAATTAACTGGTTCCTGGGCATAGTGCTAAGGGGTATGGATATCACAGAGACAGGAAGGAAGAAGGGAAGAAGGGAATGAACCTGCCTTCTTGTGTCTGGTGGCTCAGCAGGATGTATACCCATAACTTTTACAAGAAATGCAGTTCCAGAACTTCAACTCACTTTCAAAACTAAAGTGAAGTTTGCACTTTTAAACAACTTCCCTTGGATCACTTTTAATTTTCATAGAGCCTGACTCCTCTGAAGAAGGTTTAAAAGTGACTGACTTTCTTCTTTCTACTGTTAAATTGTCACTAAGTTATTTTTAATTCTGACAATGTCTTCAAGCTCTTTCTAAGGATATTAATCTCTCTGGGCAGTTGGAAAAAATTCTAAGTCAATTTCCTCTTACCTAGAACCAGCCTTTCACTTAGATAACACTTCAAAGGAAGCTTGCTTCACCACACAAGGTTGGAGCAGAGTGGAGGGGCTGAACACAGGTCAGTCTCATCGTCCCTAGTGCTTTTCTTTAAAAATCCACAAAATCTGGTCCTCAATAAATCTGAAATGAGCAAGGTCCACTATTGGCAGTGATTAATCTGTCCTGTCGAGTGTTCTCGGTGTTTTCCCCTACTTTAACTGCATAAGTGAGGGGGATTTTGTTGTTGTTTAATAACAACTCATGGTCTTTGTCTCCTGGTGGAAGAGTTCATTTTAACAGGCTACCTTAAAGATCTTCCCTCTTTCTCTCTGGCACACACACACACACACACACACACACACACACGACCTTTAAAATTCATAAGAAATTAGCTCTACTGATGGTGATGGGTAACGAGAGATACTTTGGTAGAGCATACCTACTCTCAAGATAGATCCCATCAACACAGATGTCCAGAGCAAGAGAATTTTACCTAGTCTGAAGAATCAGTTTAAAGTGCCTTTCTCAGATCCTCACAGAAAACAAAAATAGTGTTTTCACAATGAGAAGAGAGAATAAAACCAGGGCAGTAAGTCAACATGCCAAGAAAAAATCTCAAAGTTGTACATTTTAGAGTTGTCCCATCTTGAGAAACTTGAAGGGGAAACAATAGCACCCAGACGTATTAAGTGAAACCCTATGTCACTGTGCACAAAAGCGATGGAACCATATTTTGTCTATTTTTTAGTCGTCTACTAAAGCAAGTTTTAAGTGTAGTTGATTCTCCATTACTTGAGGTAGATACCCAATATTGTTTTCTTCCATCCTGAAATTGCTTTATTTGTATGTAGCATTCAATTTACTTCAAAAATTATTGAACATCTGCTAAGGATCAGGCACTGTACTAGACAATGGGAACACAACAATGAACTGAGCTTAGGACCAGCTGTCAAACTCTCAAGGACAAATGTAAGTAGTGAATGGTCTTAAATGTGATGTTAAGCTGACATGTGTATTTATTTTCTAGAGAAGAGACTGTGGGGATAAGGAGAGGAGGAGGTAAGCATAGGCAGAAACCTTAGATTTGGGCATCATTCAGGCCTGAAGAACTGTATATGATATGGCTCTTTTGAATTCACACCGAACCAGGTTCTAAAAAGATTATTACAACAATAAGCTATAATAGCAAAAATACGAACAAGGAGCCAATAAAGTCTATGCTAATTGAACATCAGGATAAAGTCTAGAATACAGATTTAGCGGAAAAGCGTGAATATATCAATAGGACAGCCATGTAAGAAGTTACTCAAAAGTAAAGAAATTTTAAAATGAATTATGGACAATGCAATCAAGCAACTTAGAGACATCGCACAGGCTTATCTGTGGGTCTGCATCAGAGGGAATGCTATACTCCTCAGTCTACATCTCTAGGGCACAACTGATGGGGATATTCCAGTGAGACCAATGTCACTCAGGACACAAAATAGAGGAACAGAAAGATGATAACACTAACTAAAGGAGAAGAGAAGTTATTACAACCGTCTTTGATTTCACAGAACAAATATGGCATATCAGAGCCAATCCATATAAACTACAACAAAAGTTGTCTCCTGTTCATGAGTGACCAGAGAAATATCAGCCAATCCATATAAACTACAACAAAAGTTGTCTCCTGTTCATGAGTGACCAGAGAAAAATCACTTAGAGTAATCCACAGTCACTATGCATTACCTATGCATAAAATGGCAGATAGGAGATAAAAACAGATGTTATTAGCATACAATTAATTTAACATGTTTATAGTACTTACTTTTAAGGAAAGGAAAAGTATTACTTTTAAAAACTTTAAAATATTCACTTGTTAATATTCATAGCTACCTTATAAAGTAGATACTGTTACCTCCATGTTACAGATGAATTAACTGAGGCACAGAGAAATCCACAGAAATTTCCAAGTCCAAAAGGCCAGTTAGTGGTAGATCCAGGATTGGAACCCAAGCAGTTTAGCTGCAAAGTCCATGTGCTTCACCGCTATGCCATTCTACCTCGAGTGCTGTCTTAGTCTGTTCTGTGTTGCTGTAACAGAATATTACAGACTAGGTAATTTATAATGGACAGAAATTTATTTGGCTCACAGTTCTGGAAGCTAGGAAGTCCAAGAGCATTAAAAGTAATACTTTTACTTTGCTTAAAAGTACTATAAACATGTTAAATTAATTATATGCTAATAACATTTATTTTTATCTCTTACCTGCCATTTTATGCATAGCTAATGCATAGTGAGTATGGATTACTATGCTCTTGGACTTCCCAGGCTCTGGCAAGGGCCTTCACACTACATCATCAGGGTGGAAGGGCAAAAGAGGGTGAGGGTGAACAAGCAAGAAGGGATTGAGGTCACTTTTTTTTTTTTGAGACGGAGTTTTACTTTTG
This sequence comes from Rhinopithecus roxellana, assembly GCF_007565055.1. Taxonomy (NCBI): domain Eukaryota; kingdom Metazoa; phylum Chordata; class Mammalia; order Primates; family Cercopithecidae; genus Rhinopithecus; species Rhinopithecus roxellana. Next base: position 112,230,234 of record NC_044551.1, read on the forward strand.
TTGCCCAGGCTGGAGTGCAATGGTGTGATCTCAGCTCACTGCAACCTCCACTTCCTGGGTTCAAGCAATTCTCCTGCCTCAGCCTCCCAAGTAGCTGGGACTACAGGCATGCGCCACCACGCCTGCTAATTTTATACTTTTAATATAGATGGGGTTTCTCCATGTTGGTCAGGCTGGTCTTGAACTCCCAACCTCAGGTGATCCACCCACCTCGGCCTCCCAAATTGCTGGGATTTCAGGCATGAAGCACCGCACCCAGCCTTGACCTCGCTTTTATAACCAACCCATGCTCACAATAACTAATCCACTCCCACAACAATAACATTAGTCCAAGCATTAGGGCTGCACCCACATGATCTAATCATCTTTTATGAGGCCCCACCTCCCAACACTGTTGCACTGGCAATTAAGTTTGCAATGCATGAACTTTGGGGAACACATTCAACCATAGCACATAGTCCCTTATGAGTGTGAATATAAGAACTTAGTGGTATCCTTTGTGTACTGCCCATAAAAGATACTGTAATGAGAAAAGAGAACTGCAATAATGCAAATATCACACCCTATTGAGAGAGCTTTCCATATCCAGTACATGTATACATTCATTCACTTTTTTCCTAAAATATGACACATATATTCTGTACATATGAAGATTTTAGGTGATATACCAATGAACTTTTATTTGATTTTAATGTACGTGGCAGATTATATTGTATATCGACTCAACTGTTATTTCAGTCCCTTTGTAGTTTCTTTCCTTTACTATAGAGGCTGGAAATACAAATAGGACTCCCTGCAATCTCCCGCATCTATGGTACAAGCATGTGACCTATGCTTTTTCAAACAGGCATGTCTTCACAAAATTTCAAAATGAGAATGAACAATGTCATCTGACAGTCAAGAGTGGGAGTTTGGGAGGTGAAGGGCCTTCTGAGGCAGCTGTGATGGGGCTACCATGGTGCTGCTACTCAAGCTCTGTGGTTTAGGCAATTTTGTTGGCTGTGTGCTTCTCAGCTGCCACAGCTCTGGCATTAGTGCACCCAAGCCTGATTCTCTGGACCTTTCAGAAATTACAGCCATTATGTAACATCCTTTAATAAAAATTCTTCCTTTTTTAATTAGCCAGAGTAGATTCTACTTTTGGCAACTAATTATCTTTCTTTAGATAATATATATTTCACATGTATACATATGTATGTGGCCAGCATATGAAACCCTATGATTTCACAAAAATCATGCTTTGCATGGAGCTAATATTAAAAAGTAGTCAAAGTAAAGAATACTAGTCAGGTGATATATGAATATGTTGAAAATTGTGAAGAAGTAAGTGAATGACTGGAATCTTAAAAATGGCATTAATTCCTCAAACTCCTCAGTAAGAAGAAAGTATAATTTCCACAATTCTACATCTAAATATACTGAAGTTTAGAGAGGTCTGATAATCTGCCCACCTTCACTCACTAGAAAGCATTCAGACCTGCCTCAGTCAGTGTCACATATGTGTGGTACCACACTCCCTTGTAATCATAATTCACAAATAAAATTGATAAAACATTAGGGCTTAAACCTTTGTCTCCACGTGTTTGATTTGTTCATGTCAGTCCTGAGAATACTGATAATCACTGAGGGCACTGGCAAAACACACGTTTCTGGACCTGCAAAACAAGAACCAGCTCCTGCTCTGTGAGGGGTGCACCAACTTCACTGGTGAGGGCCTTGCCTGGCAGCTAACTGACCTCTGGAAGAGGCAGCCTGGGAAGCTTTCTCAGAGGAGATGTGAAGGAATAATGGGCATTAATGGAATGGAGGAAAACAAAGATAAAGAATAGCTCAGGTAAAGGCGTGGCTCATTGGAAAAATATTAAGTAATGAAGTATAGCTGAAACATCAAAAACATGCTAGTTGGGCAGTGAAAGAATGCTGGGGAGCAGCAGGGGTCCTGCCTCCTCCTGGGGAGTTAGGACCGAAGCCAGGGACATTTGCCCCAGAGAGGAGGAACTGGCAGGACTGGCAGAGAAACCAGTTAAGAGACAATTACTTTAGTCCAGGGATGAGATAGTTGAGGCAGTTGCTCTCAACTATCACAGCAAGACAAGGATAGGGAAAAAGGAATGGTCGTGCACATTGTTAGGGTAAAAGATTTAATCAGATTGCTTTTCCACTCATTTCAGTGGTAACAGAGTGAAAATAAAAGATATCTGGATGCAGTGTAAAATGTTTGAGCTGTCTTCCCAGAAATGAATGCATATAAGAAAAGTGAGATATATTCATATATTATACCTTCAATAATTCCACAGATAGTCAGTGCAGTTGTAATAAAATGTCCTCTTACCTGTATTCTTGCATTCCCACAAACAGCTGGGACATGCATTATCACCGGCACTCCCTTTGTTTCATCTCTGAACTTTAGCTGAGATTAACTAAGGAGGAGATGACAGTTGTGTTGGGATTGGGATCATTGTGGTGGGTAGAGGAGAATTAGGTGGCATGCCTGATGCTGAGAGTAGTCCACAGCCAAAGGCATTTTAAGACCTGTAGAGGCAGAACTGGAAAATCATAGGTAGTCAACTGGCCTTTCAGAACAAGCTTCCTTAACTTTGAGATTTTCATCCTATACCTGGAAAACAGTATTACTGGTGATAGATGTGGCCAGTCTGGGAGCCCACAATAATTTAGAGAAAAGGAAAATAAGGTTACCTTATAATCTTATTAGCAAGAAAAAAAATATCCTGAGCCCCAAATGGTTTAAAAGGCTTAGAAATCTATAGTTGAAGGCTTAAAGGCTTCAACAGTATTTAGCCAAAAATACTAGAGATGTTGCTGGCACAAGTGCTTTTGAGAGGGAAAAATCATTAGTTCTCCATTACCATAAAAAGATGAGAGGCAAAAGGATGCATGCTATTTTTTTTTTTTTTTTCTGATGAAGGGTGGTAGTGAATGTAATCCCAGGAAAGCAAGACTAAGTCAGGTAGGGAAGGAGAGCAAACATAAGGAGTAAGTAACTGAGCCGGCAATCACTTCCCCAAAGCCAGGGCTGGCTGCTGTCTTCTTAGGCCATCGCCAGATAGGCTGTACAAACTCCTACATCTTGGCATCATCTACAGTCGAAAGAAGAAAAGCAAGCAATTAGCAGGGCACGCTGGCTCACGCCTGTAATTCCAGCACATTGGGAGGCCGAGGCTGGCAGATAACTTGGGGTCAGGAGTTCGAGGCCAGCCTGCACAACATGGTGAAACCCTGTCTTTACTAAAAATACAAAAATTAGTCAGGCATGGTGGCAGGCGCTTGTAATCACAGCTACTCAAGAGACTGAGGCAGGAGAATCGCTTGAACCTGGATGGTGGAGCTTGCAGTGAGCTGAGATCCTACCACTGCACACCAGCCTGGGCAACAGAAAGAGACTCCATCAAAAGAAAAGAAAAAGGAAACGAAAAGGAAAGGAAAGGAGAGAAAAGAGAAAAGTAAAAGCAAAGGAAAGCAAGTAATTTGACCACTGTCTCTTCCTCTCCTATCTTTCCTTGGTCAATGTCTACTCCATGATGCATTAAGTTCCCTACACTGTGAATTATGTTACCCGGACCCTCTGGGCAACATTGGGAGAGGCAGAGCTTCTGCAGCAGAGACAGGAGCAAGTGCAGAAGTCTCCTTATCAGTGAGTGCTATGTGTGAGGATCCTGAAATGTATGTCCCGGAACATGAGAGCAGCCTGAGCTTTTTACCCCTGGAAACAGTGTAAAATGTCACTTGGGCAACTCTGGCTGTGAATGTGAGGCCAAGGTGTAGACAGGGCTAAGCTGATCTGAAATAGTGAATAAATAGGGGCTGGTACAACTGCAGACCATGTGTGGCCATAAAATTTGAATGTGGTCATAAATGTTCAATTAACTCCAAATTTCTTCTATACCTTAGAAGCTCAAAGTTGAATTTCTGCCCAAGTCTGTTTTCTAAAAACAGCAAATGAGTTTATGTAATATTCAGAAATTTATTTAATAATTATGTTTCAAGGACTATTGAACTCTAACCTTGAGGCTAAGAATTATCTGTTATAGAAAAGTATTTGTTAGAATATTTGGTGTAGAAATTAATTTTTTCACTTAAACTTGTAAACTACTCTAGTAAGAGAAGGATAAATGCACTTACCAGTCCTATGGTAATTAATCATCAACCATGACTTCTGTGACTTTGTTATAATAGTCCCTTATTGGGAACATATCTAAAAGCCTCCCTCCTGGAAAAATTAGTTTTTGTTGGTAAAATAAATATGTGATTCCTTCTATTCTCAAGTAAACATCTCATTATTCCATACTTGTAAAAAAAACTTCATATAATATATCTGATTAATGATCTGAGGAGATCATTAATGTTTTGAATGGCAAATTTTAGAATAGCCATTAATATTATGCAAGTGAAGACTAACAATATAGAGAGTTGTTCTCAAATTAAATTGGAGCAAATAAAACAAAAATCAAATTCTATTGACAGTATACACAGACCCCTGTGGGAGGAGTGGGGTATGAATACACACACACAAAAGATAAAACAAATCATCACAAATTTATGGATGCTTTTGCCTAATCCTTCACATATTTCCATTCTTTCCAAATTTTCTATATTTATATTAATTTCTAATCAGAAAAGTATAATTTTATAATTCTGACTAGAATCTTAAAATGAATAAAAATACCCAATTTAGCTATGATAGGTATAAAACAAAATATTTAATAATTTAAACAGAAATTGAATCACTTATATCCCATTAGATTAAAGATGCATGGACAAAGGGATTTGATTTGATTTGCTTAGAGGAATTATCTCATACTACAGAGACAAAACCAGGAGAGCTTGTTGAAAATGTAGCTTCATTTCATCAATTTCAACTTAGCAAGTCTGGGGTGAGACCAGAAATCTGCATTTTATCAGGTTGCCAGGTGATTTCAATGCAGCTGGTTGGAGCCACATTTAGATAAATTCTGGTCAAAAGGGAAGCCCAAAGCATTAACCTTTCAGAGACTCTCCATATGCCATCTAGGAACAATATTGCTCTGGCTCAAAAATTCCCAATTATCTGGTGTCTGTGGCAGATCCTACTGTGGACTCTGACACTGTCTCCTCCTTTTTCTGATTCATTTAGCACATTTCTTATGATTGGTTTTCCTTGTGGTTTACCTAAGTGGGGAAAATGAATTGTTTTGTCAACATTGGCAGCTGAGGTGGTTTGAATGTCCTTACTATGAAATAATAAATTGATATTCAGTGTATATATCAGTCTCCCTGATCTCAGTTATGTGAGTCTACTCCCTGAAACTTGGGTCCATTTACAGATAGTCATGTGAGTTCTCAAAACTTGAATCGTGGCCAGGCACGGAGGCTCACGCTTGTAATCCCAGAACTTACGGAGGCCACAGCGGGCAGATCATGAGGTCAAGAGATCGAGACCATCCTGGTTAACATGATGAAACCCCATCTCTACTAAAACACACAAAAATTAGCTGGGCACGGGGGCACGCGCCTATAGTCCCAGCTACTTGGGAGGCTGAGGCAGGAGACTCACTTGAACCCAGGAGGCAGAGGTTGCAGTGAGCCAAGATTGCACCCCTGCACTCCAGCCTGGTGACAGAGCAAGACTCCGTCAAAAAAAAAAAAAAAAAAAAAAAAAACACCCTTGAATCGTTCAGCTGGAAGCCTGTGAGCCCCTTTCCCACAGTACTGTGTATCCGTTGTTATTGCCATCCTGGCATTCTTTCACGTTTTTCTGATATAGCAAAACAGCATTTTTAATTTTCCCAGGGGAATTGCTCTCAGATTCCTCCCAAATCTGAAAATGACAACTTACTCTAGACGTGTCCATTTAAACTCAACCCTAGGGTTTTGCCCAAAGTAAAACTATGCCAAGAGGTAAAGCTTGTATCTGTTGGTTTGTATCATGGAGCCACAAGAGAAAAATGTTCCTAAGAACAAAGCCATCATAAACAAAAGAAGGACCAAGAGATGGGGATAAAATTGGAGACAGAGAAAGAAAGTTCTTTATGACACCATTGCTTGAGTCCTCAATACATCTGGTCCTTTATGCCACTTAAGCTAACCCAAGTTGATTGCTGAGAAACCAATGCAAACAACTTTTTTCCAGAAAGATTAAGCTCTGAACAAGAAACCTTCCAATATGTTAAACAGACTTCTGATTCCCTTATATTATGACTCCTACAGTCAGGCTCAGACTGGATTGCAAAATGTAATGATAGTCATATAAAGCCACCGACATTTAGGAACCACCCAGTCTCATGAAATAACTAAACATGGCATAATGTTTATACAACCAAAATTGTTTTCCCCATTGCAAAAAATAAAAAGAATAAAATAAATTTAAAAATGTTTAAAAAGACCTGTATAGGAGAATCGTTAAAGCTCTTAGCAACAACTCACTGGTGTCTTGCTTCTTTCTGGAAGATATAAAGCATGCACACTCCCCTCTATACCAGGAAAGACTTGGCTCTGTAAAATAGTAAAATAAGAACCAAATCCTTGAAGCTGCAGACGAAAGCAGAGCTGCTACTACTTACCACTTTTGCAACTGTCCATGGAAAGTGTTTAGTTTGGTGTGATTATTAGAAGGGTAAAGACCAGTCAAGTCTAATATTGCATTTATGTTGATACTAAGCATATGGCTAAGAGATTCTCTCAGTCTTAGAATGTAGTCTACAAAAGCATTATCAAAATAAGGCACACCTACAGTGGTTCAGCAAAAAACAATAAATAAATTTAAAGTACACAAAAAGGTCATTCACCTCAGATTTCCTCAACTTCTTTTCTGTGTCTCTTGGTAAGCACTTCATTTACACATAGGTGTCCTTCCACTTTTGGACTTGGGTGAAACAACATATTGCGTGGCATGGTGTCTGGATTTCCAAGTAGCCACTGAGAAGCCAAATGTGGCGTTAGCTTCCCATGGGGTAAAACTTCATCAATAGGAGATGAAACAGGAGAGCACTAGAAAGCTAAGGTCTTTCGTCTTCTCTCCTATGAACTACTCCAGGGGACAGTTCCCCTTCACAATCCAAATATCAAGTGCATATACTATGTCACTCTATAAGTGACACTGGTAGAGGTGGCACTACAAGTGACATCACTCACTTGTAGTGTGACATAGCGTATCCATCCCAGCTTGTTATTTAACAGTAGCCAGTGCGGGAATACATGGCATCACATCACATCACATTTTCTCTTGTCTTTTTCATCCTGATGCTCTGGGTTTGAACAGCCCCACAAAAACTAATAGCACCCTAAGCATTGTGCCTTGGGTTCCCATCTCTGGATGATACAAGGGAAAGACTGTTGAAGCTACTATATCTTTGTTCACTATCACTAATAATTTTATTAATGAAATTAATAATAATGTTTACCTTCTAATATACAGTAACACAGGGTTAATTTGGCTTTCCACTTTGAGCTGAAGATGACAAAACATTCCTTGTTTATACAGGACCTTTCAAAATGCCCCCTTTATATCACTACCAGGAGTGCAAGGAATCCACTTGTGTTTCAGCGATATATTGTTCCATAACATGCCACCCAAAGCTAAATGACCTAAGGCAATAATGGAGAAAGGAGACCTTTCCTGCATAGTTCTGTTCTTGGTAGCATTATCTGGGGTCACTCACAGGGTCAAATTTGGCTATTGACTGGGCTGGGACAGAAGGTCTAAGAGAGCTTCCCTCACACATCTGATGTCTCAATGCTCTCTCACATGGTGGCTCTGCCCACAAGGCTAGCTGAAGCCTCCTCACCGCACTGTGGACTTTGAATGGTTCTCCCTCTAGCATGGAGACTGGCTTCCCAGGAGGACACAAAAACCACCATCCTCTTAAGGCCTGGGCTCAGAAGCCCCAGAATGTCACTTTCACTGAGTTTTGTTGTTCAAAGGAAGTCACAAAAGCAGCAGGATCCAAAGGGACGGGAAATAAACCCTTCCTCTTGATGAGATGAACGGTGTGTCTGCACAAAGTGAGAGGCATTAGTAGCTGCCATCTTTGGAGACTGTCTACCATGGGGGTTCCTAAATGTGTCTACATGTTAGAATCAGCTGGGGATCTTTTTAAAACTACAAGCATCCAGGCCACTCCCCCAAACCAATTAATTTACAATCTCTGGGAGTAGAACACAAGCAGTTCGTTAAGCTCTCCAGGTGATTCCAATCTGAGGACAGGTCTGGGAACCCCTGATCTACCATAACTTGTAAGAAAAGAGATTTAGGAAAGCTGAAGGCTCTAGCTGTGTGGTCACCTGTCATTTCACAGTCTGCTCAATGGCTTGTCTTAAAACACACCAGGAGTTTAAATGTTAGGCTATGCACCAATCACTTTAAAGTACATTAAAGCTGCCATAATAAACTAGCTTAGTATGCCTTGTAGGGTGACTAACTTTCCGGTTTGTCTGGGACTGAGTGATTTCCTAGGACACAAGACTTCCAGTGCTAAAATCAGGACGGTCTGGGTCAAACTGGTGCAGCTGGTCAGCCTAGCATTGCCTTATCTCCCTCTGGTGGAGTAGTCATGTTCTGATTAATTTTATTTCTGAAATGCACTTCCATTATCCTCACCTGAGTCTTCTCAAAATTAGCTATTTGGGCCAGTGCTGCTTGAATTATGTTCGACAGACTTGCAGCATGAGCATCACCTGGAAGCCTTTGTTAGAAATGGAAATTTGGAGGTTGGGGGCAGTTCTCTAGACACTGAGTCAGAATTTCTGGGAGTGGGACACAGAAATCTGTGTTTCGCAAACCATGAATTTAAGAAGCACTGATCTGGGCTGCCATGCTTTCATCTTCCTCTGTCTCTACTGTCCTGCATATGGCAAAATCATGTTTCTGTATTGCACCAAGCGTATAAAAAGCATAGCAGGATCAGTCAATCAATGCCGACTGGCCAGAGATGCCCTGACAAAGAGCGGCCTCAGTTGCAGACACATACATGATAATCATCCTCTGGGGCTTAGTTTTTGTCAGTCATTTGTCTGAGGAGCTGCATGAAACTTTTTTTACATCCACAGTAGGGGCTAGATAGTGGCATGAGGGAGGAGCTGGGTACAGCTGCCTGCAGTTGCTAAGGCCTGTCTCTTTCAGGACACACTAAAACTGTCAATACAAGTGAGCAAATTTTTCTCTGACCTGGAAAGAAAAAACTCTTCCTTAAAGTTAAGCAGAAAATCAAGCTTTATCTTTGACTGGATGCTTGATTTTTAATGGGAATTTATAGCAAAAATCATTCAGGTTTTGGTAATTTGGAAATCATGCTCTTTTGAATTAGCTTGGAATGAAGTTTACCTAAATGCAACGAAGAGTTCTGCCTAGAAAATTAATATCCTAAAATTTTAACTGCCTTAAAAGAAAAACAGGGTTTTTTTTAAGGACCTATCTGTTTATATTCAATGGATTTTTTTTTTTTTTTTTTTTTTTTTTTTTTTTTTTTTTTTTTTTTTTTTTTTTTTTTTTTGAGGCGGAGTCTCGCTCTGTCGCCCGGACTGGAGTGCAGTGGCCGGATCTCAGCTCACTGCAAGCTCCGCCTCCCGGGTTTACGCCATTCTCCTGCCTCAGCCTCCCGAGTAGCTGGGACTACAGGCGCCTGCCACCTCGCCCGGCTAGTTTTTTTTTTTGTATTTGTAGTAGAGACGGGGTTTCACCGTGTTAGCCAGGATGGTCAATGGATGTTAATAAGTACATGTGAGGTCTTATACATGATAGAAGAGACTAATGCAAAACACTTTTTAACAACACATACATTGGAAGTAAAACAAAGATATTTCTTAAAACACAAACACACACTGTAATTGAGACTTTTTGCTAATTCAGACTATTCTCCCTGCATATAGGACAAATTTCTTACTAGGATTTCTTCACCAGTCAATGAACATGTAACTTGATCCCTAGTACACTGAAGCAAATGGAAATTAAAAGGCCCTCTTCAAAACTCACTTTTGATAAATTATTTCTCATGTGTTTCACAAACCTCATATTTAAAGTCAAAGAAAATGATCAGTAAACCTATTTTTCTCCTACATAAGACATTATAATCAAAGTTATTGTGGTAACATATCTGTGGAGGTAGGGTGCTCTTTCAGTACTTCTGAACCACTTACAGCCAAAATCATCCTCTTGCTGCACTGCAGGTCTGGCAGGTCTTTGCGCTGCCCTGCCCAGATATTCTGTGGGCAGCAGAAATACTTACTGTAATAACATCTTACACAAAGATAAAAACACAGAAGTAGATGAGGTAAACACATGTTTTTCTGGGCAACAAACTCATTTTCGCACATTATAATTACATGACAAATAAGTCTGTGAAGTTTACTTTCCTTAATTTTACAAAAACAAAAGAACCCATATTTCTTAAATAATCATAAGCAAATTTTAATCAATGATGTATTCTGTATGAGAAGATGTCTAAATATTTCATAAATGACCAACTACAATTGGTCATCTTTGGGGAAATGTAAATAAGTCATTCAATTTTTAAGGAGGATAAATTAATTCCTATATTTTTTCTCTAGTCAAGAGAAACATCCAGCTGATTGGACAAGCTTCGTAAAACTGTGGTATCTGAAGGTTCTCCTGCCAGATCCTCCACTTCCCAGTTGCACAAGCATAGACAATCAACCTAATGTCTATCACCAATCCCGCCTCCCAGGGAAACCATCGTGATCCTCACCTGGGCTTTGCCTCCCAGCCAATGCTGAAATTGAGTCCCAGAGATCAGAAAGGTTGCACAAACCCACCTGAATGGGATGAGTTGTCTGTGTAAGTCTACAGAGAACAAAGGTCCCAACAGGAAAGTTAAACTTAGCCATCAAATCCAAGCAGTGAACTCACAATCAGAATCAAACCCCATGCCCACAAAGGTGGCAAACTAGATCCCTGAGTGGGAACAGTGCACAAAAGGGCTGGAAGGACAAATCATGGCAGTGTCCTGCACGACACACTTCTGCCTTAGTTTTAAAGGCATCTGCTCAATGGAGTCTTAGATTTCACTTATAAAATGGGTGTAGTATCTCTACCTATCTCATAAAGTTGTGAAAATCAAATGAAATAATTAAAAGTAAACAGTTGTAAACTGTAAGTAGATGTACAAATACAAGGGACCATCACTATTACTATGTTCACACCATTCTTCTCAGCAGTAGTGGGGGTGGGGGATAGTGTCTTGGAGTGAGGGTACTGGGGGTGATCCCATGAATGTATATATCGCAATTGTCTGTTTATTTGTCTGTCCCCCCGGCCAATAACTAGACTGTGATTTCCTTGAAAGCAGAGACTGTGTCTTAGTCATCATTGCATCTCCATTCGCATAGTAAGACATTCAATCACTGTTTATGGAATGTTGAATGAATAAATTCTGAATCCTCACTATTATTCAGACTCCCAGCTGCCCATGAATTATGTGCAATGGAATACTATGTAGCATAATGTGAGAAATGGAACAGCAAATGTCCATGTGCCCAGGAATAGTTCCCCATCTGCCTAAAATGGCTACTACTCCACTGCCAGAACACTGGCCCTACTGGGTAAGGAGGCTGAATTCTGAGAATTAGAAGTATTACTTGAAATTGGTCAACAAAGACAGCATTGACAATTAAATGGCTTGGAAAATAATAATACCCAAATTTCTACTCTGCCCTTCTTACATGCCTGGTACTACACTAGAAACTTCACACCCTTATCTTATTTAAAACTCACAACTACACTATACAGTAGGTTTTGTTATTACCCATGTTTTACAGATAAATAGTCTGTAAGAGATTGTGACCTAACCAAGTCACATATGGTAGAGCCAGAATGGAACTGCAGGTCTAGTATATCCTAAAGTCTACATTGTTAAGCAATCCCATACTCAGCAATGTCTGAGAAAAGGGAGGTCCTTGTGACTTTATCATTAGAACGGGATGGTCTCTTCTGGATCACCTCAAAGTCAAGCAAAAAAAAAAATATATTCTTCATTTTCCCTCACTCCGTTCCTTCCTTCCTTCCACCCTTTCACAACTGCTGCTCACACACTGTATGTCAGGCACCATGCCAGGCACTAAGGTACACCAGTAAATAAGGGACAAAAGGCATCCATTTGAGGAAAGAACACAGATAAGAGACGTGAACTGCAACGAGAGGGTGGAGGCTGACAAAATAAATGTCCCCAAGGGAATGGGATGTGGTGGCATGGGAGAACCATGCCAAGCCCAAATGTAGCAGGGCAGGGCCAGCTGCCCAATCCCAGTGCGAAGGTATTAGAAACGCACGTGCAGGCTAAGTGCTGCATACTCACAGCTGTGTGATGGGATGTGCTATCCGGTATGCGAATGCCTTAGCAACCATTTTCTAAATGAGATTTCACAAGGGACAACACACAGCCTGAGGTACTGTGGGGCTAGGGCTGGTAGGGAGTGTTTTGGCCAGTGCCAAGCTAGTTACCTGGTGACTATCAAAAATGTCTGCAATACACTGGCCTTTAAACCGAACCTCACGGCTCCACTGGTATCAACTGCCTTGATCCTTTCATTCACCCACTTCAGTCCTATCTTCTCTCGATGATTTCACTGTCTCTCATCACCCATGAGATCGGCCATATTCTTAGTTGTGACCCTGTTTCTGGCTCAACACTCTTTCCTCTTCCTTGTTTGACCTTCAGGAGCTCTCCTGGCCATCCTGCATCCTCACTCTCTAGTTTCTGCCATTTCTGGCTGCTCCGAGTAGCTCTGGGGTCTCCTAAAGGGCTGGCACTACCATTAGACTTGCCTCAGCCCAAAGAGGGATTGAAAACAACACAGTCTCAGCCTTCAGACACCAGCAGCATCAGAAACCTGGGCTAGTTCCTCCCCTTCCCCTTGTTTATGCATCCTTCTGTCATCTGTTCAACAAATATTTACTGATAACCTATTACTCCTTATACTTTGCTGGGGTAAAAAAGACATAATTTCTCTGCCCCAAAGGAATTCACAATCTGACAATGACCACTAAGTAGAGAACTTGAGCTATACCATCTATATACCTGTACTTCCCACATTCATGACTCTTGGCCTGAAACCTCCCTCAAGCTTCACACTCATGTCTAACTCACTATCTGATATTTGTACTTGGCTGAGAGCATTTTAAAAATAATATGATATGTGCAAAATATGACTTATTTGAATGTGAATCTTCCCTGCTCTTTCTGTTCTTTGTACACAGCACCAGTATCCTTGCAGTTAAATAAAAATCCAGGAGTTATTTTTCTTTACTCTCTTTCCCTTAATAACCCTTATATCTAATCCATCAGCCAACCTTATCCATTCTGCCCTCAATTGTGCCCTGAATCTATCCACTTTTCCTTAAGTCTATGCACAACACCCAGATCCACCAACAGGCTATTGCTGACCTACAGAGCTCTCTGTGCAATTTGAAAAATATGCCCTTCCTCCAGGCCTTCACAGCCTGGCAACGGGACATTTCTTGGCAACAGGAACATGGGCTGAATTTCAGCGACTTGCCCCCCCGAGCTGGTCTCCTACACAATAAGTAACCTGCAGAAACACAGTCGCAGTCCTGCCCTCAGCTTCTCTCCTCTACCATTGCAGGAGCCTCCCAACTGCCCCTCCGATAGTCCAGTCTCCACGCAGCTCCACAATGGTCTTTTAAAATCTTAAACCCAATCACGTCTCTTCACTGCTTAAAACTTTTCCACCCTTTACCTTGACCTGCAAAGCCCTGCAGGATCTGGTCCCAGTCCACCTCTCTAATCTGCTGACCCACTGTGCCACTCTAGGCTGCTTTTCTCTTCCTTGAAAACATCAAACTTCTTTCTCCTAGTAGAGCCCTCCCGACAAAAGTATCTACCTTCCTTTCTTTCCTGTTTCCACTTAGGACCACAGTACATAGAACTGAGTTCATCTTAATACCTGGTCCACCATATACTCTCATCATTAGCCCATGCATGCCCTGTCATACTTTGTTATTTACTAGTTATTTTTAATAACGCAACAAGCATGCCTGGCCCTACTAGCCAAAACTCAATTGTGACCTGCCAAAACACAGTTACTGACTTGCCTCTAACTAACCATATGGTGCCCCTGTTTCTCCTCCATCAGAGGTAACCATAATCACAAAATCACAAATTTTATGTTCATCATTCTCTTGCTTTCCCATTTATATAACGTTATTGCACGTGTGCATACACACACACACACACCTCCTACCTAGTTTTTTATTTTAGTAGTTTTTAATATGCTACATGTAATATTTTAGACTTAATTTTCACTTAATATTATATTGCTAAAAGCCAATCATATTGTTATGTCATTTTGTTTATTCATCTTTGCTGTATAATATTCCTTTGTGTAACAATACTATTCATCACTAGTATTAATCACTAGCTCAAGGTGCTAGGCCTTCATGGTCCCTCCAGGTTTTCATTATTGGAAACCAGGGTGTTAAGCATATTCACATGCATGTCTTCTGTTGAACATGTAAAAAGTTTCTCACAGGTATAAAGCTAAAAGCAAGTTGAACTGTTGGTTCACACATGTTCGAACGTTCAAATTAGGATATAATATCAAACTGTTTTCCAAAGTCATTGTACCAATTCATAATCTCACCAGCAATGTTTGAACATCCTTTGGACCCACATCCTCTTCAACCACTTGGTATTGCCAAACTTTTTAATTTGGAGCCAACCAAATGCATATAAAAGAATATCTCAGTGTGGACTTAATTTGCATTTCCATGATTACTTAAGTAACAACCATCACTTCATACGTTCATTGGCTATTTGTCTTTCTTCTCAGTTCTTCAGGGTCTCAGCCTGAATATCACTACCACCAAGAGAACTTCTCTGTCCACTCACCATGGGAAGGTAGCCAATCTAGCACACTACTCTGTTCTCTTTTCTTCATGGTATTTACCACTACCTGAAATCATCTAGTTTGTTTATTGATACATAGTCTGTCCCCCTCAACTGAAACACAAGCTCTAAGGATCTTGGTTGCCTTGTCCACTGTTGCATTGCCTAGCACAGCACTTGGCACAGAGGGGATGGATGAATATGTGAGTGACAGAGATGTGCAATGTATGAAGAGCTCTGTTCTAGACTCAGAGGCTGAGCTTCAATCTCGGCTTCCCAACTTACTAACTGTATGATTATGAATGAATTACTTAATCATCTGTTTCTGAATTACCCCATCTGTAAAAAAGACATAATAGTAGTCCTTACTCCATGAGGTAGTTATGATGTTTAAATGAGTTAACATTTGTAGAGTTCTTAGAATACCACAAACACTGCAGGTGTTCAATAAATGTGTTGTTATTATTACTAATGTGTGATTTTTGTTATTACTATCCATGACTTGAGGGCATAAAGGCACCAAACCAGCCTGAACTCAGTGAGTTTCTTCCTTCCCGCAAGCTCTGCATCCCCTGGTCTTGCAGATGCCCATTCCCACACCCTAGAGAAAGAAGTAGAGGAAGTAGGACAAACTTCTTGGGGCAATTTATTTTCCAGAAAACAGTCTGGTCACCCCCAACTTGAAGAAGTTGAACAGCAGCACAGAGTAGGTGCTTAAGAAAACCTAATCAATAAATAACTCATAAACCACCAATCCATATACCCTATAACCTCAGCATTACATTACACAGAAAAATCACAACCTTCTGCCCTCTCTCCCTTCATTTGGTTCATATTTTCATAGAAAGGAAAGAGAAGTTAGAAAGCGGGATGGCAAAATAAATAAAAGATTGGATAAGGAAAGAGGAGAGCTGAGAAAACGACAAGAGGGGAGGGATGGAAGATGGAAGGGAGCATAGGGAACTTCAGGTCGCGCTGTGGCATGGCCTCTAGTGCAGAACGCTAAAATGCTGAATATAGCCTAAGGGAGTCCCCCATCCAGGAGAATGTTTCTTTTTAAGGTATGAGTGGGTGCTGGAGAAAAGTAAGCAGGAGGGAGGGGAGGAGTGAAAGCCCAGGCAAACTTCACTTTAGTATCTTGCCTGGGGGAGGCTGGTCCCCATTAAATCTGTGGCCCTAGTCAATGTCACCTTAGTCGCGACCTTACCTCTTTCTGCAACCAGAAGTCCCGCTTCATTTGAAACTCAGATTGGCCTCAAAGCGGTCAATGCGGCCTTGGTTAAATGCGTCAGTGGGCAAAGCTGAAGTGCGAGTCCACTGGGAATCCCAGCAGGTTCGCCGGGAGAAAGTGTTTCCATCTGAGAAGAATCAGGAGTCCTAGCCAGGACCCGCTGCCTCTCCAGGCGTCCAGTGCTGTGCCTGCTTGCGGCCCGGGAGAGCGCCCCCAGCTCCGCAGCTTCGGGGCGCAGAGAGCCTGCGGGAGAGCTCCGGGGCGCGGGCGAGCCGGGCCCCCGCTGCCCACTCGCTGCTGATTGGGGTCCACCTCTGGGGCGCCCAGCTCCCACTTGGCTGCCCCTGCTTCGGTACTGACTGTGCTCAACACCGAACCGAATCCCAGGTGCCCCGCCGGGACTGGGGACTCCCCCCTTCTCGAGTCCTTGGCTGGCAGGAGCGAGTCCTGTAGGCGGGGGCCAGAGCGCTCAGGGTAGCGCCGACCTTGAGGCCGCCGAGGGGTGTGCATGCGCCAAAAATAAACGCGCGCGCGCGCGCACCGCTTCCATTCGGTACTTCCCTCCCCAAGGAAGTAACAGTCCTTAAGCAGCACGCAGCGCTGGGGAGGGAACGCCGCTGAAGGGTGAAAAGCAACATGAGTCCCAAAACCAAATGTAGGGATGATTTTAATTTTAGGTTTGGATGTATGCCTCTCGAAGGTTAAAAATAAAAGATATGGAACAAATTCCATCATGGGTGTGTTCTAAGGCCGAATTTCAGGTGTTAACCGGAGGGAGCTGCAGAGGAGAGAGAGGGAGGGAGAGAACTCGCAGACTATGTGTTGTTCCAGTGCAAGGTGAGAAACGTGCCTCGATGCACATTTCCAGCGTGGTCTCCATCACGCCCTCCCCGGCTGCCGCAGGAGCTGCCCGGTGTCGCACGGGTTAAGGCCGCGCGCCCGCCAGCCGGCTTCCCCCGGCGCAGAACGCGCGCGGCGGCGGAGGGGAAGCCGGGAATCTCCCGCCCGCTCCCCGCCGGAGGGCGCTTCCCGCCCCGCTCTATTTATAGCTGCACTTCCAGCTGCTGCAGGGAACTCACCAGCCGCGCTGAGCATTTTGAGTTCTCCAAGAGCCTTCCAGACAAGGGATTTTCATAAATTCTGTGAATGGCAGCAATGTCTCCGGCGTTCTGGATTTTGATTGCCACTGTTCAGTCTGCCTTTCATATATTCCATTTCCAAGTTGAAAAAACAAAAACGGGAGCCGAGAAGATTGTGAGACAAGAGGTGAATGCCGGCGGGCTGTGATGCAGGGGACCCCTTTGTTATCGCATGCCTGAAAGAACAAAAGCAATCCTCCATGGATTCCCTGGCTTCAGGCTCGTTTCATATTTTCGGCAACACTCAACCTGTCCAAGGTTTTGCCTGTCAGCCATATGGCAAAAAAGAGGTATGAAGCAAATTTAAGGTTCATGAAACATCACATCCTCTGCCATCTGATGACCTGCTTACAAGGGGTCTCAGGGCTGGCTGTCTGCATAAAAAGCACAGTTAGGTGGTCTCTGCATCAGACCCTCCACCAAACGCCCAAAGACAACAGGCTAGTTATGGTACCACATATGGGTTCCCGGCCCCAGTGGATCCTGGTGACACAGGAAAAAACCAATTCTGTTGCCTGGAGTGTTACCTTCAGTGTTAAATGGAACACACTGTACCAGTCTGGAAGGTTCTAAACTGATACCTTGCTCCCAAGCCCCTTCTTCCAATTACTCCTTCCTGAAACAGTATTGAGCCTCTGTGATTTGCAAAGCCCCCATAGGCGCCCTGGGAGCTACGGAGGAACAAACAGCATCTGCCCTTGCAGCATTTAGCTAAGACTCTGCTCTAATAACTGTGAAAGGAAGCTTGCACAGCACCAAAGGGGCACTCAGGGAGGTCTGAATGGTGGTGCTAAGCCACCCACTTCCCCTCCTTCCCTATCCTCTCGCTTCCAGTCTCCAAGTTTTCCTTTTAGGGTTGATTCCAGTATAGTGAGAGTTATTTATTTAACTGCATTTAATCAGAATGATCCTAGAATGGGACTTCCAATTAACGGAACTTTCCAGTAATCTATGAGCTAAGTAGAAACCCCTTTTGGTTTAGTTTGTTGTTGAAGCACTTTGCCCTTGTATTCACTTTCCTGCTCTAGTAAAGAGAGGGTACTGAATATGCCTTTTCAGGGACCAGCCAGGCACTGGGAGTGCATCAGGGAGATGCCCATGTCCTGAGTTCATCCCAGCTATTTATGTGATCTTGTTCAATTTACTGTATTGTCTGTGCTTCAATTCCTTATCTATCAAATGTGAATAATAGTAAGGTCACAACAACATGACCTCAATTCTTTTAAAGAGCCCCAGAACCTTTGAAATTAACCTGTGCTGGCAGCTGTGCTTGCTTACAGAAACCAAGGGCAGGTTGAATGCCAGTGACCACGAATGAGCCAAATGAAAAGATGAGAACAGAGCTCACCAGTGCTACCCCTACCTGAATCTTCCCTTCACTACCATTATAAAATCTCTGCAGGGGACAGAGATGGGGGAGGAGATGCACTTTGCTAGGCACATACAGGGTCCAGTGCAAAAGAAAGAAGACTGCACACACTCCAGTTCTCCCTCAAAGGCCCCACATCTTTCCGCAAATGCTCGCCCGCAGTCTCCACCTTCATGCCCTAAGAGATCTTAAAAGTCCCCTTCAGACCCCTAAGAAGGTACTTGGAGCTTGAGCACCCCTTCTCCATTCCTTGATCAACAAATAAAGTTTTTGCTCTACTTCACAGAAACTGGTCCTGTTCTATTGGTGTGAACAGCACCAGGCAGGAAAATAACCCACTGATGTCAAATGACCCCCCTGAAGGGTCTGCGACAGTAATGGTAAATACCACATGGCTTTCTTGTGAAATTAAAGGCAGTAATCTACATAAATTACTTAGAGTAGTGCCTGGCCTATGGTAAAGCTAGTAAATATTAAATGTTATTACTGCACAAATATGAGCAGTTGATTTGGTTGAATTTGTACAAAGGGGTATTTAAGTAAAACCTGTTTTATCTGTGTAAATCCATGCTATAAATTAATTTCCTTTTCATTGTATTAAAGGAGATCCCCCGAGTCATTCCATGTATAAGGGAGGGCCCTGGTCATTGACCTTGCATTTTATTCTTGCAGTGAAAGAAAACAGCTCCTCGAAAGGCCCTTAAAAAGTTTGCTGCTAATCCATATAAAACACACTCTGACACCCAGGGTAAAGAATCACCCGCTTACACTGGTTCACTGCTGTCCTGAGGAAAACACTTTCATATATGAAAAGTTCTTTAAACATACAAACACTCCATGAATTTTTCCAAGGGGCTATGAAAGGGAGGTATTGCTAGTTAGCTGAAAACTTGAAGCTCAGTACAGGTTTGTACAGTGTCTTATTTCTCCTTCTAAAAAATTAGGCTCCAGAAGGTAGCAACTGGGTTCTATAAATAGTAATACTCTGGCAGAGAGGCCTGGTTATCTTCTCCAAGATCCATATTCACCTTCTTTAGAAGAAAACCCTTGATGTTTAGCCTTGCTCCCCCCAGGTGTGGTTCTGTTACTAAATTCAGGCTAATGAGCTATGAAAGTGTCATGTGGAAGATTCCAAGAAATGTCTCCAAAGATACTGACTGTGGTGGGTTTTTACTGTGTCAACTTGACTAAATTAGAATGATACATACCAGAATTATGTTCCCCATATGGTTCTGAGCTAGCATAGGCCACAAGAGAAATTTACACAATCTTGGATGGTAGAGGCAAAGCAGCAGCCATGTTTATGCTAGGAGGGTTGGTGTAGAGTCAGGTGCTGCTACAGCTCATGGACCTGATCACAGATCTGCTGGCTCACCTTGTCAGCATGAGATAGAGGCCAGGTTTGCAGCAACTCCTGCTGAATCTCCTCCTTTAGCTTCTCCAAATCCTTGACAAGGTACATGTTAGCTCCATGACCAACAGCATTAACTTCCCCTGCAGGTCACCAGCATGACCAAAGTTGGAGGCTTGGAGGTAGAGATTGATGCAGGTTTGACTTTGTCCTCATGTGTTCCAGGGTATCATTATTCTCTTTCATATCATGTCTGTATCACTTAGGGTTTCACCAGAGAAACAATCAGGAAGGGACACACACATGCAGTTATCTCTCAGTACCCGTGAGGGATTGGTTCCAGGATGCCCCCAGGATACCAAAGTCCACCGACGCACAAGTCCCTTATGAAAAATGGAGTGGCATTTGCATATAACCTATGCACATTCTTCTGTACACTTTAAATAATATCTAGATTGCTTGTAATAGCTAATACGATGTAAATAGTTGTTATACTGTGTTGTTTAGAGAATAATGACAAGAAATAAAGTCTGTACGTGTTCAGTAGATGCAACCATTCATTTTTTTCCCAACTTTTTGGATATGGAGGGCTAACTGGGTATATAGATCTGTGTGTGTATATATATATATATATATATATAAGCTTATGTGCTTGTCGGGGTTGGTGGGGCAAGTCTGGTATCTGTAGGGCAGGCTGTCACGAAAGCTAGACTGGGACTATCAGGCATCAGCTGAAGCTGCTGTCAAGTAGAATTTCTTCTGCTTCTAGAAAGCCTCAGTTCTACTCCTAAGGCCTTTCAACGGATTGAATCAGGCCCACCCAGCTCATCTAGGACAGCCTTCCTTAAACTGATTAGAGACTTTAATTACACCTGCAAACTATTTTCACCGAAACATCTAACTTAGAGTTTGACTGAATGACTGGGGACTACAGCCTAGCCACATTGACTTATAACATTGGCCACGAAGAGAGCCTGTCCTGCTCTCTTCAGGTCTAGCACCACACAAAGAACCAACAGAGCAGAATATAAATAATTTATCCAGTTGTGGAAGATCAAGTCCCAAAAACAAATCCGTTACTCTATTTTCCTCTTCGTGGATCTGCTTCTCAGATCTACCCTGACTCATACCAGTACAGTGGCACACATCCTTTGCCCCATTCTCCTTTTCCACTACCCTGCTCTCTAGAATACAGATATGGTGGCTAGAGGAGCCAAGGTGGACATGAGGACAATGGCCACAATCCAGGGGTGGTGGAAAGGTGAACTGCCAGGATCTGTGTCTTAAAGATTGCAGAGCTACCACATCACCCCTGAGCTGCCTGTCTCCACATTTATTTCACATGACAGAGAAATGTATTTCTGTCTAATTTAAGCCACTGCTATGTTGGTGTTTAGTGTTGCTTGTACAAAATTCATTTTTAAGTACTATGTCTTCTACATAGAAATATGTTATAAATAGATATTAGAAGACTCAAGAGTGAGAGCATCCTGCATTAGAGTGAGACAAAAAGTCACTGAATTTTTTTTTTATTTCCTTTTACCCAATTTTCAGGGGAAATCTGTTACAGGTAATCACATATTTTCCAAACACAGCCACTCACTCTGAAGCCTTAAACCAAGTTCATTTAATTTGAGGAGGTCTTAATTTTCACATCTATAAAATGAGAAGTTAGATCAGATGGTTTCTAGTATACTTACAATTCTGAAGCATATATGAACTGGGAATGTAGGACATACTAGACAGAAGAGGTGCTTACCAGGATGGGAATAAAGTTTGTTAGAAAGTAGAGACAGACTCATGAAAAATTTCACCTGTGAGATTGAGAATTTTGTTTCCAGAAAACCTATGCAAATTATTTTACACGAATTATACACACCTTCTCTATGCCTTCCTTATGAGGTAGAATATAGGTTGCATGAGGGCTGGCATTTTTGCCTGTTTGGGTCATTGATACATCTCAAGAATCTAGAGTGATACCCTGCACAATGGAAGCTCTCAGTAAATATTTGTTGACTGAATGAGTAAATGAAGGAACAATGCAGGTATTTCACCCATGTATGTATGTGGGACAACGTCAGCCTTAGAGATTCAAGTCCTGCCAATAGCCAACACAGTAAATTCTGTCTGTTTAAACATTTGTTTTACTTTCAACTCAGAGGAACTGATTCATAGACTTCAATTTCCCAACCTGAATGGTAATCTACAAAGATGTTAAAGAAAATACCAAGAAAGCATCACTTTTAAGGGAGTTTCTCACTTACTCACTCACTCTGTAAGGTACTGTGGGCAGACAGCACAGTGCCTGGCCCTGGAGGTAACGAACCATATTGCAGGTGGCTGTATATCGTTAAAAGGAGAATGGGCACACTTGAACTGTAGCCACCACTTCTTATTATTTCCTGCCTGTGTTTATGGAGAGCAGCACACAGGCTCCATCCTCCAATCCTTCTTATCTCCTAGTCTTTCTGTGCTCTCCACCTCTATGTGCATGCTGAACCTAAAGATAAGAATAGTAGTATTATTTATTTAAACAGTATCTTAAGCCATTTTCAAGTATTAAATACTTGAATCTTCGCAGTAACTCAATGTGTTAATTATAATACTTCTACTCATTTTAGATGTAAGTAAACTGAGGCTCAGAGAAATTGCCCAAGTTCTCATGATGAATAAGTAGTAAAGCTAAGCCTACGCACCTGACTATAATATTACATATTTATTATTTTCAGAGACTTATGGCAGCCCAGCAGCTTGAACAGTCCCAACAGATACCACTGAAAACAGCTTAGTCAACCTGGGTCCCTTGGGGGCTGAAAAGGAAAAGTGCTGATTGCCTCCTATTCTTCCTGGCACTCCACCACGGAGCAGCTAATGTAGATAAACATCCCTGAATGTCCAGCCCTGTTTCTAATTGTAGCCTAGCCTCTTATAAATTCTCATATTCACTCCACGGTTTTCATAACTGTGAATTTATGCCTCAGCCCACACTGGTTTTCTCAAATCCAAGGTCATATATCTATCAACTGGACCGCGCCTCTCATGTTCCAGATGTAACAGGTCCAAAAGTAACCTTACATTCTTGACGTTTCAACCAGCCTATTCTCACCTCACTCCAGACAAACATATGGCACTGTTACATGTTTGACCTCTTTGATAGCTCGTCAATCCGTTTGCTCCTGACCCCACTATAATTAGTTTGGTCCACACCATGATGAACTTTTCGTTAGACAGCTGCAATAACCTTCTCATTGGTCTCCTTGCTCTCACTCTTGCCCCTGTAATAATCCAATCTTAGTCAATTTTTATCTTGACACTTCCTTCCACTTTTACCAAGAAAATAAAAATCCACATAGCCTACAGCCCCTGCATGATTCAACCCTGTTCCAATTCTCTAATTTCACCTCACACCATTCACTTTCTCATATCCAAAAATGCTGAACTTCTTTTAGCTTTTCCAAGAAAAAGTACTGGATTCTTTTCTTTTTTCTTTTTCTTTTTTTTTTTTTTTTTTTTTTTTTTTTTGGCTTTTTGTCTTTTTGCCTCTGAACATTTCTCCAAAATTTTCCTCCTGTTTGAAATACCTTCTTCTTGTCCTTTGCAACAGCTTGGCCTTTGAAAAATCCTTCAAGTCTTAGTTCCAGTTGCTTCCTCCAGAAAGCCTTCCCTGATTTCTTCAAAGTCGAGTAAGGATGGACCATAAATTCTGTGTCACCATAATGCTCTACTGTTTAATATAGCTTTTCCACTATAATACATATTTCTGCAATATAAATAAGTACATATTTGATTGGTAAATAGGAGACAATAATGTACCATATAGATCACATTTGTTCATACATAGTTTTTTCTGTCCAACATATTAATGTTTTACACAAATAATAACAGCTAACAACAAAGTACATGTATTTTGAAAATAAAAATACAGCAGAATACAGCAAGCCACAGAGGAATATGTCTCTGCATAGGAAGCCATTCAACCACATCATTACTGGGTTGAGTTTAGCCAAGTGTTGTCTGTTGGAAGGGCTTTTTGCATGATTCTCCACAAACTTGCTCTTGTGTGCATTTTATCGTGTCTCTCTCTTGGAAGGGCTTTCTGCATGATTCTCTATGTGCATTTTGCTCCTGTCTCTCAAACTCAGTAGCTTCAACACTTCTCCCTTACACCAACTCAGTTGAGCCATGTTTGTCTTTTTATTTTCAAGATAACGCTCATATTTATAATTTGTTCATGCCTTTTAACTGTGCAAGAATTTATACTAGGGTTGTTATTACTCTTGTTGGCACTCTGGTTACAGCGTTGCTGTAGGTTTTGAGTGATTAGGAGGAAGTAATTAATTTTAATGTCTAACCTTGTGCTCTTAAGGAAAATAATATCGAAGTGCACAAATATCCAAATCTCCTCTAATTTGCAGCACAAATTCTTCTCTTCACACTTCTCTAACTCCTTGGCAATGTGAAGCTTTCCAACCCTCCTCACCTTGGAGCCATATCTGGGGCCTCTATCACCCTGAGTCTCTGAGCCACAATGATAAGAAAATCCCTACTGTGGATTCATTTTGGACATGTAATGTGGGACACGTATATTTTCTACTTTAAGACCCTGAGATTGTTCGCAGACTAACCTGATTAACACAGAACTTGGTATGAGCTGTAGGATGATGCCATAATATAATCTTAAAATACGTGGCATTAGCCTAAGTGGTTATTCTGTGGATGAGGAGGAAACTGATCATGGAAGCTATGAAGGTAATGTCCGTGTTACCTAATGGCAAAATGTGGTAATACTGTTGTCTGTAGAAACCTCTGGAGGGGGAAATTACATCCCAATAAACAAGTAGCAATGTTAGCAGCAGGTATTACTTATATGTTTGGCTGTATTTCACAAGATCAATATAAAAGAGTTGAGTTCATAAAAGCATTGGCTGGCTGGCAAGTAAAAGTAAAGAGAGCCCAAAATATTCAGGGTTTTGCAGAGTTAAAAGCCAACTTTTTCCTGACCTAGAAGAATAAAAGATAAACTTGAGTATGCCTTTAAGAGATAAATGATCATATTTTTATAAATCAACTTCATTAAGGTGTAATTAAAAAACAATAAAATTTGCTTTTTTTTTTTTTTGAGACGGAGTCTGGCTCTGCCGCCCAGGCTGGAGTGCAGTGGCTGGATCTCAGCTCACTGCAAGCTCCGCCTCCCGGGTTCACATTCTCCTGCCTCAGCCTCCCGAGTAGCTGGGACTACAGGC
Source organism: Rhinopithecus roxellana (assembly GCF_007565055.1). NCBI lineage: Eukaryota > Metazoa > Chordata > Mammalia > Primates > Cercopithecidae > Rhinopithecus > Rhinopithecus roxellana. The sequence goes on from NC_044551.1 coordinate 112,255,419, forward strand.
GCCGCCACCTCGCCCAGCTAGTTTTTTGTATTTTTAGTAGAGACGGGATTTCACCGTGTTAGCCAGGATGGTTTCGGTCTCCTCACCTCGTGATCCGCCTGCCTCGGCTTCCAAAGTGCTGGGAATACAGGCGTGAGCCACGGCCTTTTTTTTTTTTTTTAAGACAGGGTCTCATTCTGTCACCAGGCTCAGGCTGGAGTACAGTGGTATGATCATAGCTCACTGTAACCTAAAACTTTCAGGCTTAGGCAATCCTCCAACTTAGCCTCCTGAGTAGCTAGGACTACAGGCACATACCACCATACCTGGCTAATTTTTTTTTTTTTCTTTTCTTTTCTTTTTGAGACAGAGTCTCACTATGTTTTCCAGGCTGATCTCAAACTCCTGACCTCAAGCAATCCTCCCACCTCAGCCTCCCATAGTGCTGGGATTCAGGCACCACACCCGGCCAAATTAACATATTTTAAGTATACAGTTTGATGAGTTTTGAAAACTATATACAGTCACATAACTATGAGTCAATCAAAATATAGAACATTTTGATCAACCCAAAGGGTTTCCTTTGTTCTCCTTTCCAACCTCTCTTGACCCCTGGACTCGATTAACAATGGATCTGCTTTCTGTCACTATACAATTAGATGTGTTTACTTTAGAATTTCATATAATAAAAGCACATACTATATACTCTTTTGTGTCTTGTTTTATCAAAATATAAATATATATATACATATGTGTATATATGTGTGTATATATACCTAAGATACATACCTAAGATAAGGTAGGCTCCCAATATTCATTTTAAAAATGAGGTGCATGGCTGAGCATAATAGATAAATACCATTATGCTCTATTTCATAACCTCAGAATAATAACATGTTTCTGTTTTCATAGTCCTATACTTAAAAATTATTACTACTTTTGCAGATCAAACCCATTCATACCTTTAGAAGAAAAAATAGTTATGATGCAGTATGTTTCATTTTAGATACTGAATCTATCCAGCAAACAGGTAATAAACATGTCATAAACACACAATTTAATTCTTCCTCTCAAAAGTTTATAGACAGTGAAATAAAACAAACAAACAAAAAATCCACCCCTTGCCAAAGGAAACAACTACTACCCCACAGCAAGTGTGAGACATACAACATAGAGAATGACATTCTGCAAACGTCAAATGCTAACCCATATGAAAATTATACTTTCTAGAAAGCAGTGATTGATTTTGAAAAGTATTAGGGTTACAATAAAATTAACATATGCTGTTCTAACACATGAAATGTTATTAACTTGTAATGATGGCTTTATCTAAAATGTAGTCATTGCAAATTGATTAAAATAGAGAGACGGAAGCTATTTAATTTATACTTAGCGAATTTGCTTTGACAAGGTTACATTTTATTAGCTTGTTGGTCAACTTGTATTTTGATAATTAAATTCAAACGTTGGAGCTATTCCTAGATCTATTATACCATAGTATAAGAGTAAGCCAAGCTGACTTTGAATTAACATTTTATACAATATAATAATATACATGGAAATTTAAGAATACTTGTTCTATCTTTTCTCTGATTTTGAGGCAAATTTTATTCTTATTTTTAAAAAACTTTTAAGTTCAGGGATACATGTGCAGGATGTGCAGGTTTGTTACATAAGTAAACATGAGTCATGGGGGTTTGCTATACAGATTATTTCATTGTCCAGGTATGAGGCCTAGTACCCAATAGGTATTTTTTCTGATCCTCTCCCTTCTCACATCTTCTGCCCTCAAGCAGGCACCAGTGTATGCTGTTCCCCTCTTTGTGTCCATGTGTTTTCATCACTTGGCTTTCTCTTATAAATGAGGACATATGGTATTTGGTTTTCTGTTCTTGCATTAGTTTGCTAAGGATAATGGCCTCCAGTTCCATCCATGTTCTTGCAAAGGACATAATCTCATTCTTTTATGGTTGTATAGTATGCTCATCCTGTATATGTACAACATTTTCTTTATCCAATTTACCACTGATGGGCCTTTAGGTTGATTCCATGTCTTGCTATTGTGAATAGTGCTGCAATGATCATACACATGCATGTGTCTTTATGGTAGAATTATTTATATTCCTTTGGATATATATCCAGCAATAGGATTGCTGGATTGAATGGTGCTTCTGTTTTTAGCTCTTGAAGGATTGCCACACTGTCTTCCACAATAGTTGAACTAATGTATACTTCCACCAACAGTATATAAGCATTCCTTTTTTCTACAACGAGCATCCTTTTGTGTTTGTTTGTTTTTGTTTGTGTTTTCTTTCTAATAATAGCCATCCTGACTGGTATGATATGGTATCTCATTGTGGTTTTTATTTTAATTTGATTGAATTTTTCTAATCAGTGATATTAAGCTTTTGTTCATTCCATTTTGGTGGCATGTAAGTCTTCTTTTGAGAGGTGTCTGTTCATGTCCTTTGCCCACTTTTTAATGGTTTTCTTTTCTTGTAAATCTGTTTAAGTTCCTTATAGATACTGGATATTAGACCTTTGTCAGATCAATAGTCTGCAAATATTTTCTCCCATTCTGGAGGTTGTCTGTTCACTCTGTTGATAGTTTCTTTTGCTGTGCAGAAGTTCTTAGGTTTAATTAGATCCCATTTGTCAATTTTTGCTTTGTTGTGATTGCTTTTGGTGTCTTCATCATGAAATCTTTGCCAGTTCCTATGTCCAGAATGGTATTGCCAAGGATATCATCTAGAGTTGTAGCAGTTTTCTGTTTTACATTTGTTTTTAATCAATCTTGAGTTTATTTTTGTATATGGTATAAGGAAGGGGTCCAGTTTCAATCTTCTGCCTACGGCTAGTCAGTTATCTCAGCGCCATTCAGGCCTGCTGTTAGCCTGATGGGGTTCCCGTGGTAGGTGATCTGCCCTTTCTCTCTAGCTGCCCTTAATATTCTTTCTGTCATTCCAGCCTTGGAAAATATGATGATTATGTGTCTTGGGGATGATCTTCTTGTGTATAATCTTGCAGAGGTTCTCTGTATTTCCTGAATTTGACTGTTGGCCTCTCTAGTGAGGTTGGGGAAATTTTCATGGATGACATCCTGAAATATGTTTTCCAAGGTATTTCTTTTCTCCCTGTCTCTTTCAGAAATGACAGTGATTTGTAAATTTGGCCTCTTTACATAACCCCAAATCTCATGGAGGTTTTGTTCATTCCTTTTCATTGATTTTTAAAATTTTTTTGTCTGACCATCTTTTTTCAGACAGCCAGTCTTCAAGTTCCAAGCTTCTTTCCTCATCCTGATCTATTCTGCTATTAATACTTGTGATTGCATTATGAAATTCTTGTAGTGTGTTTTTCAACTCTATCGGATCAGTTAGGTTCTTTTTCAATACTGGTTATTTTGTCTGTCGGCTCCTGTATTGTTTTATTGTGATTCTTAGTTTCCTTGGATTAGGTTTTGTTGTTCTCCTGAATCTCAATTATCTTAATTTCTATCCATATTCTGAATTCTCTGTCATTTCAGCCAATTCAGTCTGGTTAAGAACCCTTGTTGGAAAACTAGTACAGTCTTTTGGAGGACATAAAACACCCTAGCCATTTGAGTTGCTGGAGTTCTTGCATTGGTTCCTTACCATTTCTGCATGTGGGTGTTCCTTTAACTCTTGAGCTGACTCTAATTGAAATGCTTAGGCAGGAGCAGTGTGGGTGTGCTAGATTCCCAGGTCAGGTGGCCCTGCTGGGTGAGAAAAAGTGAGGATAAGGAACTGTGTGGAGAATAGTCTGGCCACCTTTATGTGAGGTGGGTGCTTTATGCTGGGGGTCTGGATCAGCCCCTTGTCCCCAAAGACTCTCCAAACCCTGGAAACAACCAGGATAAGGGCTGTCAGACAGCAAAGATGGCAAATTGCCCCTTGCACTGGGAGCTCTGTCCCAGGGAGTTGCAGAGCTGCTTCTGGCTAGATAGCCCTGATGCGGAGTGGCTGGAGACCCAGGCCAGGAGCACCCACCCATTGAAGAGATAGGGTTTGGAGACGCATGTAACAAACAGTCTGGCCGTTTTTCTGTAGGGCTGCTGCAGTATGCTGGTGGTTCACTCCAGTCCCTCATCACCTCAGATTTTCCAGCAGCCAAAGGTATAAACAGTGAAGGCTGCAAAACAGCAAAGATGGCAACTCACCCCTCTCTCTGGAAGCTCTGTCCCAGGGAGGTTTGAAACTGCTGCTGGCTTTAAAACACCAGCAGGGTTAGCTGGACACCCTGGTCGAGAAGGCCCTTCCAGTGAAGAACAGGATTGAGGACCCACATAAAGCAGTCTGGGTATTTTTTCATAGATCAGTTATGCTGTTTTGAGGGTCTGCTTCAGCCCACAGTCACTTCAGGCTCTCCAAATCCCACAGGCAACAATGGCTAAGGCTGCAAAACAGCAAACATGGTGGTCTACCTGTTCCTCTGGGAGCTCCATCCCAGGGAGGTGCAGAACCACTCCCAGCTGGGAAACACCAGCTAGAGTGGCTGGTGACCCTAGTCAGGAGGTCTTGCTCAGTGAGGAGAAGCAGAGTCAGGGACCCACATATAAAAGCAGTCTGACCACTTTTCTGTAGGTCACTTGTACCGAAGGCAACAACAGCTAAGGCTGTGAAACAATAAAGGTGGCAGCTTGCCTCTCTTTCTAGGAGTTTCGTCTCAGGGAGGTGCAATGCTGTAACTGGGGTGTGGCTGGAGTTTCAAGCCAGTGGGTCTTATCCTGCAAGGTGACATGGAAGAGGGACCATAAGCACAGGAAAATAAAACACTATACATTCTATTTGTAGTATGCAAAATCTTGCATCTGTACTGTCCTTTTCTCTATGTATAGCTAAAAAAATATAGAGTTACGTTGGTTATATTATTTAAATCTTCCATATCTATGATTACTTTTCTGTCTCTTAGATTCATTAAATTCTGAAAGATAGATAGTAAGCAGTATGATTTTGTCTTCATCTTGATTGGTTTGTATTTTGAGAAATTTTTGCTTTATATACTCCGTGGTTCTTATTTAGTGTTAAGGTCTGTGTTTGTTTTATCTCATTAGTGGATTGTAAATTTTATCCATACATAACATCCCTCTTTGTCTCATTAAGTGTTTTTGGCCTTGAAGGTCCTTCTGTGGTATCAGTTATGATCCTGTTTTCTTTTAAGTGTACTTCAAATATCTTTTCTTAATCTTTTATTTTTGACATTTCCTTATCATGGTGTTTTAAATGTATTTCTTACAAATAACATATGTACTGGACTTTTAACTCCTCTGACCTTATGGTGACAGTCTCTATCTCTTGATAGAGGAATTTGGCAGGGAATTTTATACTCCTCATTTATTGTAACAACCAATGTACTCGTATATAGCTTGATCTCCTCCATCTTATTTTATTTTTACTATTTAATAATGTTAGTAGTTTCATCTTTTCCCTTCTCCTTACTTTCACTGCATGAATGAACTGTCTCTTTATTCCACCTCCGCTCTCAATAGAAGTCTTACTTGACTCTTCTCCCTGCTCTTCAGTCCCTATCCTCACTGACTAGAATAAAGCATCTAGGAAGGGAGACTTATATGCACCACCAATCCCCCTTTCAACTCCTGGGTTTGTTGAGATAATTTAGAATTTTAAGTACTAGGCTAACTCATTCACCTTTAAACCCTCATCTTACACATTTCAATCAATTTCGTATACATTTAATTATCATAATGAAAGACTTCTTGCTCATTCCTGTTTTCTTACCTCTCCCTCTCCCCTATCTTGAGATTTCTGTTTTGATTCAATGAGCATTTTATGACAGTACTTCCTTTACAGTTGTCTTCAAGGCAAGGTATTTTGGTAGAATGAAAACAACCATATCTCAAAATACTTTTACATTCTGTCACTACATAACAAATTAATAGACAAATCTTGCAATTTAAAATAACACCCATTTATTATCTCAAACTTGTACAAGTCAGAAACCCAGGAAGTCTTGACCAGAATCTCACCATAAGGTTCCACAAGGTTGAAATCAAAGTGTTGGGGGCCCTTATCTGAACATTCTGGATAAGAATCTAATTCTAAGCTCATTCAAGTTGGTGGCCAAATTCAGGTCCTTGTCATAGAATGAAGTCCTGCTTTTCTTGCTGGCTACCAGCCAAGTACAACATTCAGCTCTCTAAAGTTGCCCACACTATGTGGCAAGCGACCACCTTCATCTCCAGAGCCAGCAATAGTGTGACTCTCTTACTTTACCTTCTGCTACCAGCCAAAGAGAACTCTGTTTCTAAAGGCTCACCTGATTAGGTCAGGCTCACATATATAATCTCCATTATCTTAAAGTCAACTAATTTGGGTCTTTAATTACATTAGCAACATCCATTCACATCAACATCAAAATGAATATTTGATTAAATAGTCAGAAGTTGGAAAGTTGAGGATCCACCTTTAGAACTCCACCTACAATACTGGCCTCATAAATGAATGAAAAATTGACTGGAAATTGAATTATTGGATCACAGTTCTTCACTCTTAATGATTCTTACCATTAGTTCCATTGTCTTCTGGTTTCTAGTGCTACTGCTAAGATATCCTAACCTATTTGGATATTTTTTCATACATGAGTACTATGTGTTACCCACCCCTGCCCCCAAACCCACTGGAATCTTCCATTCATGTGTGTGTGTGTGTGTGTGTGTGAGAGAGAGAGACAGAGAGAGAGAGACAGAGTTTCACTCTTGCGGCCCAGGCATGAGTGCACTGGTGTGATCTCAGCTCACTACGACCTCCTCTGCCTTCTGGGTTCAAGTGATTCTTCCGTCTCAGCCTCCTGATTAATTGGAATTACAGGCACGTGCCAGCCACCACACCTGGCTACTTTTCATATTTTTTAGTAGAGGTGGAGTTTTGCCATGTTGGCCAGGCTGGTCTCGTAACTCCTGACCTCTGTTGATCCACCCGCCTCAGCCTCCAAAAGTGCTGGGATTACAGGCGTGAGCCACCACGCCCTGCCTGGGATCTTTTTGAGAATCTTTCTACATCTTTATATTTCAGAATTTTTGGCATGTTCCTCATGGACCCATCTTTCAACCTCTATCATTTCCTACCTGATATCTACCTCTATATTTTAATTCTCTGTTGTGAGATATTTCCTCTAAAGTACTAATTCTGTGCCCAGGAGAGATCATTGTCTTTTAAAGCTCATCTATTGAATTTTCAAATACAGAAAACATTGTATTTTGTTCCCAAAGTACTTTTCTAGTTTCATCTCCTTGAAAGTTCCCACAGTTTTTTATTCAAATTCCCTTCCATTAGTTCTAGTTCATTTGGAGCCATCTGTTCTGATCAGTTAGGTCCTGCTCTTAGAGACGACAGAGTCCCTTGTATGAACTGTAAATTCTCTTTGCCTGCTCATGGTCCTGTCTCTCTTCCATACTTGCGCAGGTCCCACTCCCAGGATCTCTCCACTGTGGCTAACCTGCAGGCACAGCGTTTTCCATACCTGTAGGCCAGGCATGTAAAATAGAAACCTCTTACCTTTCTGGTAAGCTGTTCCATTCTCTATGTCTCACAAGCAGCAGTTTTCTCCAAACCACAGGAAAGCAGAAGAATTTTGCTCACTAATGCAGCTTGCCATTAAGTTCCACCAGGGTTAGAAGAATCAGAAGGCCTCTTCAAGAACCTCATGGCGGTAGTGTCCCTCAGTGAAGCGCCACAGGATTTCTCTGCCTATGACTCCTCCAGGAACTGTCAAATCTACCACTTTTGCACCAGACTCCAAGTTGAATCAAGTATGAAAGGAGAGTTTCAAGAAGAAATACTATCAGGATCTAGAGCAAGTTTGTCGTTTCAGCTTAAATTAGAGCAGTACAGTGAAAACATTTTAACAAATACATTAGTCATCCCCCATTATTGGAATGGTAGACATTCCAAGATCCCCAGTGGATGCCTGAACCATGGATATATACTATATGTACTATGTTCTTTCCTACAATACATACTACAATAAAGTTTAAATTATAAGTTAGACACAGTAAGAGATTAACAACAATAATAAAACAGAACAATTATAACAATTATACTATAATAAAAGTTATTTGAATATGGTCTCTCTCTCTTTCCCAAAATGTCTTATTGTGCTATATTCATTTTTCTTCTTGTGGTGACACAACGCCCATGTGAGGAGATAAAGTGAGCTGAATGACTTAGGCATTGTGCTGTAGAATTAGGCTACTATTGACCTTCTGACCTATGGTCAGAAGGAAGATCACCAGCTTCTGGTGACCCTGGATCACGCAGCCATGACGATGTTGATGGTTGGACGTCAGGAGCAGATGATGGTAACAAAACCATCATATTTACAGCTTATACAGTGTGAATACTGTGGACAAAAGGATGATTCACATTCGGAGTGGGACCAAGTATGAAGGCATTAGATCTCATCACACTACTCAGAATGATGCAAAATTGAAAACTTGGGAATTGTTTATTTCTAGATTTTTTTATTTATCATTTTTAGATCTTGGTTGACTGTGGCTAACTGAAACTGTGGATGGCGGGGTGTGGGGGACTACTCTACTAATGTCTAAGCCCAACTGATGATAAACAGAGAAAATGTTCTATCCTCAGCAGGGTTTCTGAAAAGATGGCAGTCCAGGTACCTAAGTCTGAAACCTTCTTTTTTTGACTCTACTATGCACTTAGGAGAGACTTTGGATGAGACTACATTTTTCTTGCCACTGAAAAGAAGCAAAAATCACCAATAAAGGAGAAAGTTTCCCTCACTAAAAATTTTGAGATGCAAATCATAAGTTTTAAGATTCCGTTTGGGAAAAACTGCAGACAGATGATAGTAGGTGACTGTGGAGACAGCAGCATCTGCAAACAGACTTCCTGCAAGCCTTCAGGAGAGGCAAGCATTCTCCCTGGTTTCTCATCCGTTGTTCTGGTTCAGGGCTGATGCTCTATACCTAATTTATACTTCAAAATATGATACATACACACACACAGAAATAGAAAGAGAAAAATTTTCAGACGTGGGTAAAATTTTCAAATGTGGGTAAATATATTTACAGTAGTTGTCTTTTTTCTTTTCAGTTTTGTTTGTATAGCTTTATCTAAGTATAATTGATATACAATAATCAGCACACATTAAAGTATACAATTTGATGTGTTTTGACATGCATACACCTATGAATCTACCACCACAATCAAGATGGTGTGCATATCCAGCACTTCCAAAAATTTTCTCACATCATTTTGAAATCCCTCTCATTCTGCTATCTCCAGGCAGAATGATCTGCTTTCTGCCATTACAGGTTAGAGTTTTCTAGAATTTTATGTAAATGGAATCATACAATATGTAATATCATTTTGGGGGGACAGGGTTTCTGGTTCACTGCACTCAGAATAATGATTTTGAAATGTATTAAAGTTAAGTGTGCGCATTCATAGTTTATCCTTTTTTTTACTGCTGAGTAGTATTCCACTGCATGCATATACTACAGATTGTTTATCTAGTAATTTGTTGATGGATATATGACTTTTTTACAGTTTTTGGTCATTATAATAAAGCTGCTATGAACATTCAAGTTCATGTTTTTGCATGAATATATGCTTTTCATTTTCTTGGGTAAATACTTAGGAAGATAATGGCTAGACCATACAGTAGGTATATGTTTAATTATTTAAGAAACTGTCAAACAGTCCTCCAGATCAATTGTACATATAACATTCTCTTCAGAAATGTACAAATGTTCCACTTGCTCCACATCCTCACAATCACTTGCTCTGCTCAGTCGTTTAAATTTTAGCCACTCAAATAAGTATGTCGTGGCATGTCACTGTGGCTTAAATTTTTACTTCCCTAATGATTCGTGATGTTGAAGATGTACTGTTTTGCCATGCATATATCTTCTTCCGTGAAGTAGCTGTTCAAATCTTTTGTCTATTTTTTGTTGAGCTGCTTATATTCTTAATATTGACTTTAAGAGTTATTTATATATTCTACATACAAGTCCTTTATCAGGTTTGTAAATATTTTCTTCCAGTCTGTGGTTTGTCTTTTTCCTCCCAACCTTTATTAAGATAAAAAAAAAAATTCCAGGATAGAAAATCTGAGGTTTTTAGCGTGCCTCAGCCACATGGAAATAGTGAAATAATGCATAATGATAAACTCTGTGAGCTTGAATTCAAGAAGGAAAAGAAGAATTCACTGAAACAGAGAAAGATACCCCAGATCCCAGACAGAAGAAGGTGAGCAAGCAGTTCCCAGCATTCAGCTGAGAAAAGTATGTGAAGCCCCTGTGCATGAGAGGGGCAAAGAGTGTTCTTCTTTGACTCAACCTTTCACTAGAGATCCATGCAACTCTCTCCAAGGGAGAGCACTTTGTTTCTCTCAAGCCCTGGAGCTAACATGGGGAGAGGCTGGGAGATACTGAGAAGGAAGACACCAGGAAAAGCTGTGGGCATTTTCCCAGACCTAGGACTGAGAGCAGCATGCCATTTTTAATCTGGGCACATAAAAAGTCTGCCATTGTTTGGCAATCCGGCAGCACGGTTGCACGGGCATTTAAACCTTGGCCCAGAGATTGGAGCACTTGCTCTAGAGCAGGAAAACGGCCACCACAGCCAGAATCAAGTGACAAGTATGGAAAATGCCCAGAAGTAGGTGCTGGAATTGGGCTATCTTCCATCACAAGACTAGAGTGGGAGAAGAATTGTTGAAGCCATGGTTTCTCTTGGGTGGCAAGACTTGCAGCCAGGGACAGCTCTGTAACCTGGAACTTGTCTACATAATCATTATTGGGTGTCCAGCCTTCTCCCCTGAGATTGTGGTACACAGGGGTCCTGTCTACTCTATGACCAGGTAATACTCCTGGCATGCAGAGCACTCACTCTTACCTGGATTAGCAGCCTGAGCCACCCCACCCTTCCTGTCCCAAGATCTTGGTGCAGTGGTGTTGCCTCCAGTCCACACCTGGGCATATTCTTAGGCATTTAGTACTTCCCCACTCCAGGATTTGTTGCCTGAGCTGCCCCCAACTTTCCTGCCCCCAACTTTCCTACAAAGACATTGTTTCACTATGGGTCACTTCCCTCCTTGCTGGGGACATACTTCCAGGCAATTGAAATACCTACTCACCTGGACTAGTAGTCTGAGCTGCCCCTCCCATCTCCTGCAAAGACATTGCTGCAGTGGTGGTTCTCTCACTCCTCACCAGGGTGTATTCCCAGGCATTTGGTATACCTCACTCACCTGAATAGGAGCCTGAGCTGCCCCTCCCTTCTCTTGCAGAGGCCTTGGTGCAGTGGCATACTCTCTGCACTATGCCTAGCTTCCAGGCATTTGGAGCAGCCATTATTCTAGATTAGGAGTTTAGGCTGTCTCCATTTCTCATGCAGAAAACTTGGGACAGCAGAGGTTTGTCAACTCCAGGCTGAGGCACACTTCTGGGCACTCGGTGGCCGCCCACTGGACATCCCCTCTGAACTTGTGCTTATGCCTGCCATTGGGGGACTTGTAGGCGGGCATGCCCAGTATAGCCATGCCCATGTTGGCCCCCCATTCTGGGGCTGAGCAGGCAGCTCAGGGAACTCTGCATTCCACAGATCAGCCTACTGCCTGAGGCAACAGAGAGCTTCTCCTAGTAAACGAGGATCAAGTATCCACATTGCCAGTAGCCAGCTATTACCCATGAGCATCACCTACTATCCTGGAGGTTGAATAACACAACAGGACATTTGCTTTATGAGCATACAGCACTGGGAAATGAAATAAGTTTCCTGAGACATCCACCACTCTGGCCCCATAGAAGGCAGTGAACCTGCTCATACACCCAGCACATCACTAGTACATCCAGCTTTTGGAAAAGCCACCATGCAAAGGCTAGCTATAACCAAGGAATGTAGAAAGACTCTTAGCTACTGAAAACACCCAGAACCAAAGCCAAAGGACCCTACACAACATAGTATATTATGGACACCTCCTCAATGGGGAAAAATTCCATTCAAATGAAAGCAAAATTAAAAAATAAGAAGGAGAGACAGCTTATTTCTCCTTCCTCTGAGAAAGAAGCAGAGAAACTCTGAAAGTATGAAAAAACAAGATATATCACACAAATGGAAAACAAAAGCAAGCAAGAGTTGGGATCTTCATATCAAACAGATTTTAAACCAACAACAGAAAATAAAAACAACAACAACCACAAAGATGGGTATTATATAACAAATAATACAATACAATAAGAAGACAAAACTATTCTAAATATATATATATATATATATATGCAGTCAACCTCAGAACACCCAGATTCATAAAACAAATACTACTAGATATGCAAAAACATATTACAAGAAATACAATAATGGTGTGGGACTTCAACACCCCACTGACATACCTAGACAGACCATGAAGGCAGAAATCAAAAAAGAAACTCTAAACTTAGATTGGATTATACACTAAAGGGACTGCATAGACCTTCACAGAACATTCCAACCAACAACCACAGAAGGTACATTCTTCTCTCCTCCACATGGAACATTAACCAAAATAAACCATATGCTTGGTCATAAAGCAAATATCAATAATTCCAAAACATCAAAATCATATTGGGTATCTTCTCAGACCAGAGTATAATAAAATTAGAAATCAATACCAAGAAGAACTCTTAAAGCTATACAAATACATAGAAGCTAAACAACTTGCTACTGAACGATCTTTGGTTAAACAACAAAACTAAGGCAAAAATTAAAAAAAAGAAAATAGAGACAACACACCAAAACCTCTGGGATAGAGCAAAAGTAGCGCTAAGAGGAAAGTGTATAGCTGTAAATGCCACATTGGATTTCCCAACTGGAAAAGCGGAAGTTTACAGCATTAAAAAGATGCTTAAATTAACAACCTAATATCAAGCCCCAGGGAACTAGAAAAACAAGAACAATCCAAATCCAAAGCCAGCCAAAGAAAATAAATAACAAAGATTAGAGCAGAACTAAGTGAAATTGAGACCAAAAAACGATACAATGTATTAATGAAACAAAAATTGTTTTTTTGAAAGGATAAGCAAAATTGACAGAATGTTAGGTAGGTTAACCAAGAAAAAATGAGAGATTATTCAAATAAGTACAATAAGAAATGACATATCACCACCGATACCACAGAAATACAAAAGATTATCAGAGACTACTATGAATACCTCTACCTACACAAACTACAAACCCTAAAGGAACTGGATAAATTCCTGGAAACACATAACCGCCCAAGATTGAGCCAGAAAGAAATAGAAATTCTGAACAGACCAATAACAAGTAATGAAATCAAATAAGTAATAAAAAAAACTTCCAACAACAACAACAGAAAAAACAGGATCAGACAGATTCAGAGCCAAATTTTGCCAGACATACAAAAAAGAGCTGATACCAATTTTATGGCAACTATTCAAAAAAAGGAACCAGAAGAGAGTACTCTCTAACTCATTCTATGAAACTAGTACTACCCTGATAACAAAATCAGGCAAAGACACAACAGAAAAAGGAAACTACAGGCCAATATCCCTGATGAACATAGATACAAAATCCTCAACAAATACTAGCAAACCAAATCCAACAGCACACAATCAAGTGGATTTTATTCCAGGGAGGCAAGTATGGTTCAACATCCACAAATCAATAAATGTGATTCATTACATAAACAGAACTAAAAATGAAAACCATATAATCATCTCAATAAATGTAGGAAATGCATTTGATAAACTCCAATATTGTTTCATGATAAAAACACTAAACAAACTAGGAATCAAAAGAACATAAGAATAAAGCGACGTACAAACCCACAGCCAACACTATAACGAAGGGGGAAAAGTTGAAAGCATTTCCCCTAAGAACTGGAACTGTCACCACTCACATTAAACATAGTACTGGAAGTACTAGCCAGAGCAATCACGCATGAGAAAGAAATAAAAAGCATTGAAATTAGAAAAGAGAAAGTCAAATTAATTCTGTTTACTGGTGACACAATTGCATACCTAGAAAACCCTAAAGACTTCTCCGCAAGACTCCTAAACTTGATCAACGAATTCAGCAGTCTCAGGATGTGAAATCAATGTAAAAATTTCAGTAGCGGCCAGGCGCGGTGGCTCAAGCCTGTAATTCCAGCACTTTGGGAGGCCGAGATGGGCGGATCACGAGGTCAGGAGATCGAGACCATCCTGGCTAACACGGTGAAACCCCGTCTCTACTAAAAAAAAATACAAAAAACTAGCCGGGCGAGGTGGCGGCGCCTCCCAGCTACTCGGGAGGCTGAGGCAGGAGAACGGCATAAACCCAGGAGGCGGAGCTTGCAGTGACCTGAGATCCAGCCACTGCACTACAGCCTGGGTGACAGAGCAAGACTCCATCTCAAAAATAATAATAATAATAATAGTAATAATAATTTCAGTAGCATTTCGATATACCAACAACATTCAAGCTGAGAACCAAATCAAGAACTTAATCCCATTTACAATAGACACACAACCCCCAAAATATCTAAGAGTACATTTAACTAGGGAGGTGAAAGAGCTCTACAAGGAAACTACAAAACCCTAATGAAATAAATTGTAGATGACACAAACAAATCAAAAAACATTCAGTAGTTATGGACTGGAAGAATATCATTAAAATCACCATACTACCCCCAAAGCAATCTACAGATTCAATACTACTCCTATCAAACTACCAGTGTCGTTTCTACAGAATCAGAGAAAACTATTCTAAAATTTATATAAAACCCAAAAAGACTCTGAATAGCCCAAGCGACCCCATGCAAAAAAAGCAAATCCAGAGGCATCATACTGCCTTACTTCAAATTATACTCTGAGGCTATAGCAACTAAAACTGCATACATAGTACTTGTACAAAAATAGACACATAGATCAATGGTACATAACAGGGAACCCAGATATAAAGGCAGATACCTACAGTCAACTGATCTTCGACAAAGTCAACAAAAAGAAACAATAGAGGAAAGACTCCCAATGCAATAAATGGTGCTGGGAGAATTGGATAGCCATATGGGGAAGAATGAAATTTGACCCCTATCTCTCATCAGATACAAAAACTCAAGATGGACTAAAGACTTAATCTAACTCAAGATGGAGTAAAGACTTAAAAGCAACAACCAAAACTATGTAAGTCCTAGAAGAAAACCTGGGAAAAACTCTTCTGGACATTGGCCTATGCAAAGAATTTATGATGAAGACTCCAAAAGCAAATGCAACAAAAATAAAAACTAGACAAACAGGACTTAATTCAACTAAAAAACTTCTGCACAGCAAAAGAGATAACCAACAGACAGACCACCTACAGAATGAGAGAAAATATTTGCAAATTATGCCTCTGACAAAGGACTAATATACAGAATCTACAAGGAACACAATTCAACAAGATAAAAACGACCCCATTAAAAAGTGAGCAAAGGATATGGGCAGACAGTTCTCAAAAGCAGAAATACAAGCAGCCAACAAACACATGAAAACATGCTCAACATCACTAATCATCAGATAAATGCAAATTAAAACCACAACGAGATTGAGATATCATCTTACATCAGTCAGAATGTCTATTATCAAAAAGTCAATAAACAACAGATGTTGGCAAGGATGAGAGAAAAGGGACGGCTTATACATTGTTGGTGGGAATGTAAATCCATTTAGCCTCTAGAGAAAATCATATGGGCCGGGCACAGTGGCTCACGCCTGTAATCCCAGCACTTTGGGAGGCCAAGGCAGGTGGATCATGAGGTTAGGAGATCGAGACCATCCTGGATAACACGGTGAAACTCCGTCTCTACTAAAAAATACAAAAAAAAAAAAATTAGCCAGATGTGGTGGCAGGCGCCTGTAGTCCCAGCTACTCGGGAGGCTGAGGCAGGAGAATGGCGTGAACACAGGAGGCGGAGCTTACAGTGAGCCAGGATCGTGCCACTGTCCTTCAGCCTGGGCGACAGAGTGAGACTCCGTCTCCAAAAAAAAAAAAAAGAAAAGAAAAGAAAAGAAAACCATGTGGAGATTTCTTAAAGAGCTCAAAATAGAACTACCATTTGACCCAGTAATCCCAATACTTGATATTTACCTGATGTAAAAGAAATCATTATATTAAAAAAAACACCTGCATGCGTATGTTCAGTGCAGCACTATTCACAGCAAAGTCATGGAACCAAACTAAGTGTCCATCAGTGGTTGACTGGATAAAGAAAATGTAGTATATATACATCATGGAATACTATGCAGCTATAAAACAGAATTAAATTGTGTTCTTTGCAGAACATGACGGAGCTGGAGGCCATTATTCTAAGTTAACTAATTGAGAAATGGAAAACCAAATACTGCATGTTGTTACTTATAATTGGGAGCTAAACAATGGGTACACATAGAAATAAATATGGAAATAGTAGACAATGGGGACTTAAAAAGGGTGAAGAGTGGGAGGAAGGTGAGAGGTGAGAAATTGCTTATTGGATACAATGTTTACTATTTGGGTTATGGGAACACTAGAAGCTCAATCCCCATCAGTATGCAATATACTCATGAAACAAACAAGTACGTATACCCCCGAATCTAAAATTTAGCAAAAAGTGAGAGTCTTTATATGTTGTCCCAAAGTCACAGCAATGGCATATTACTGTGCAAAAAATTAATGAGGGGGTAGTTTATAGTTGATTTACTCTTTGAGGTGTTACTGGACTCATCTTTTCTAGTCAGTGTTCATGATGTATTTTGAGCCAGACTGGCTATCTTTCATTTTTTATTGTAATTGGGGAAGAAAAAAAAAAAACACATAAAATCATTTTCCTGGCTGAATGGTAAAATAATTTAAAAGCCAATATGTTAGCCTGGCAGCTTGTCTAACAACCATGAGACTCTCTTCAGAACAATAATTAAAGTAGCTATTTCTTTATTATATAAATTATTCATTCACTTTTTAACACCAGGTGAATGTTTATGTTTATATAAAATGAGTACTAAAGATGGTTTTCCCATTTCAAAAGTCACCTCCCATTAACTTGTCACACCTTCATCAGGAAAAGAAGTTACTGCACAGCTGTTTTCCTGTGAAATTAATGCCATAACTTAAACAAACACAAAATTGTACAGTAAGATTCAGGCTGTGTTTACACTGATTGACTGACATAGAAAAGGCACACATCTACTCAAGGGGGACAAAAGTATCCTCATGGGCAAGAAAGCATTTTGGGATATCTCTTCTTATATACTCTAAAAATTTTGGGTATGATGTCTCTAACTCCCTGAAGTACAATTCATAGAGGGAAGATGAGGAAATGGAAGTTTCTTTAATACTAAGTGCAAGCAGTGAGTTAAGACTAAAAATTCTTTGACCACATGAGTTCCCATCACTGATCTTTTCACCTATCCAACGTCCTCCTCATGTACTCACTTTCCACTGTCCTTATTTAGATTCCACACCATTGTTAAAACCACTTCTTGGTACATAGCCTCAATCCCCCTGCCTCTATCCCTCTGTAAGACTCAATTGGTTAAACCCCACAGGGTTAAGTCCAACTCCCCTTCAACACTTGCTATTATAACATTAGTCTTTTAAATTTTAATCATTGTTATTTAAATGCAGTGGTATTTCCATGTGATTTTTAATTTGAATTTTTCTGATGAGTAATGATATTGAGCACTTCCCCTATGCGTGTAGCCATTTGGGTATTTTTTGTCAAGTGCCAGTTTAAGTATTCTGCCTATTTTTGACTGTTTTTTCCCCCTCATTTGTAGTTCTTCACATCTCCTAAATATGTATCCTTTAATGTTTATATGTATTTTAAATCTCTTCTCCCAGTTTAAACCATATCTTTTCACCCTCTTAGTGGTGTCTTTTGGTGAACAATGTCTCAGCCTGGGTAATTTATAACAACTGAAATTTATTTTCTCACAGTTCTGGAGGCTGAGAAATTCAAGATCAAGGTGCTCCCAGGCTCAGGTGTCTGGTGAGGCTTGCTTTCTGCTTCTGAGATGGTTCATCCAAAGAGAAGGAATTCTGTGTCCTCACATAGCAGAAGGCAGAAGGCCAAGAAGGGGTGAATGCTATGTGAATCCTCTTTTAAAAGAACACCTCATTCCCACTCATGAAGGAGGAGCCCCCATAGACTAATCACCTTTTTAATGGCCCCACCTCTTAATATTGGCAATATTTGAATTTTGAAAGGGATATATTCAAATTATAGCAAACAGACATTCTTAATTTTAATGATATCCAAATTATAATTTTCCTTTATAGCTAGTGCTTTTTTAAGTCTTTGCTAATGAACTTACTTTTTTTCATTCACCAAAAAAGTAGAAACAACCAAAAAACGATGTTCATAGCCTGCCTAACAACAAATCTATCAACCCACCTGTACTTCTACCCACAATCTTCCTTCTCTCTTCTTAACAGGAGATGGGTTTTCCCTGCTCCTCACTACAGCCAAAACTGCCACTGCTTCCCATCCCCTCACCCACTTAAGATCTTCTCTCTTCCAAGTATTATTTCCTCTTCTCATCATCAAGCTATCCCTCTGTACTAGGGTCATTCTGATCAACATACAAATATGCTGTAATATCGCCCATTGTATCTGTTAGAGTACCAGCAGGAAGTTGATGACACTAAATTAGGATAATTTGAGGAGGATTCATAAAAAAGACCATTTACAAGACAAAGGGCAGGGTGTAGAGAAAACATGAAAGATACGGAGTACCACAAGATAAGTAATAGTGACATTGTTACAAAGCATAGGTCCCTAGTGAAGGAAGAGATTACCAGCCCTCAAAAGGAGTCAGTCGCGCAAAATGACTACTGGGAGTAGTAAAGAGAACCAGGAAGCCAGAGGCTGCCTCCTGCAGGGAAGGGGATAGGAGAATAAATGTTATAAACTTCCTTTCCCTCTCTTCCTCCAGTCTCCAGTTAAGGTTCCAAACCTCAGAGGTTAAGATAGGGTTAGGGTTAATATAATCCATGTAGGTCAGCTTCCTATGATATAGTGAAGTATGGAGAAAGTGCTGAAGTGGTAGATGGCAGGTATACCGCAGGGTCTATCCCCTTCCCCCTTTCAGTCCATTTTTATTCTTCAAATGGTTGAAAAGTTTATGCCCTCAATACAAGGGACACACATGTTCTTCAGCTCTCATATTAGTGCAAAGTGATGTTAATTTGGCCATACTCACAAATCGAACCTAAAATATCAGTATTATAAGTGTTCATTGTATAAGATAAGAGTGTGGAGGTAGGGAAAAAATAATCAAGTAATTATAATTCCTACCTATGCAGTTAGTGCCAATACCTAAGCTGGTAATTATGACTCCCTTTCTCTATCACTCACTTTATGTTTCCCTCAACATATGTCAGCAACTTGGCTGGATACAGTTCTCTATAGGGAAAGACATAAAACTTCATTCCAGTAAAAATTGTGTACTCAATAGGCATGTCTTTATTGGGCTGCCAAAGCTTTCCATTGACCTATACTACTGGACAAGGGAATATAAGAGACTATCTAATTGTCCTCTTAGGTTCAAAACACAAGGGTCTTATTTGCTCCTACTATGTAGCAGGAATGTAATTTTCCCCTGGAAATTAAGATCAATTACCCCAGCTCATACAGTGAAACATCTCTCTGTTGGTTCATTGCATGAAAAGCCCCAAATGGCCATGAGACAAGCCCATTTTTCAGTTAATCAGAAGGAAGACTATGTTTCCTCGTGGAAGCATTCTCTCCTTGGTGACATGGTTTGGCTCTGTGTTGCCACCTAAATCACATCTCGAATTATAATCCCCACGTGTTGAGGGAGGGAGCTGGTAGGAGGTGATTGGATTTTGGAGGCAGTTCCCCCATGCTGTTCTAGAGATAGTGAGTGAATTCTCATCAGATCTGATGGTTTAAAATGTGGCACTCCCCCTTTGCCCGCTCTCTCTCCCGCTGCTTTATGAAGAAGGTGCTCACTTTTCCTTCAGTTTCCACCATGATTGTAAGTTACCTGAGGTCTCCCCAGCCATGCAGAACTATGCGTCAAATTAAATCTCTTTTGTTTATCAATGACCCAGGCTTGGGTATTTCTTCATAGATTACTACACTGGGACAAGAAGACCTCCGGACTTAACAGTCATAGCGTTGAAAGCAACAAAACTGAAGTGAATTATTATGGAAATAGTGGAAGGGGTTGCTCTCACTTTCCCCTCTTTCCTGAACCCATGCATTCTGAATACGGTGACACCACCAGATATCAGTTGTTACTTTAAGGTAAAAACTCTCATCCTTCAGAATAGCATCAGTTCTTCAGGGTGATCTACCCTAGCTGGCACCATAACTGAGCCTCCACCAGGCACTCTAACATCCCATTAAGTCAGCTTCTATAGGGTGGTAGGGTAATACCAGTGAATGTAATGAGAGCCAGTCCATTGCCTCACCTTCTTTGACATGAAATATGTTTCCTGGTCAGAGGTGATGCTGCATGGGATCGGCTGGGAATGAATAAAGAAGGTATTCTGTTAGTCCACAAATGATAGTGCTATTGCGAGGTGATCATGTGCTAGCAGCCCTCAATCTCGGCACCTCCTCTGCCTCGGCGTCCACTCTGCTGGCGCCTGAGGAACCCTTCAGCCCGCCACTGCACCGTGGGAGCCTTTGTCTGGCTTGGTGGAGTGGAGCCCGCTCCCTCTGCTTGCGGGGAGGTGTGGAGGGAGAGGCGCGGGCGGGAATTGGGGCTGCAAGCAGGGCACACAGGTCAGCGCGAGTTCCGAGTTCCGAGTTCCGGTGGGCACAGGCGCTGGCTCGGTGGGCCCGGCACTGGGCCCAGGGCAGTGAGGGGCTTAGCACCTGGGCCAGCAGCTGCGGAGGTTGGGCCGGTCCCCCGGCACTGCCGGCCCGCAGGCACGTGCTCGAATTCTCACAGGGTCTCAGCCGCCTCCCTGCTCCACGGCGCCTACCGGGCAGGCGCCGCCCTCTGCTCAGTGGCGCCCCATCCAATCCACCACCCAAGGGCTGAGGAGTGCAAGTGCCCCTGGGGACTTGTGGGCAGCTCCGCGGGCAGCCCCCGCAGGGATCCACTAGGTGAAGCCAGCTGGGCTCCTGAGTCTGTGGGTACTTGGAGAACCTTTGTCTAGCTGAGGGATTGTAAACGCACCAATCAGCACTCTGTGTCTAGCTCAGGGTTATAAATACACCAATCAGTATTCCGGGTCTAGCTAACCTAGTGGGGACTTGGAGAA
This sequence comes from Rhinopithecus roxellana, assembly GCF_007565055.1. Taxonomy (NCBI): domain Eukaryota; kingdom Metazoa; phylum Chordata; class Mammalia; order Primates; family Cercopithecidae; genus Rhinopithecus; species Rhinopithecus roxellana. Next base: position 112,276,637 of record NC_044551.1, read on the forward strand.
CTTTTCTAGCACTCTGTATCTAGCTCAGGGATTGTAAACACACCAATCGACACTCTGTGTCTAGCTCAGGGTTTGTAAATACACCAATCAGCACTCTGCGTCTAGCTCAAGGTTTGTAAATACACCAATCAGTACTCTGTATCTAGCTAACCTAGTGGGGACTTGGAGAACTTTTCTAGCACTCTGTATCTAGCTCAGGGATTGTAAACACACCAATCGACACTCTGTGTCTAGCTCAGGGTTTGTAAATACACCAATCAGCACTCTGTGTCTAGCTCAAGGTTTGTAAATACACCAATCAGTACTCTGTATCTAGCTAACCTAGTGGGGACTTGGAGAACTTTTCAGTCTAGCACTCTGTGTCTGGCTCAGGGATTGTAAAAGCACCAATCAGCACTCTGTCAAAAGGGAACAATCGGCTCTCTGTAAAATGGGCCAATCAGCTCTCTGTAAAACAGACCAATCAGCAGGATGTGGGTGGGGCCAGATAAGGGAATAAAAGCAGGCTGCCAGAGTAAGCCAAAAGCAACCTGCTGAGGTCACCTTCCACATTGTGGAAGCTGTGTTCCTTCACTCTTTACAGTAAGTCTTGCTGCTGCTCACTGTTTGGGTCCACCCTGCTTTTATGAGCTGTAACACTCACTGCGAAGGTCAGCAGCTTCACTCTTGAAGCCAGTGAGACCATAAACCCAACAGGAAGAACGAAGAACTCCACTCCTGAAGCCAATGAGACCATGAACCCAACAGGAAGAACAAACAACTCCAGACACGCAGCCTTTAAGAGCTGTAACACTCACTGCGAAGGTCTGCAGCTTCACTCCTGTCAATGAAACCACGACCCCACCAGAAGCAAAAAGCTCCAGACACATCTGAACATCTGAAGGAACAAACTCCAGACACACCATCTTTAAGAACTGTAACACTCACCAGGAGGGTCCGTGGCTTCATTCTTGAAGTCAGCGAGACCAAGAACCCACCAATTCCATACACAGTATCAAGACATTGTAAACAAGAAATGCAAATACCATGTGAAATATGCATCTTCCATATAAGGACAAAGTGATACACTTGGCAAGATGGGAGAGATAAAATATAATTAATCTGCAATTAGGCGACCAGCTTGAGTCTTGATAAATGGTACAATGTGGGGCTCAGCATCAGCCTATGCTTTTAGAAGGTTGAGCATTGACCATGACAGTAGCCACATCAGCCCAGGCAAGAAAAAGACTGTTTTTGAGCCTGTACATATCCTCTTTCCCAGTTGCTATGGCTACTTTGTACATGGATCCTTTAAGTATGTTCCAGGGTGGCTGGGAAGAGACTGACCTCAAGAGGATGAGTGCCTTGTGTGCCCGATTATTAAGGGTCTCCTCCAAAGCGGATGCCCTCTGGCACACATTTACAGGTTACATGGATATCTGCATACTCTATGCCCATTCTGAGAGGATTATTTAAATCTCTTTCCCCCAGAACTCTCTGTCAGTAATTTTCCAATTTGTCTTTCTTAGTCATTGAGTCGGTGTAGTTTTGCACCTTAGGCCATCTCTCTTTTAACACCAGGTGGACAATTCAACCCCACATTCTCAGTTCTGCCTACTGAGAGAATTTCCCTTCATCGCTACCCACCTTCCCCAGAACACATAGCCAGACTGTAGTTTAGTGCTTTTTTCCTAGCACGTGGGTCAGAAATACCTATAATTAGTCCCATGCTTTTTCCTCTCCCTTAGCTGGCCGGAGGGAATAAATTATGGTGCCATAGATGTGAATTGAGGAGGAGGCAGTAAAGCATCAGGGGCAGGTGGCACAAGAATCGGAGTCACCTGATCATGCAGTTTACTTTTTCCTTTTATATCTGCTCAGACCTGTTCTCTATATTCAACTTTCGTTTTATAATGAAATGTTTCTGGACACGTCCAATTTTATGGTCCAATGGAGTCAATAACACCGGCGTGTGACTGGCAGTTGAGGTTACATACTAACTTGATGACCAGAGACATCGATTTAGTCTCTACCGGGGTCCAGCAGCAAGCCAGGAGCTGTTTCTTAAATAGGGTATAGTAGTTGGCAAGGGATGAAAATGTCTTAGCCTAAAGTCTTCTATTCTCCTACTATGGTTTGTGCAGTATGCATTTTTTAAACTCACTTTATTTGTTTATGCCGAAATATTTTAAAGTGAATCAATAACATCTTGATACTACACCTCTGAATTCCTTAGTATACATCTTTTTTTGTTTTGTTTTGTTTTGTTTTGTTTTTGAGATGGAGTCTTGCTCTGTCACTGAGACTGGAGTGCAGTGGTGCAGTCTGGGCTCACTGCAACCTCCACCTCCCGGGTTCACACCATTCTCCTGCCTCAGCCTCCCAAATAGCTGGGACTACAGGCGCCGCCACCACGCCTGGCTAATTTTTTATATTTTTAGTAGAGACGGGGTTTCACCGTGTTATCCAGGATGGTCTCGATCTCCTGACCTCGTGATCTGCCCGCCTACGCCTCCTAAAGTGCTGGGATTATAGGCGTGAGTCACCGCGCCCGGCATTGTACATTTTTAAGAAATAAAAATATTGGCTAGGCACGGTGGGCTCACGCTTGTAGTCCCAGTACTCTGGGAGGCTGAGGTGGACGGATAACTTGAGGTTAGGAGTTTGTGACCAGCCTGGCCAACATAATGAAATCCCGTCTCTACTACGGACGTAAAAATTAGCTGGGCGTTGTGGGCACTTGCCTGTAATACTATCTACTCAGGAGGCTGAGGCAGGAGAATTGCTTGAGCCAGGGAAATAGAGGTTGCAGGGAACGGAGATCGCGCCATTGCACTTCAGCCTGGCCGACACAGTGAGACTCTGTCTCAAAAAAATAAATAAAATAAATACATAAATAAATAAATAAATAAATAAATATTTTCCTACTTAGCCAAAATGACATCATTGCATTTAAAAATTAAAATTCCTTTATATTATTTCTCAGTCCATAAGTTTATGTTATTGTTCCAGAAATGTCCTTTTCACTTAACTTACTACATTCACAACTTTCTCATGACTTGACATTTTTAAAATAGAAACTTTGAAAAAAGTGCCAAATCAGACAAAAATTATGCTGTGTAAAATTGCATACATAGATAACAAAACTTCAAAAAAACAAAGAAATTTAGAGAGTGGTTAATTTGGGGGACAATGATATGATTATAATCAGTTAGGTACAAATAGGGAGCCTTGGGATGCTGGCAGTATGCTGTTACTTGGCCTGGGTGACAGCTGCACAAAAATGTCTTTTATTGAGCATTTGTTAAATTATACCCATATGTTTATGGACTTAAAGATACAGATATAACATTATATATGAACAATATATTAAAATATTTTGGAAAGTAAAACTTCTATACGAGTGTTAAGCATTATTATATAAAATAAAAACAAAAAATAAAGCTTTCATACCATTCTTTTGATTTGTACAGGACAAATCTAAATAAAAGTGGCTTTTGCTAGCATTGTAATAAAAGTATTTTATTTTTACAAAAGGCAGATGTCTTATGTTATAACTTATGACCATTAGTTCAAAATTTAGTTCTGTCTGGTATTTTTTTTTTTTTTTCTTTTCAGATGGGGTCTTACTCTGTGACCCAGGCTGGAATACAGTGGCGTGATCATGGCTCACTGCAGCCTTGAAGTCCCAGGCTGAAGTGATCCTCCCACCTCAGCTTCCCAAGTAGCTGGGACTATGGGAGTGCACCACCACACCCAGCTTACTTTCGCATTTGTAGTATAGGTGGTGTTTTGCCATGTTGCCTCTGTCTTCCACATGCCAGGTTTTCATGCATTGTAATGTATTTTCACAGTTTGTTTTATAAATATTCTAACAAATGCTATTTGAAAAGGTACAACAGGATTAAGGAAGAAAGTTTTATAGTTATAAATATTATAAGTAAACATTTTCTTTTATTGCCAAAGATCAATGGATTTCTTAATCACTTGGTGAAAGAAACATCTCTAGGTTCTCTCAGAGAGTGAAGTTAGAGAGATTGGCAAAGCAAATAATAGATAATGACAACATTCCCATTTACCCAAGTCTTCAGACTCCCATCTCCATGTTACACCAAGGAAGTTTCCACTGTTCTACTTTTTTTTTTGAAAGATGAAGCAAGTTAATGTTTCATTAGCAATACATCCTAGTAAGAGTAACAACATTTACTAAGGCTGCCAGAGGCATAAAATAGTATCTCTGTAAATAATAATAAAATATTTTTTATTTCCAATTCTGACTTTTATTTACTTTTCTTATCTTCTTTCACTGGCTAGGACTTCAGTACAATGTTGAATGGAAGAGGTAGTGGATATTTTTATTTGTTTCCCATTCTCATAAATAAAACTTTCAAGAATTCACCTTTAAGGGTTGTTACAAATAATTTTTTATAAATTAGGTTAAAAATATAGAAACCTTTTCTTTCTATTTTGCCTATACATATATGTATATTTATTATTATTATACTTTAAGTTCTAGGGTACATGCACAGAACCTGCAGTTTTGTTACATGGGTATACACGTGCCATGGTGGTTTGCTGCACCTATCAACCCGTCATCTACATTAGGTATCTCTCCTAATGCTATCCCTCCCCTAGCCCCCAACCCCCTGACAGGCCTTGGTGTGTGATGTTCCCCTTCCTGTGTCAATGTGTTCTCACTATTCAACTCCCACGTATGAATGAGAATATGCAGTGTTTGGTTTTCTGTTCTTGTGTTAGTTTCCTGAAAATGATGGCTTCCAGCTTCATCCATGTCCCTGCAAAGGACATTAACACGTCCTTTTTCATGGCTGCATAGCATTCCATGGTGAATATATGACATATTTGCTTTATCCAGTCTATCACTGATGGGCATTTAGGTTGGGTCCATCTTTGCTATTTTGAATAGTGCTGCAATAAACTTTCATGAGAATGATTTATAATCCTTTGGGTATGTACCCAGTAATGGGATTGCTGGGTCAAATGGTATTTCTGGTTCTTGATCCTTGAGGAATGGCCACACTGTCTTCCACAATGGTTGAACTAATTTACACTCCCACCAACAGTGTAAAAGAGTTCCTATTTCTCCACATCCCCTCCAGCATCTGTTGTTTCCTGACTTTTTAATGATCGCCATTCTAACTGGCATGAGATGGTATCTCATTGTGGTTTTGGTTTGCATTTCTCTAATGACCAGTGATGGCTTTTTTCCATATGTTTGTTGGCCACATAAACGTCTTCTTTTGAGAAGTGTCTGTTCATATCCTTTGCCCACTTTTTGATGGAGCTGTTTGTTTTTTTCTTGTAAATCTGTTTAAGTTCCATGTAGATTCTGAGTATTGCCCTTTGACAAATGGATAGATTGCAAAAATTTTCTCCAATTCTGTGGGTTACCTGTTTACTCTGATGATAGTTTTTTTTGTTTTGTTTTGTTTTTTTTTGTTTGTTTGTTTTTTTTTTTTTTTTTTTTTTTTTTTTTTTTTGCTGTACAGAAGCTCTTTAGTTTACTTAGATCCCATTTGTCAATTTTGGCTTTTGTTGCCATTGCTTTTGGTGTTTTAGTCATGAAGTCTTTGCCCATGCCTATGTCCTGAATGGTATTGCCTAGGTTTTCTTCTAGGGTTTTTATGGTTTTAGATGTTACGTTTAAGTCTTTAAGCCGTCTTGAGTTAATTTTTGTATAAGATGTAAGGAAGGGGTGCAGTTTAACTTTCTGCATATGGCTAGCCAGCTTTCCCAACACAATTCATTAAATAGCTAATCCTTTCCCCATTGCTTGTTTGTCAGGTTTGTCAAAGATCAGATGGTTGTAGATGTGTTGTGTTATTTATGAGGTCTCTGTTATGTTCCACTGGTCTATATATCTGTTTTGGTGCTAGTACCATGATGTTTTGGTTACTGTAGCCTTGTAGTATAGTTTGAAGTCAGGTAGTGTGATGCTTCTAGCTTTGTTCTTTTTGCTTAGGATTGCCTTGGCTATGTGGGCTCTTACTTGGTTCCATATGAAATTTAAAGTACTTTTTTCCAGTTCTGCGAAGAAAGTCAGTGGTAGCTTGATGGGGATAGCATTTAATCTTTAAATTGCTTTGGGCAGTATGGCCATTTTCACAATATTGATTCTCCCCATCCATGAGCATGGAATGTTTTCCATTTATTTGTGTCCTCTCTCATTTCCTTGAGCAGTGGTTTGTAGTTCTCCATGAAGAGGTCCTTCATATCCCTTATCAGTTGTATTCCTGTATATTTTATTCTCTTTGTAGCAATTACAAATGGAAGTTCACTCATGATTTAGCTCTCTGTTTGTCTATTACTGGTGTATAGGAATGTTCGAAATTTGCAAAGCATTGATTTTGTATCCTGAGACTTTGCTGAAGTTGCTTAATTGCTTAAGAAGTTTTGAGGCTAAAATGATTGGTTTTTCTAAATATACAATAATGTCATCTGCAAACAGGGAAAATTCGACTTCCTCTCTTCCTATTAGAAAACCATTTATTTCTTTTTCTTCGCTGAGTGTCCTGGCCAGAACTTCCAATACTATGTTGAATAGGAGTGGTGAAAGAGGTCATCCTTGTCTTGTGCCAGTTTTCAAAGGGAATGCTTCCAGCTTTTGCCTATTCAGTATTATATTGACTGTGGGTTTGTCATAAATAGCTCTTATTATTTTGAGCTATGTTCCATCAATACCTAGTTTATTGAGAGTCTTTAGCATGAAGGGGTGCTGAATTTTGTTGAAGGCCTTTTCTGCATCTATTGAGGTAATCATGTGGTTTTTGTCCTTGGTCCTGTTTATGTGATGGATTACATTTATTGATTTGTGTGTGTTTAACCAGCCTTGCATCCCAGGGATGAAGCCAACTTGATTGTGGTGATAACATTTTTGATGTGCTGCTGGATTCGGTTTGCCAGTATTTTATTGAGGATTTTTGCATCTATGTTCATTAGGGATTTTGGCCTCAAATTTTCTTTTTTTTGTTGTTGTATCTCTGCCGGGTTTTCATATCAGGATGATACTGGCCTCATAAAATGAGTTAGGGATGATTCCCCCCTTTTCTATTGTTTAGAATCGTTTCAGAAGGAATGGTACCAGCTCTTCTGTGTACCTCTGGGAGAATTCTGCTGTGAATCCATCTGGTCCTGGATTTTTTTGGTTGGTAGGCTATAAATTACTGACTCAATTTCAGAACTTGTTATTGATCTATTCAGGGATTCAACTTCTTCCTGGTTTTGACTTGGGACGGTTTATGTGTCCAGGAATTTAACCATTTCTTCTAGATTTTCTAGTTTATTTGCAGAGAAATGTTTATAGTATTCTCTGATGGTGGTTTGTATTTCTGTGGGATCAGTAGTGATAGCCCCTTTATCATTTTTTATTGTGTCTATTTGATTCTTCTCTCTTTTCTTCTTTGTTAGTCTTGCTAGCGGTCTATCTATTTGTTGATCTTTTCAAAAAAGGAGCTCCTGGATTCATCGATTTTTTTTTTAAGGGTTTTTTATGTCTCTGTCTCCTTCGGTTCTCCTCTGATCTTAGGTATTTCTTGTCTTCTGCTAGCTTTTGAATTTGTTTGCTCTTGCTTCTCTATTTCTTTTAATTTTGATTTTAGGGTGTCGATTTTAGATCTCTCCTGCTTTCTCTTATGGGCATTTAGTGCTATAAATTTCCCTCTACACACTGCTTTAAATGTGTCCCAGAGATTCTGATACATTGTGTCTTTGTTCTCATTGATTTCAAAGAACATCTTTATTTCTGCCTTCATTTTGTTATTTACCCAGTTGTTGTTCAGGAGCAGGTTGTTCAGTTTCCATGTAGTTGTGCATTCCTGAGTGGGCTTCTTAATCCTGAGTTCTAATTTTATTGCACTGTGGTCTTAGAGACTGTTTGTTATGATTGCCATTCTTTTGCATTTGCTGAATGTTTTACTTCCAATTATGTGGTCATTTTAGAATAAATGCAATGGGATGCTGAGAAGAATGTATATTCTGTTGATTTGGGGTGGAGAGTTCTGTAAATGTCTATTAGGTCTACTTGGTCCAGAGCTGAGTTCAAGTCCTGAATATCCTTGTTAATTTTCTGTCTCATTGATCTGTCTAATATTGACAATGGGGTGTTAAAGTCTCCCACTATTATTTTGTGGGAGTCTAAGTCTCTTTGTAGGATTCTAAGAACTTGCTTTATGCATCTGGATGCTCCTGTATTGGGTGTGTGTGTATGTATGTATGTGTGTATATATATATATATATATATATTTAGGTCTTCTTGTTGCATTGATCCCTTTACCATTATGTAATGGCCTTCTTTGTCTCTTTTGATCTTTGTTGGTTTAAAGTCTGTTTTGTCAGAGACTAGGATTGCAACCCCTACTTTTCTTTCTTTTTTTTTTTTTGCTTTCCCTTTTCTTAGTAAATCTTCCTCCATCCCTTTATTTTGAGCCTATGTGTGTCTTTGCATGTGAGATGAGTCTCCTAAATACAGCACACTGATGGGTCTTGACTCTTTATCCAATTTGCCAGTCTGTGTCTTTTAATTTGGGGCATGTAGCTTGTTTACATTTAAGGTTAATATTGTTACGTGTGAATTTGTTCCCATCATTATGATGCTAGCTGGTTATTTTGCCCATTAGTTGATGCATTTTCTTCATAGTGTCGATGGTCTTTACAATTTGGTGTGTTTTTGCAGTGGCTGGTATCGGTTGTTCCTTTCCATGTTTACTGCTTCCTTCCTTCAGGAGCTACTGTAAGGCAGGCCTGGTGGTGACACAATCTCTCAGCATTTGCTTGTCTGTAAAGGACTTTATTTCTCTTTTTCTTCTGAAACGTTGTTTGGTTGAATATGAAATTCTGGGTTGAAATTTCTTTTCTTTAAGAATGTTGAACATTGGTCCCCAGTCTCTTCTATCTTGTAGGGTTTCTGCAGAGAGATCTGCTGTTAGTCTGATGGGCTTCCCTTTGTGGATAACCCGACCTTTCTCTCTGGCTGCCCTTAACATTTTTTCCTTCATTTCAACCTTGGTGAATTTGACGATTATGTGTCTTGGGGTTGTTCTTCTCAAGGAGTATGTCTGTGGTGTTCTCTATATTTCCTGAATTTGAATGTTGGCCTGTCTTGCTAGGCTGGGGAAGTTCTCCTGGATAATATCCTGAAGAGTGTTTTCCAACTTGGTTCCATTCTCCCCGTCACTTTCAGGTACACCAGTCAAACATAGATTTGGTCTTTCCACATAGTCCCATATTTCTTGGAGGCTTTGTTTGTTCCTTTTCATTCTCTTTTTCTCTAATCTTGTCTTCACACTTTATTTCATTAAGTTGATCTTTAATCTCCGATATCCTTTCTTCCACTTGATTGATTCACCTATTGATATTTGTGTGTGCTTCACAAAGCTCTCATGTGGTGTTTTTCAGTTCCATCAGGTCATTTATGTTCTTCTCTAAATTGGTTATTCTAGTTAGCAGTTCATCTAACCTTTTTTTCAAGGTTCTGAGCTTCCTTGCATTGGGCTAGAACATGCTCCTTTAACTCAGAAGAGTTTGTTATTACCCACCTTCTGAAGCCTACTTCTGTCAATTCATCAAACTCATTCTCTGTCCAGCTTTGTTCCCTTGCTGGTGAGGAGTTTTGATCCTTTGGAGGAGAAGAGACATTCTGGTTTTTGGAATTTTCAGCCTTTTTATGCTGGTTTCTCCCCATCTTTGTGGATTTATCTACCTTTGGTCTTTGATGTTTGTGACCTTTGGATGGGGGTGTCTGAGTGGATGTCCGTTTTGTTGATGTTGATGCTATTCCTTTCTGTTTGTTATTTTTCCTTCTTACACTCAGACCCCTAGCCACAGGTCTGCTGGAGTTTGCTGGAGGTCCTCTCCAGACCCTGTTTGCCTGGGTATCACCAGCAGAGGCTGCAGAACACCAAGAATTGCTTCCTGTTCCTTCCTCTGGAAGCTTTGTCCCAGAGGGCCCCTGCCAGATGCCAGCCAGAGCTCTTTTGTATGAGGTGTCTGTCAGCCCCTACTGGGAGATGTCTCCCAGTCAAGATACACAGTGGTCAGCGACCCACTTGAGGAGGTAGTCTGACCCTTAGCAGAGCTCAAACACTTTTGCTGGGAGATCTGCTGCTCTTTTCAGAGCCGTCAGGCAGGACGTTGAAGTCTGCTGAAGCTGTGCAGTCAGCTGCCCCTTCTCCCGGGTGTTCTGTCCCAGGGAGATGGGGGTTTTGTCTATAAGCCCCTGACTGGGATTGCTGCCTTTTTTTCAGAGATGTCCTGCCCAGAGAGAAGGAATCTAGAGAGGCAGTCTGTATGCAGCAGCCTTGCTGAGCTCTGGTGGGCTTTGCCCAGTTTGAACTTCCTGGTGGCTTTGTTTACACTGTGCTGTGAGGGTAAAACCTCCTACTCAAGCCTCAGCAATGGTGGATGCCCCTTCCTCCACCAGGCTGAAGCACCCAGGTTGACCTCAGACTGCTGTGCTGGCAGTTAGAATTTCAAGCCGGTGGATCTTAGCTTGCGGGGCCCTGTAGGGGTGGGATCCATTCAGCAAATGCAAAAGAATGGCAATCATAACAAACAGTCTCTAAGACCACAGTGCAATAAAATTAGAACTCAGGATTTAGGACATTCGGCCTTGTCTAGGTCAGCTCATATGTTCCTATCCTATTTCTCAGCATTCCACTTCTTCCCCACCAGTGCCTTTACCTTAGTATAGACACTTGGTGAGCTCTTCCATTCTGTAACTCTGATAATCAGCCCTAGGATTGGTCCTTAGTCATATCTACCCAAAGTATTTCTTCAAAGCTTACGTGAAAACCTTTGGGTCCTCCATGTGTGTTCTTCATTGAATGTCCATAGCCCTTAATGTCACGTTTTCCCTACATATGCCTCTCCAGGAAAATAATAAAAAGCCTGATGATTATACCATCTTTATAATCACTTTGTTACTTTGGTGACTAATTTTTACTTCTCACTTAATTCAATTCTACCATTAATAATCTGAGTAACCATGATTCCACAGCAGGCCGTGATTTGGCATGTTCCTTCCCTCCTTACTCCCATGAGGAGATTATACCATACCCTTTGAATGTATGACAAATTTCATCTGGAAATGCCAGTTTGACGACCCATTTCTTGGAACCACTTAATTTAAATCCCCTTATAATTTCTATAAATCTGTGTTTTAAGCCACTAAGTTTGTGATAATTTGTTACAGCTGCAATAGAAAGCTAATATGTCCACTAACAACTATTGTTTGGGGACAGCCACGTTTTTTCATTTCACTGAATGACTACACAATAGTTATACAACAAGGCAGTTTAACATTTTGTTTTCACTATTATTTGGTGGGGATATGGCTGTTGGCACCTTCTAAAGAGAATCTAAAGAGCATTTTTCATCATGCAGTTGTTTATACTTTTTATTCAGTGCTTATTATGCACCCAACACCTTGTATATATTATTATTTTAAAAATTATAACCCTGAAAAATTGATGCAATTATTACTCATTTTAGAGCTACAGAATCTAAGACTTGGAATGGTAAAGTTACTTGCTCCAGGTCATACGGCTAGTATGTGCCAGAACCAGAAGTTAAATCCCAAAACCACCGAAATCAAAAGTCCAAGTTCATTTCATGACACATGTGGCATCCAGAAGAGCCTGTGTATATATCAACAATTAATGCCCATTGAGTAGGATTTGGGGTATCAATAAGTATAGTTTCCTACTTTTATCTAGACTCTTAGTTTCCAATTTACTCATCCCAGCCTGTTCCACTAAAGATAAACTTTTAAGGAACTAGAGTTGCAGTCAGCACAAAATCTAATCACTTAGTCTCAGCCCTGGATTAAATTAAATTAGATCCAATACTGGGGCTTCCAACCCTGCTTTATGAATTTCAGAAGATCAGAGAATAGATGTGAAAAACTGCAGTGTAATTAACTTGTTACTGGGGGTTGAAAATATCACTTTCTATCTGTTGACCATGGAATTAGGAAGGCACATTCTAAAAAAATTGGTACACATATTCATCAACAGCATATTCCCACCAATAAGCCCAAATGAACATCAAGTTAGTATTTGCATGGACATTAACTGTTTTATTAACATCAAATTTCATTGACTCCCCCCCAATGCCCCTCCCCTTCCCCTAAGCAAAATCTGTAGGCTAAAACTTAAAAGAAGAACCGAAATGCTATACACTGCAGGGTCTTGTTATTGGGATTCTGGGAAAGTGTGTTTCCTTATTATAATACATTCATTTCTCAATAGTGTGTTCTATATTTTGCTTTGTAACTGACCTCATACTGATAAGAAAATTGAGTTCACAATCATTTTTTACCCCTTTGAAATTATATGGTTCTGCTGTTATAAATAACCAGCGTTCTGTTTCTATCAACAGGAATCCATAAGTGATTTACTCTGAATGATCACTTGCAGAGAGAGTTGTCGGAGTGATTTCTTCAAGACAAGAAATAAGCTGGGCAACCCAGCTCAACCAGGTGAGTGGGGCACAAAGACTCAGATCCATCATATCAGTGTGCTATTGTTCTTTTTTTCATGTCATTAACCCAAACAGCAGGATCCAAACAACCAGCTATAAGCTGCTAAAGCGATGTCACACAAGAAAGCTGGCTAAAATGCAAAAGCCTCCAGCTGGAACTAGAAGCTATATAACAGAACCAGGACAGAGACCCAGTGTCCCTTTGTCTAGAAGAACATTTTTTCAACAGCAAAAAGAACAAGAGTGACACTTGGTGGCCAATACAAGACATCACAAAGGACTGAGCCATATGCAACGCTCTTCCTCCAGCCTTGCTCTGGGAATTTTGAAGATGAAAGGAGAACTGCACTGTTCATAGAGAAACAAGACCTGTGTTTGCAGGAATAGTATTACTTTTAGTCTGGTTGGTAGCTAAATATCAGAAGTGACATCATATGGCAGATGTTTTGAATAAACAGAAGTTAGTGGGTCCAAATAACATTTCAGAAGAAAAGATAGACACTAGAATGCTAATTCAGATAGCCATTAAGAGCCAGGCAAAATCTTCTGTGATGAATAAGAACTTTAAATGAACCATTCTTAGCCACTGCACAGAACTTAGTCACTTTTTCCTGTGCTCTGAATTTACCATTCTTCCAGGATGACTTTAACCTTTTTTCTAATCAAAGCCCCTCCTATAAGGCTTCGCAGCACAACCAAGTTAACTTCCAGTTCCTGTAAGCACCTTCTTAGATATCTTTTATTAGTTAAATCTCAGACCAAAGAAAGAGCCCATTTTAAAGTGTTTGTGGAATAAATGCATGCATAAATAAATGTAAAAAGTGCAAACAAATGGAATGGTCTATAAAAACCCCACCTCAAGTAAGGGAGAACAGAGATAAACAACTTAAAATACATACCTATTCAGGAACAATAGAAAACAAGAGTTTCCAACGTATAGCAAACAGGCTATCATCCATTGATATACTCTGACACAGAGATGCTGGGAATGTGTTCTAGTGAGTATGTAGGTATTTATGCCTAAGGTGATTATTTGGCATGCAAGCCTTGTCACTGTGTAACCACCCGACAGGTTCATCTTGCCCACTGCCCAGATCCAGCCAATTTATTAAGACTAGGAAACTGCAATAAAGAGCTTAATACATGCAGAGTCAGTTAAACAAGAGACCAGAGTTTTATTATTACTCAAATCAGCCTCCCTGAAAATTTGGAAGCCAGGGTGTTTTAAAGATAGTTTGGCAAGCAGGGGATTACAGAATGAATGCTGCTGATTGCTTGGGGATGTAATCATAGGGGTGTGGAAAATGACCCTAGTGCATTTTTGGGTAGGGGCCACAGGACCAGTTGAGTTCTGAGTCATGGGTCGGGGTGGAGTCATCTAGTCATCAGAAATGCAAAAGTATGAAAAGGCATTTCAAAACTCCAATCTTAGGTTCCAAATAGTGTTGTTAATTATGGAAGTACTTGGGAAAGTTACAGATCTTGTGACCTCTGGAACAATGGCTGGTAATTATTTATGTCTGTTTCTAAGCAGATTCTGGTCCCACTCATAGTCCTAAACTTGTGGACTTCATTAGTTTTATAAAGGCAGCTTAGTTTGGGGAAGGGTTATTACCATCTAGACTATAAAATAAATTTATCCCCTAGTCAGCTTGGCCCACTTACGGGAAGGAACAATGGAAGTTTAGAGATTAAAGGCAAGATGGAGTTTGTTAGATCAGGTCTCTTTCACTGTTACAATTTTTGCAAAGGTGATTTTAAGTGTCTCTCAGTCCTGGCTACTCAGTAGCTTCATCAGAACAAGATTTAAAACCCTTTTATCCAGGCTACAATCCAGACCAATGAAGCAGAATTTCTGATGGTAGGCACCATGCTCGAGACTCGTTCAAAGGTCTCGGCTGATTCTAATATGCAGATAGGCTCACATTAGAATCATGGCTGAGCACCAGTGTGCTAAAATGGTGAGACATTTTGGTCTCAAAATCTCTTCACATTCTTAAAAATTACTGGAGGACTCTAGAGAGTTTTTTGTGTAAGTGGCTTCTATTTATTCATGTTTTCTATATTAAACATTAAAACTAGACTTTTTAAAACATTAACTCAGTAAAAAAAAATCACAAAAAATCCATTACATAGTAACATTTATAAAAAAAAAAAAAAAACTATATTTTCCCAAACCAAAAATTTAGGAGAAAGAGTGGCATTGTTTTACAATTTTATAAATCTACATAATGTTTAACTTCATAGGAGGCACCGGGATGCTTATGTCTGCTTCTGTGTTCAGTCAGTCTTAATACGCTAGTTTTATTGAAGTAGCTAAAGTAAACTTGGCCTCTCACACGTATGTAGTTGGAAAAGAAAGTAGTATTTTAATTATCTTTTCAGACAACTCTGGATATTCTTCTCTGATACTACATTAGAATTCAACAAGGGCTAGTTTCTCAAAGAATAGTTACAACTGGAATCTAAATCCATATCAATGAGCATTTTATACTTTGTTACATTAAAATTCTTTAGTGAATCTCACAGTTTGAAAGGATATTTTATCCAGCCATGAATTTGTAAAATTATGCTTTGGTCATTTAAAATATAACAGTTTAATAATTACACAGATCTTTTAAATATTGACACATTTCATTCAGCATTATAAAAAAAATCACATTAATTATCATCACCTCTGATCTCATCAGAAAAGTCTTTATGAACTGGGAAGCTGTCAAACTTACAGTGACACCAGTTTTCCAAAATTTTAAATTTCACTTGAAATTTTCTGTTTTGTAATTGTCAATCAATGCTGTCACTTTTTTTTTTTTTTTGACATGATAGGCTCACTTCAATTATTTTCATGAAAATATCTGTCAAGGCTGGGTGTGGTGGCTCATGCCTATAATCCCAGCACTTTGGGAGGCCGAGGTGGGCGGATCACGAGGTCAGGAGTTTGAGACCAGCCTGGCCAATATGGTGAAACCCCATCTGTAATAAAAAATACAAAAAAAAAAAAAAAAAATTAGCCAGGCGTGGTGGTGCATGCTTGTAGTCCCAGCTACTCAGGAGGCTGAGACAAGAGAATCGCTTGAACCTGGGAGGTGGAAGTTGCAGTCAGCCAAGATTGTGCCACTGCACTCCAGCCTGGGCAATGGGGTGGGACTCCGTCTCAAAAAATAAAGGAAGAAAGAAAGAAAAAAAAGAAAGAAAATATCTGTTAAATATCACAGTCTTAAGAGCCATAGTTAGTATATCAGTGTTTTTTAAAATAAAAGTGTCGTTTCTTGGAAAAAGCAGCTCATTCAGCTTGCATTGCAATCACACAAATGCTTTCTCTTCAGACAACCATCCTGCTTCAATAAGGACCACAAATGTTTTATGAGTTGTATTAGACCATTCTCACATTGCTGTGAAGAAATACTGGAAACTGGCTAATTTGTAAAGAAAAGAGGTTTAATTGACTCACAGTTCCACATGGCTGGGGAGGCCTCAGGAAACTTACAATCATGGTGGAAGGCACGTCTTCACAGGATGGCAGGAGAGACAATGAGTGCCAGTAGGGGAAATGCCAGATGCTTATAAAAACCATCAGATCTCTTGACAACTCATTATCAGGAGAACAGCATGGGGTAATGAGCCCCTTGACTCAGTAACCTCCCACTAGGTCCCTCTCACAACACAAGGGGATTATGGGAACTACAATTCAAGATGAGATTTGGGTGGGGACACAGCCAAACCATATCATGAGTTTTTCTCATTGTTGTCACACAGAATGTCATTAAAAAGTGTGTTCTTCTTGTAATTTAATATAATTTATAATTTTTATTGCTTTATCAAAAACCTTCTCAAATGAAGCTGGCATGTTGTCTATGAGTGAATAGCATGAAGGAAACCACAGGTGCTACTTCAGTTCTTTGTACCATCAGAGCAAATGTCAGCATGGTAAAAAGGCAAATATCTCAATATTATTAATAATAATGTACTAATAAAAGTGGGTTTGGCCTCACAGGCCTCCTATAAAAGTGTCAGGGACTTTGAGAACTTCTGCACCAGAGAGAATGGTGGAAAAGTTTAAACAGCATTCAACTACACCTCCAATTTCCTCAAAAAGGAGTAAAAGAAAGGTAAAGCCAAGAAGGGAGCTATTATTTCTGGGAATTTTAAGTCCATGTTAAAAGGGAGTTAAAGTGATATTAAGAAAAATGGGAAGAAACTGTTTGGCTGAAGTTACAAGCTATTCTGAAATTCCAGACAGGGAAAATCTCGGCATCCTAAAGATACTATGGTAATTGCACGCAGGCATCAGTGCTGTGTTTCTCAGACCTCTAACATCCGTGTCAACATCCTGTCAGTGCACATGAAGATCATTAATTTTAGCCAATTTTTAAAACAGAAAATTCACCAAAGTGTCTAACTAGTAAAATAAAATACAATATCTGAACATTAACAAGAGCAATAAATAGTTCCAAATCATAGAATATGTATCACAGTGCCCTGAAGATAATACAAAATTTAATAGGAAAAAATGTGAAATAAGGTCTTTGCAATTTTGGGTTTTTTCTTTAATTAGCTACATAAATAGAGATGATAGAGATCTGGCCTGATAAAAGTTGATGGAAAAGGTCCAATTGAGTTTATTGATTGCAAACTTAATGTTTGTAATAACTGTTATAAAAGCTGATGTTTTCAGTTGCATTAATGTAAGTACAGTAGCAGGATGGAAAGAAGCGACTTCCACACTATATCAGGTCACAAATCAGTTTCAGGAAAATCACAAATCAGTTTCAGTCTGTTGTGCAGTTTTAGGGTTTATTTTTATAATCGTGGTTACAATTTAGCAGTTTTTCAGAAGGATAGATTGTCCGGGCCAGTTGACAGTTTCATGTAGCCTGCAGTAGTATAGTTGAGCTTTTTAGTATGGAAATGCTCCTTCCTTAAAAAAAAAAAAAAAAAAAAAAAAAAAGTAAGAATGGTAGGAAATACCAGCTCTTGCAGGGAAAATGTTAGTTTCAGAGTATTTGGAGACTAAAGGATCAAAGGTCTAAAATAGAGACAAATTAAATTCCATAACATGATCAATGGAACATCATGGCAGAGAACTAGGGGTCAGATCATTTTGTTTCCAAGTAATACTGACTGGGTAATGTGAAGATGTGATTCTAGACTTGTGCATGAGCACAAAGATAAAAGTAAGTGGTCTCTCACTGGCGCATGACCATGCTATTCTTACAGAATAGAATGAAAGATGCTGAGATACATGCTTAGGGTCGTTGACCTTGAGCCCCAGACATGCTGCTCATTCACTGTTTGAAACTTGAACACATTTCTTGGCTCATTTCTCTGGGCCTCAAGTTCTCCTTTATAAAATGAGCAGGTCTTTGTGAACAGGAGCAGTGGTCTTCAAACTGGCAGATAAAAGATTGTCCCTGTGTGTTCTCAAAGATCTTTCAAGTAGTAGACTATCATGGAGAGTTTTACAAAGATAAATTTAATGTGTTGTATGTATTTTCTTTCCTAAAATTTATTCTTGTTGCTCCTCTTCCCCACCACCTTTCACAACAGCTCTTTTTCCACTTTGTAAGAAATAGGCCTACCCACACTAGTTAAGAATCTTACATGGCACCTTATGTAAGGGGTACAAATCTCCGGAGCACCAAACCAAGGAATAAATCAACAACTACAAATAGGATACTCCATTTGTTTCAAGAGATATATTTAAAACAAAATTTTACTTTTCCTGCTTAGTAAGAATCAATATTATCTATTTTGATAATATATTAATGATTGTAATGATTATTCATCGAGCAAAAGTTTTTAATTCTTGTAACCTTATGATGACAAATTGAAAAATTAACTGTGTATGTGCGTAATTACAGAAATGTATGAGAAGGTGATCAATAAAATATTTTAAAATATAAAGTCATACTATATTAGAATAAAATTCTATGTGGGAAATGGAATGGAAATCCAATTTCAAAGATAAATACAGATATTGCAAAATGTCTGGTTGTTAAAAAGTTTGTTCATGTATATTTTAAAGGATGTTGTTGGGTATGAAATGTCTGTAGCATTTAAATTCTACTAGATACATAAAAAGAATGATACTTTATTTTTAAATGTCAATATTTACAACAGATAGGAAATTATACTGTGTATTTATTTAAACTTATGACAAAAATTTATGACAAAAAAATTCACATGTCTAAAAAATGTGTATTTTCAAAAATTCTTTTAGGGGGCTTATGAGTATAAAAGTTTGATGGTCGCTGAATTAGAATATTTCTAAACCTTGCCTTTCTCTTTTCCTATCTGTCAGCTTTACAGCTTTATAAAATAGTGCAAGTGTTTTATGGGTTTGTTTTGCTTTTTTGATGAACATTGTGGGCAAAAACACGTGATAACTAAAGGGGATCTGGAAAGTAAAGATCTCTCCTTAAAGAGCTCTGCCAACTGGAAAGTTTCTATTGCCCAGGGTGAGAACTCTGAGTCCATTACTTAAACAAGATCTTCAGTCAAATATACCAGCTAAGGATAAGACAAAAAATTACAAGTTCACACACTAAGACCATTCTTGGCTCCAAGTACAGGAGTCCTAGTCCTTCAAATTCCAATTACTGTGCCAGAATGACAAGTTTTCCTCTTCTTTAGTCTTCTCTGTCTTTTTTATGGAGAGATATATAGCTATAGCTGGGAACAACCATAATAATCAAATTTTAAGGCATTTTTACTAAATGGGTAGTCTTTAGCATCATAATTGTGTCAGAGAAAGATAACTTTAATAATTGATTGGCTTTCAACAGGAAGAGGTCTTAAATACTTTGTCCATTTTAATCAGCTTTATTTTGGTCTTCACTTGTATCTAAGGAAAAGTAGTCTTTGTGGTACCATATCTATGGGGATCTATAAGGAGGAATGGATTCTCCTTAGGATCAGAGTATAAATGGCTGTTTGCCTGGTCTCCTGAAGAGTCAGAAATTCACCATTGGAAATTAAATCTAATGTTTTAGATCCATAGGCATTTGTCAGCCAGTTTCACGGAAGTGTCCCTGCCCCGCCTTTAAGGGAGGAACCTGGTGGGAGGTAATGGAATCATGGGGTTGGGTCTTTCCCATGCTGTTCTTGTGATAGTGAATACGTCTCATAAGATCTGATGGTTTTACAAAGGGGAGTTCCCCTATACAAGCCCTCTTGTTTGCCACCATTTAAGACATGTTTGTTTCCCCTTCCACCATGATTGTAAGTTTGCTAAGGTCTCCCCAACCCTTCAGAACTGCGAGTCAATTAAACCTCTTTCCTTTACAAATTACCCAGTCTCGGGTATGTCTTTATTAGCACCATGACAACTGACTAATACATGGGGACAGGAACAGGCAAAAGGAAATTTCTCCAAGGCCCTGAGTAGCTTGAGAGTAGGAGACTGATGGAATCTCTGGGAGAAAATAGAAGGGGCTACCAAAAGCAGGGGAAGAAGAAAGATTAGATATGAGTATTCAGTAAAATAATAAATTTGTTACAATCTAAACATTATTACACATTTCCCAGCCAGCTCAGCAGCCTCAAGAATCATGCCTAGTATTTTTGTGCCCAGTTTATTGGGTACACAGGCTGACACACAGTCAGTACTTTGGCAACTATGTTTATTTGTGACATGCCTCTTCAGCTCTATATGTCACAGGCATATCATCCAGATCCTGAGAACACTATTAGTCCAAATCTTAAGTGAATTGCTTGTGGGCATTTAAAAACTATCTGAAGTTTTTTTTATGGAGTATGCCTTAATATTTTACTTACAATAAGGAATTAGCCTTTGCGGTTTCCTCATGGTGTGATGATAATTCATATTAGATCTTTAATATGGCAGGAGAAAACAAACGTATACATAAATTAAAAATGAAGATGAGTTACCTAGAAATGTGTGGAATCTTCTTCTCAAATGATATTTAATAATAGAACAATATTTCAACTCCTTGGGTTAAATAGGAATTCTGCTGTTGGCAGTAATATTATCTATGTTAGTGAGCATGTGCTACTCATCCAGCACTGTGCCAAACAGTTAATCTTTATGATAATCATGTAAATATTCTTATCTTCCCTTAATAGGGGAAGATACTAGATCGATTAAAGAGGCTAAATGACTTGCTCAAAGTCTGAGAATTGCTAACTAGTTACTAGAGTCAGGATTCGAACCCAGATGTGTCTAGATGGATTCCAGGAGAATCTCCAGCAGTGAGAATCAATGGTGTGTGACTACTTCCCAAGAGCCGTGAGAAGGGCTTGCCCATAAATGGACTGGGCAGCAATGAACAGAGTTGGAATGAGCTGTGTGGGTGGTGACAACTTGCAGCTCAGCCCTGTGCAGCTCTGTGTGAAACATTACCACCACATAAAACTCCAGTATCTTTTAGTGTGGGTGATTACTCTCTGATTAAACATTTTGGAAGGCTTCCCCCCATTCAGATCTCCACCAACATAAAGTATCATAAACATGAACTGTGTTTGGTTAAGTTCATGAATAATTTAGTACCAGCCCAATTTGACTAGAAAGATTTTAAACTATTCAGCTGCCAAGTTAAAAAAAATAACATTTGGGGCAAAATGTGTAGTAGTGCCAAGCACTTTCTTCATGAAGAAATACATGTGTCAATTGGATTTTAATTCTATTTTGTAAAATAAATTGTTGTTCAAAGAGACCCACAGATAACATACTCAACACATTTGATTTCGGAACGTTTTAGAATCGAATGTTATTTTCTTTATGCTTGTCTCTTACACTTTTACGTGAAATCAATGAGATTTAGCTTCCAAAAGCATTTGTTCTTGCTGCAATGCCCACAGTTATACCCTGTTACTCAAAATTTTATAAATATATAATTTATTTAAAAATGGATAAATGCTTCCTTATAATCATAGGATAGCAGCATCTACTGAAAGCATCAGGACAACTAGTGTTATTTAAACATGGATGGAAACACTAGACCAGATTGCTAGGTAGGGAAAGACCAACTGACTAATGACTGACTTGGAAGAACCCACATTTGGTATTCAAGTGCACTATTACAAAGCCTTGTTTTTTTCACCCCTTAGTGAACCAGACCTAGCCAGTCACCTGATAAACATATTTTGGATAGAGCTAGGGCCATTTTTAAAACAAAACTAAAATAGAAAGAACACATTTTCTTTAAAACCACATGATTTATGAATTTGCAGTTGTCATTTGTCTCTTATTCCTTCTTGATGACAGCAGTCAGTGTTGTACATTGGCATGTCTAGTTTTGTGCATGCAATTTACTCTGGAAATAGTGGCCCAAGACTTAGCATCTTGTGGCACATGATTGCAGAGCAATGCTCTGAAGCATTGCCACTTTCTGCCTGTGTGACCATGGGAAAGTCACTTAACCTCTTCAACAAAGTATGAATACTTTGTTGCAGGCAATTGCTATGAGAATTAAGTAGTACCTATTGCAGGCAATTGCTATGAGAATTAAATAGAATAATATATATGAGATACTTAGGACCATGACTAGAGCATAGTAAATGCTTGACAGTATAAAACGTTACATATTATCAGACTACATAGAAAGCTGATACATAAATCCTTGAACTTAAAAGATTGATCATTGGAATCACATCCATCTGCACTCTAATCCAAGTTCCTACCACTTACTGGTTGGTTGACTTTGAGAATGTTTCTTAATCTCTCTGAATCTTGGTTTTCAATCTTTAAATTGGGATAATTAAGCCTGTTCTTTCTGATGACTGAAAAAAATAACAGATAATAAATATAAAGGGCCTAACATTACAATAGCCATGTGGTAGGAACCCAATAATGGTCTGTTACTAATTAAGGCAGGCAGTGAGGGTACAAAAGAATAATGAAACTCTCTAGCATGAAGGAGTTTATATCCTTATCTTATCTTAAAGGAAACACAGCAAAAGAAGAGAAACAGTAGGAGTATGAGACAAAGAAATCCTGAAGCCCAGAGAAATAGACAGTAGACAAAAGAGAATAAATTTGTGTTAAACAGTGGAGAGTCAAGGTGTGTGTTAGTGAAGGCAAGAAACAGCTCAGGGATGAGGAGCTGAATCAGCTTCACTGACACGGATGGATTTCTCTAAGATATCCCCCAAAATGGGGGAGGTACTCCAACTATTTCTTTTGCAAAATTGAGTTCTTTGTTAAACAATGTGTTAGGAACCATTATACCTATAATAGAAGGGTACACCTTAATCATGCTATTTCTCAAAATGATGCCTCTTCCATGACTCATGGTATACCAAGGGTAGGATGAAGGGTAAGAGAAGACTTCTCGGGTACAGGCAGTAGGGTTGCATTTTCTGTAGAGAATCTAAAAACAATAAGAAAACTAAAAGTTTGTCTAGTTTTGTTTTTGATCATTAATCATTAGATACAGGATATAAATGATAGAGATCAATCACCAGGTTTTGGTCTCTCCATGATTTTATCATTTAAAAATCCATGTTTGCCCTTATGGAAATGAGGGATATATTTTGTTTAATTAGCAGATTTCCTTGTCCTTCCTTGTTTTTAAAATAATTCTATATATAATATACAAAGGTAGTTTTTAAGTTGACTGCTGAACTATTACTATTTCTTCATATAAGGCCATTTCATCTGTATGGATTTTACGTGAACATTTTATACAAGAATGAAGACATTAGAGACATGATATGTCACAGCTTAACGAGTCTGTCAGCAAAAATCAGTCTAAAGCAGTTTGCACTCTCAACCTGTCAAGCACTTAATGACTGAGAAAATCCTCTAGTTAATTTGTCAGTTGAAAACTTGGTGGTTATGAGCTTCATATAATACATCACCCGCATCCTACTCAACAAACTGTCATCAAAAAATCTCTAAAATGGCTGATGTGTAGAAATGCTCTCCCTCTTCTTTTGAATAGCTGTTTCTTGTGACAAAGAATATTTCTGTCAATGCTTATCCGTGCTCCAGTGACAAGGCTGACAGACAACAGGCAGAGAAAGACCAACAGCTTGCCAGGCTGCTCAGTGTTCAGAAGCCCCCAACGCAGTCAGGAAGGACATGACTGCTGACATGGTCATGGATCTGCACAGAAGTGTGAAACTGGAAAACATGTCCCATGCATATTTGATTCACTTAAACAGTCTTAGATTCTTTTTTTTTTTTTTTTTTTTTTTGAGATGGAGTATCGCTCTGTCGCCCAGGCTGGAGTGCAGTGGCCGGATCTCAGCTCACTGCAAGCTCCGCCTCCCGGGTTCACGCCATTCTCCTGCCTCAGCCTCCCGAGTAGCTGGGACTACAGGCGCCCGCCACCTCGCCCGGCTAGTTTTTGTATTTTTAGTAGAGACGGGGTTTCACCGTGTTAGCCAGGATGGTCTCGATCTCCTGACCTCATGATCCGCCCGTCTCGGCCTCCCAAAGTGCTGGGATTACAGGCTTGAGCCACCGCGCCCGGCAAACAGTCTTAGATTCTAAACTCAAAGTGTCACAGAGTCAAAAGCACAATTTAGCCGTAAAAATACTTCCAAGAAGTTAGAATGCATGATCCTGAATATTTCCAAGGGGTCAAATTAGTCTAGAGACCAATAAGGCATCTTCCAAAACTCTTCTGAGGATAATATATGTGCAACAAATAGGAAGCAGAGTAAGTCCAAGCCACTAGAAACAGGAATGTACCCCACTGCTTGGAGGCCCTCAAGCCTTGGAGTCTGGACTAAAACCTGCAAATATCTTAACTGGTGTCAACTCCATTTTCTGGGGCTAGGAGCAAAGTATGAAGGAAAGAGGAAGCTATGTACTAACTGGAGAAAAAGAGAAACAGTTTGGTAGAAAATAAAGTAAAGTAATCTTGGCATTTACAACAAGAAAATAGAGGAAAATGGGCATGGAAATAACAAAATGTTAAAATGTATCTATTTATTTGTAGATTCGGAATTCTGAATATCTAAAGGCATTTTCTTCATTGCCAATTTTCTGGGGAAACTATCAAAAAAATCTGATAATATGGTTATATCAACCTCCTAGCCTCAGAAAAGTAGATTTGGAAGAGACTTACAGAGCATCTAGTCTAATGTCTTTATTTAAAAAATGAAAACTAAGGTCAGAATATTAAGATGCTTTCTCCAAGGTGGCAAAGTAAACTAGAGGCAGAACTGAAACTAGAAGCAGGTCCTTGACTACTGGTGCAATGACATTTTCTCTGTGCCATATATGAGACAAAGGAAGGTAAAATATCCTATTCTTGTTTCGAAATCAGTTACTCTGTCTACAAGACTACCCTGAAGTTTTTCTTAAAAAACAAATGGAATGTTTGCCTTTGTGGCATTTAACTCTAAGTGTCCGTTTTTCACTTGTTGACGTCTGTTATAAAGGCTTGTACTGCTGCCCCCCGAATATTCAGGGATTCTCATGCTAACTTCATATCCCGAATTTCCCTCTTGGGCAATTCCTTATGGTCCATAAACCTGCTTACAACAATCACACTTCCTTACACTAAAACGTAACTTCATGTGCTCTATTCTCTCAAAGTCTCAGCAATCAATTGGCACAGAAATCTGATAAATGTATCCTATACACACCACTTAGCTGACTCTCTGGATGAAATGCAACTGTTCATTCCCTTTTGTTCCCTCAGCATGCTGAGTACTTGTAGCTAGCCTGTTGACACACATGAGCAGCGTGGTGTATGTGTGTGTGTTTGTAGTATGGCATGTGCATGTATAAGTGCATGCATGTGCATGTGTATGTACACAACACTGTCTTGATAGCAAATAGATATGGGATAGTTGAGACTTTCTGTAATAACTGTCTGTTTCTATAGCAGTGCTCCTACCAAAAGTATGAACACAAAGTAAAACAGCTCATTTTTGTGTCCTACCCCCTTATCTTCGTAGTTTGCAAACAGCTACTAGATGCTAAGGTATTAGACTTAAAAATAGACTACTTCCTAATGGAAACCATCAGGTGAGAAAGGAAGAAATTGTAAGGAACAGGAAATAAATAGAAGAAATATAAGCTTTTGGAGCATTCGTTGTCATATTAAGCAGATTCCTTGCTTGGTGCTATAGTATTTATATCTCCCCAGTTTTTGGCATGCTTTTCAGTTCTTATTTTTGCTTTTATCAATTTTGTTACAAAGATTACTTGAATTCCAAACATTTTGATATGCTGAATTGCATTCAATAGCTTTTTTTTTTTTTAATTAAAATGATTTAAAAGTTTTATTTCCACTTTTTTTTTTTTTTTTTTTTTTTTGAGATGGAATCTTTGTCGCCCAGGCTGGAGTGCAGTGGCATGATCTCAGCTCATTGCCAACATCCGCTCCCCAGGTTCAAGCGATTCTCCTACTTCAGCTTCCCAAGTAGCTGGGATGACAAGGGCCTGCCACCACACCCGGCTAAGTTTTGTATTTTTAGTAGAGACAGGTTTTCACCATCTTAGGCAGGCTGGTCTTGAACTCCTAACTTCACGATTACTCACCTCGTCCTCCCAAAGTGCTGGAATTACAGGAGTGAGCCACAGTGCCCGGCCTATTTCCACTTTTTATTTTATGAAGTATAAAAGCTCTTTTATTTCTTGGGGAAATATCTCCTCACAAGTCAAGAGAAAAGTCTGTGATTGTGAGAAAAGGTCAAGTTTTATTTCAGTAACCACCACATTGATCATGTTTCTAATTCTGTCTACCTGAACACAAGGCAAATTAATCCTGCTCTTGGGATTACTGACGTGACAAATTGGAAGAAAATACAAAAACAGTTTCCTGAGAAGATATAATGTGTTAAAGTGCTGACTGATGATCATTTAACAAGTTCTGAATCAACTACTTCTCTTTAGCAAACCAACAGGACCCAACAAAACCCTAAACACTGTATTACCTAGACTTTAAGAAGTGCTTCCCCTCTTCACACACATGTACTTTTAAATAAACATTTTTTAGAATATTTTTAGATTTACAAAAGAGTTCTAAAGATTGTACAGACTGTTCCTCTTTACCCCACACCTAGCTTCTAGTATTGTCCACGTCTTATACTGGTATAGGACATTTGTCACAACTACTAAGCCAACATATAGATCTTTTAAATTAAAGTCCATACTTTATTTGGTTTCCTTAGTTTTCACCTAATTTTTTTTTTCTGTTTCAGGATCCTATCCAGAATACAATATTACATTTAGTTGACAAGTCTCCTTAGCCTCCTCTAGATTGTGACAGTTTCTCAGATTTTCTTTTTTTATCAGACTTTTTTGATCATCTTGACAATTTTGAGTAGTACTGGCTAGGAATTATGCAGAATGTCTCTCAACTTGGGTTTGTCTGATGTTTATCTCATGATTATAATGGAGCTACGGGTTCTTGGGAAAAAGAGCACAGAGGTGAAGCACCATTCTGATCACCTCTGATCATCATTCTGATCAAGGTGCGTGCTATCAACATGACTTCTCACTGATGATATTAACCTTGATGACTCTGCTGAATAGTGACTGCCAGATTTCTCCACTATAATTTCTTTTTCCCCCTTTGCATATTGTACAATTTTAGAAGAAAATCACTCTGTGCAACCCCTACTTAATGTGTGGGACATTTGCTTTACCTCCCTGAGAGGGGAATAGCTACATAGAAGATACATCTATTGTCCTTTGTTTATTAATTCAATCATTTACTTATATCAATATGAACTCATAGATATTTAACATTTGGGTTATAATCTGACTTGAAGCCATTAATTTTGTTTCTTAAATTATTCCAGCTTTGGTCACTGGGAGCTCCTTCAACTGCTCCGAGGTCCCTTTGATATGTCCCCATCAATTTATTTTATTTTATTTTTTGAGGACTTGCCACCACAATATTTTCTAGGCCCATCATACATATTCCCTGCCTCAGACCTAGAATTAGCCATTTCTCCATGGAGCCCTCTATTCATAGGAAGATGGCATTAAAAACTAAAAATGGGTGCTGGATTTGCTCATCACCACCAGACCCTATCAGTTGGTAGAGAAAGAAAATATATTTGTGCATACGAACTTGTATATATACATACTTCTATAAGAATTTCTATATGTATCCATATGTATTTATATTAAGCTAACCATGAGTTCATGCTGATATCTCCAACTGGAATCCATTGCTGCATGAATCACTGTAGTTTATTCTTTGTTTATCTGGCTCTCTCTCTCTCTCTCTCTGCCATCTGTTTACTTATTTGTTCAATTCCAATATACATTGTAAGAGTTTCAGAATTATTAACCTGTACCACCATGGAGAAAAACTTTATCAAGTAGAATACAGCCATTACATACCATCTATTTTGCTTTTAGTCTTACAGTCTCCACTCATTTCCAATTACTTTGGTCAGCACTTTTCCCCACTACCTTCCTTAGTCAGGTAGTTTCATACGTTTGTAATAAAGTTATGTTCTTTGGTCACATTCAGCATTCTACCCTGGATCCATCAACCTCCTAATTTATTTTTTAAATTTGTGTAAATTAAAATTGATTTTGTGGGCCAGGCACGGTGGCTCACGCCTGTAATCTCAGCACTTTGGGAGGCCAAGGTAGGCAGATCACCTGAGGTCAGGAGTTCAAGACCAGCCTGGCCAACATGGTGAAACACCATCTTTACTAAAAATACAAAAAAAAAAAAAAAAAAAAAATAGCTGTGTGTGGTGGCAGGCACCTGTAATTCCAACTACTCAGGAGGCTCAGGCAGGAGAATCGCTTGTACCCGGGAGGCGGAGGTTGCAGTGAGCCGAGACCATGCCATTGCACTCCAGCCTGGGCAACAACAGTGAAACTCTGTCTCAAAAAAAAAAAAAAAAGACTTTGTGATAAAAGGTTCTGTAAATGGGGTCACATAGTATGCAGGCTTTTCAGATTGGCTTCTTTTGCTTTGCCACATGCATTTAATATTCATTTATATTTTTATGTGGGCTAATAGCTCATTCCTTTTTATCACCAAAGAGTATCCTATTGTATGGATGTATCAAAGTTTATTTACCATTGAAGGTCATCTTGGCTGCTTCCACTATTTGGTGATTAGGAAAAAAGCTGCTATAAACATTCACATGCAGGTTTTTGGGTGGACATAGCTTTCAAATCAGTTGGATGTATACCTAAGAGTGCAACTGCAAGATCGTATAGTAAGACTATATCGTTAGTATCATAAAAAACTATAAAACTGTCTTCTAAAGGGGTGGTACCATTTTGCATTCCCACCAGGAATGAATCACAGTTTCTGCTGTCTTCTTTATTGTTAGCAATTGGTATTACCAAGTTTTAAAAAATTTTTAGACATTCTAATAAGTGTGTGGTGGTAGCTCACTGTCATTTTAAGCAATACTCCTCCCACCCGCCAAGCCCCCCCCTCCACATTTTAACATTGCTGAAATAAACCTAGGTCTGATAAAATATATGAACATTTAATATAATATTTCTGGTTTTGCCCATGAAATGCTACAGCTCATCTTAAAGCAGATAATACTTAGATTTATGCAGTACAAAGGAACTGTGACTTTCAAGGATTCAAGCAGGAGACCATACATGTTTTATCTGTCTGATGAAGTTGTCAGTTTGGAATATATCTTGCTGCAAGTAACAGAATTCTTCATTACAGTCAATGAAGCAAATAAGGTTTTGTTTACCTCACATAACAAACAGTCTAGAGGAAAGCAGCTGCTGTCATTGATTCAAATGCTTAGATTTGATATCAGAGACTAAGAATCTTTTATATTCCAGCTCTACCCAGGTGTTTTACATCATGGTTAAAAGACTGTTCCTCTTGTAGACCAAATGTAATGTCTATTTTCAATGAAGTAAGTGAGTGAGGACAGTGTCAGTAAAAGTTTCATAAATAACCGATTTCTACTTATGTCTTTATTTCTAGAACTGGGCTACATGGCACCCCATAACTGCATTGGAGGCTAGGAAAGTTAGTACACCATTTAGTTGGATGATATCCCAGACTGAACAAAACTGGACTGCAATTAGTAAGGTAAAGAAGATAAATGGTTACACAATGGACAGAATTTGGGGAAAAGACATAAAATGAATATTTTGAAATATGCTTTTACAGTAACATTATTAATGATTACTACTTTTTTGACCAGCTTTAATCAGAGCAAGATATTTTTATTGAATTGGAAGAAATATATCACACTGACATAAAATTTTAGAGATGGAACAGATTTAAAGAAGTGAAAAGAAAGTGGGATTTAGAATTAGAAGACCAGATTTCAAGGTTTGGCACTGGTTTTCACTAGTTATCAAACCTTAGCTAAATTATATTACTTCATGTTACTTTCCTTATTTATAAAAACTTTGCCTCCTGTGGATAACATTTTCTGTTTTTTCATGTGTCAAGTAATTTAGGATTATGTCTTGGACATTGCAAACGACCCAATGAAAAGACTCCAAATTCTGTTATATTACTCTGAAGATTATCAATTTTTGTTTCATTACTTTTTTAACCAGGCAGTAAATTAGGTAAATCTCTATCTTCAAACTCTGTCTCCCTTGCAATGGTCAACAACTGAAAACTCATTTCAGTTATTTTAGCATAAGCTGCAGTGCTTCGAGTCTGTCTCATGCATGCATAACTCTGGAATTCACCAGATATTTGGGCAGACACAGAATTTGGAGCTCTCCCTAACTTTCTTTTTCCAGGATTTTCTCCTTCACTTTTCAGCTTCTAGGTTGCACTCGAGTCTGTACTTTGTCTTTAAGCCAGTAAGACGATAGGCTTCTATTTGAGTCTTAGTTGTTGCCCCTGATTTAGTCTGAAGTCTCACCTCAGGCTGAAAGCCATAAAAGGTGGGAAATTCCTCTTATGCTGCTTCTGTCATCCAAGTATTCATCTTCTTCCAGGATCAGCCTGTTTTGAGATATGGCCTTGTGCCTTGGATATGGCCTTGTGCCTTGGATAGCTGTTTCTTCTTTTTTTTTAATATTTTGCTTAGAGTGTATACTTTCTATTTGTAGAAGAGTTGGTTTAGTAGGAACTACTCAGTTATAATCAGAAGCAGAACCCCTACTCTTCTTTATCTATAACATGGGGAATAATAACTATGTATGTCATAGTTCTTTCTGGCATTTTTATGTATATCAAATAAATTAATGCACATGAAAACAATTTGTGATCATTTGACATTATTGCACAAATGAGAACACTTTGGCCCAGAGACATGAATCTAGAGTAAAAAATTATAGATCTAGTCAGTATCAAAACTAGGACAATAATCTAGGTATCCCAAACCTTAGTCTAGCCCCATTTCAACTATGCCATACAACTTTCTTTATATTTGAACTTTGTCCCTAGGCACCAAAATTTTTACCAGATTTACCCATTTGGTGAAACATCGAGCCAATTCAGTGAAACTAGAATTATTGTTTTTCTGAATCAACTAATCAGCTAACTAGAACAGCTACTCCAACAGCCGTTTTTAGAAGAACTGAGAATCACACAGTCCAAGTTGGGTCTTTGATTGGCCAACACCTCCCAGGGAGGAGAGTAGTAAGTGAGTGAGGACAGTGTCAGTAAAAGTTTCATAAATAACCGATTTCTACTTATGTCTTTATATCTAGAACTGGGCTCCATGGCACCCCATAACTGCATAGGAGGCTAGGAAAGTTAGTACACCATTTAGTTGGATGATATCCCAGACTGAACAAAACTGGACTGCAATTAGTAAGGTAAAGAAGATAAATGGTTACACAATGGACAGAATTTGGGGAAAAGACATAGATTTTGCTTTAGGACTCTTCACCTTCTGAGCACCCCAAGCCTTCTTTTAGCTTTAGGGTTAGAGTTAATTCCAGGTTAGTCTAGTCCAATAGTTGTGAGAGGTAAAACTAACTTTTTTCTTTTGCATCCTCTTATTTTGTATTAGGTGCTGCTAATTGAAAAGAAAATATCCTTGAGTGAGATCATGCAATTATCTATTTCCATTTCTTACACTATGTCAAACACCCCACAGTCTATGTGGCAGCAGGGATATGAGTATGTGATGTATTTTCCCGTGTGTTCTTTCTTAGCAACAATGTCATAAGGACCAACTAGATTCTCACTAAGGCTTGTGGGTTATTCAGATGTTATCTATCCATCTGAACTTGTGTGAGGCAAGATTATGAAGAGCAAACAGAGGAAACTTTATAACAGACTCCTTGGGTTTTATCATGCTTTACCAAAATTTATTATAGAAGTGCCTTGACATCTTCAAATTAGATACTCAAATTCATTAAAAAAAAATCAGCAGGACGTTGACAAAGTCCCTTCAGCAGCCTCGAACTTTAAAACTCTTTCACTGCTAGTGCAGCTCTTAGCTAAGTTTTACAGACTATGCAAACCTTTCATCCTAGTCTAAGTAATTAGGTATTTTTTATTGATCCTGATCAGAATGTGTAACAGATCACTATAGCACCCTGAGCTTAGGAACCAGTCTCCCAAAAAAAGGTTTTCCCATATTCCTGTTTTGCAAATCTTGAAATGGCATACAAATATCCAGGCAGACAACTTGAAATTCAGGTTTTCTAGACCAGTGTTTCCCAACATGTGGTCCATAGACTGCCAGCATCAGAATCCCTAGATGTTATTTCAGAAGAAAATTCCTGAGTGCTAGGTGCATCCTGCCTAGGGATCTTTCCTGAGGGTGGTGGAAGGAAGAAACCCACATCTTTAACAAGGACTGCAAGCCATTGTGATAAGTGACCGTACCACATGGGATCTCATAAATAGTCAAGGACAGGGGATTTTGATTCTTTGGAAATATATTTTCAGGAAGGATTTCAGGCTTAGACCATGCTGACCCAAAGGGAAGACCTGACATTTGAGGTATAATGTGTCAGGCATCAAAACTCCTCCATTTCCAGTAAATCTAATGCTGGTATGACTTCTTTGAACAAATACATTGGCAGCCCTTATTCAGATACAATTTGAATAAAATCTCAAACTCTTAAAAAGTATGCTGTGACAATCTTTAGACATTCATTCATTCAACATGTAATTATCAAGCACTTACCATGAGTAGTCATTGTTCTTGGCAAGGGAAATACATTAATGAACAGAGAGATGATGCTTTGGCCTCGTATAGCTTACATGTTAGTAAGAAAATAAATAAATACATACATATACATACATGCAGATTTTGAACACTGCTGAAGAATAAAGAAAAAGGACGATGATCTACAGGATGAATGAGCTGTGGGTAACAGAGAGGGATTTAGCTATCCCTCTCCCTCTTGCAAGAAGCTATCGAAAGAAGGACTACCTGAGAGGTTTGATCTGAGAAATTAGTTAAACATTTCAGGCACAGGGAGTAATAAGTATAAAAGCCTAAAGAAATGGAAAAGCGAGCAATGTAGTGAGAACCCTGGTGACCAAAGGGTAGAGTGCTATGAGTAGAGTTTTGATAATTAAGAATATAAGGCATAAAGAAGACGGTGACGTTCTCAGTCATCTAGGACATGATCTAGTTAGCTGCCCAAGAATCATCTGATTCTTGGGGACTGTTACTCATTTACTATTATCCATCAATTAAAGCGCAGGCCTTTTACATCTTTGTAAAGTTAGATATTAATTTGTAGAAAATGGATAAACTGGTTTTTGGATAGCAGAGCAGATAATCCCAAAGGCTACATTTTAAATTTCTCTGTAGTATATAGTCAACATTTTCATTTGATTAACTAACTTTTCATTCTTATTCCTGCTTTCTTTGCTTTTAGTTTTCTGTTCATCTTAAATGTATTTATGTCTTACATATTTCTTTAAATCAACTTGGTTATCCCATGGGTTTTGAGTTAAATAAATGGTTGACACATACTCACTGTAAAAATTTTTTTAATATTTCAGGAATTATACCTTTGTAGTTGAAGAGGCAGGCAAAAGTTGCTCATACAGGGCCTTGTAGGCCTTGGGATGATCGCTTGAATTGCTTTTTGGAGAATGGATGGAAAGGAAGGATGGTGGCAACAGAGAGACTGCTAGAAGCCTGCTTCTGCTTCAGTGGTCCAAGCAAGAGACGAGGTCAGGTGAAGAAAGGAGATGTCTGTGGAGATAAAAGAAATTGAAAAAGTCAAGAATAAACTTTTAACTAGCTACTTAGTGAGACTTTGAGTGACTTGGACTCGTGGTTATCAGGTAAGTTTTGATAGATGAGGAGTACAGCGAGAGACAGGAAACTTCAAGAAAAAATTCTATTAAGTCATGGAAATCTTAGGAGGGAAACCCAGAGTGTGAGATCATTTTGGAGGGCATGAAACAATATACCTTTAATAAGATGAAAAATAAGTCTCTTGTTCCCTTCTTTTTAGTCCTGCATGAAATAAGTGTCCAGATAAATCCACATAATAAAAGTAATATATAAACTAAATTTATAGGAGTAGAAACAGAATGCTTATTAAAGTTCAATGTTAACATTTTAAAAATAGACTTAATTACTACATTATATACATGAGAAAAAATTAAGACTGGAGAATATGTAAAAAAAAAAAAAGTTCTTCATAGATTGAGAAGTTTAGATAAATAAAAAATCTGTTTGACTAAATATGTGCAGGAAATATATGAATAGGGAACTCCCAACATTTTCTCCAGGCTATCATTTTCTTTTTTTTTTTTTTTTTTTTTTTGAGGAGGAGTCTTGCTCTGTCACCCAGGCTGGAGTGCAGTGGCCGGATCTCAGCTCACTGCAAGCTCCGCCTCCTGGGTTCCCGCCATTCTCCTGCCTCGGCCTCCCGAGTAGCTGGGACTACAGGCGCCGCCACCGCGCCCGGCTAGTTTTTTGTATTTTTAGTAGAGACGGGGTTTCACCGTGTTAGCCAGGATGGTCTCGATCTCCTGACCTCGTGATCCGCCCGTCTCGGCCTCCCAAAGTGCTGGGATTACAGGCTTGAGCCACCGCGCCCGGCCCATTTTCAAAAATATATTTAGTGAAGGAACTGTGGAATTTTCAATTTGCTTACCAAACCACTAGGAAGGTCTATTTTATAAGATTCATATCATCTCCATATCACCATCAGAAAATTCATTTACACTTGGGTTGAGTTCTAATGCACTCAAGTGATTGTCTTTTGTTTCTCTTCTTTTTTCTAAGCAGCCAGTCAATCAGTATTTTCATTTTACTGCTTTGGATTTGAACGGGTATATTTTCTTATAGCAAAGCCATAGATTGCTAAGAGAGATTACTATATGTACTTACCATATCAGAGCCTTAACAAAAGAGAATTTACTCTTGTCAATAAATCAAATTTCACCTTTAAAAGCATGCATGCCTTCAAACACCAATATTATGACTTACAAATGAGAAGTCCTTGCTCAGATTTAGCTCCCATGCATTAGATGTCAAAGGGAACTAAGCAACTGCAAATTACAGAGACAAAATAAAGACATTCTGTCATTTTGGTACATGTAGTGGAGAAAGCATGAAAGAAAAAGAGCTCATATATCAACAGTATCGCTGTTGTATAGTTATTGAACTTTCATAAGTAGGGGTCCACAAGTAATTACTCAGTGCTGAAGGTTGGGACTTATTTCATGAAGTATACATCAAAGCCAAGATGATGAAGAATAAGCAGTTCAGTGTGATTAATAGTTACAGGAGAACAAAACAAAGGAGATTAAGAAAGCCAGTGGGTTTTACTGATAAAGTAAACCTCAATTCTCAACAAGGCAAAAAATACTCATTCAACCAGCAAGCCATTAAGCTCCTTAGAAAAATATTTATATGCACCAGGTGAAGACCTAATATGAGCTTGGATATGGTGGCACAATTAGGAAATTCATTCATGTAGTTCAATGAGAAATTGTTCCTTGAATTAAAATTCATTCTTTAAAGGGACCAAATTAAGACAGTCTTATAATCAAGAGATAGAATTTTAATTCATTTAGTTAATTCAATTGATAAATTATACTAAAGCTTCTATAGGTTCTATTAACAAAGAAACATGTAAAAATGCTAATTCAAGAGCCTATGTGTAATTTTTCCTGCTTATGAATTCCTTCCCTGTGTGCTGCGTGTAAGGTATATCTGATGGACTGTTTTAGGGTAGCCAGATTGAGCAAGTAAAAATACAGAGCAGCCAGTTAAATTTGAATTTCACATGTACACAACTAATATTTTTAGAATGTCTGAAATGTATTTCTTGTGTATCTGAAATTTAAAATGTAGTTGAGTTACCTGTATTTTGTCTGGCAACGTGTTTATGTATTTCTCTGTGTATTCAGTTATCTTATTACGAGTACTGTTCTTAACAAAAGAACAGAAAACATTTATACAGATGGCATCCTTAGAATTACAGAATTTTAGAGCAAAAAGGGACTTAGATATAATGTAGCTGAATAACTTGTTCTATACTTAAGGAAACTGAGATTCAAACAGATTAAAAGACTTGTCAAGATCCCACAGCTAGCTAATAACAGAGACGGAACTGGAATAGTTTTCCCAGTTCCCAGTTCTTTCTTTTCCTAGTGTGTGTTGTCTGTCTTAAAATTGAACTGCCAGTTGGTTTTTAGTGACAAATATGGACCAGACTGATCATTTAGACAGACATACCTATTTACAAATCATTTTGCTTTTCACATACAAAATCGAAGCAAAAACAGAAACACACATGCAAGCATGCGCACACATGAGCCACAAGGAGAGTTCCAAGGCAACATGTTGTATATCAAGAACTTTGTAGTCTGGGCTTCCCAGTACCCGTCCCACCTTTAGGGATTAGTGTCCAAAACTTCTTTCAGGAAGTGATCTTTACTTCATTGAATATAGTCTAATGAGGCTGTTGATTTGGGTACCCTTCCTAGCCAAAGAGTGGGCACATGACCAAGCCACGTCAGTAGACAGTTTTTATTTTTTAGCTTTCTTCTAACCTCCAATTTGGATCCTGGAGGCAGGCGACAAGAAGTACCCCCTCCACCCTCCAACCTTGACAGCAAGATGATTTCAGGTCATTTATTGCAACGGAATTGACTAGGCAATACAATGGAGCAGTTCATACTTCCAAGACACTTTGGAACTAATTGCTTCCTTCTATTTGAAAACTCTTTCTTCAGCTCCCTCATATTCTCCCAATAAATTACTTAAAGAAGCAGAGTTGTTTTCTATTGCTTACAATCAGAGACCTGTGATTGACACATAATATTTGTATATTTCAAAAAGAAATTGAATGCTAATACTGGCATAGGAAAAACTTTCAATATCATGGGTAATTCATTATAACAGAAGAATCCAAGAGACAGAGTATTGAGGCACCAGGAATTTAATATATACAACTTCCACTTGTGTGGGTGTAAAAGTGGTTTGAAAAACATTTATAGAATTAAATATAAAATTCAAACTGTTACATAGTTATGGTTAATAAAATTCCAAAGACTTAAATATAAAAACTAAAATGATGAAGCTTCTAGAAAACTCATAAGAGAAAATGGTTTTTACCTTGAGTTAGGCAAGGATTTTTTCGAAAGGCACAAAATGCATGAACCATAGGAAGAAAAGATTGATAAATTGAATCTCATCAATATTACAAACTTTTGCTCTTTAAAAGAAACTGTGCTGGGAAAACTGGCGAGCCATATACAGAAAACTGAAACTGCACCCCTTCCTTACACCTTATACAAAAATTAACTCAAGATGAATTAAAGACTTAAATGTAAGACCAAAAAACATAAAAACCCTAGAAGAAAACCTAGTCAATATGATTCAGGACATAGGCATGGGCAAAGATTTCATGACTAAAACACATAAAACAATGGCAACAAAAACCAAAATTGACAAATGGGTTCTAATCAAACTACAGAGCTTCCGCACAGGAAAAGAAACTATCATCAGAGTGAACGGGCAACCTGCAGAATGGGAGGAAATTTTTGCAAGCCACCCATCTGACAAAGGTCTGATATCCAGAATCTACAAGGAACTTAAACAAATTTACAAGAAAAAAAATCAAACAACCCCATCAAAAAGTGGGTGAAGGATATGAACGGACACTTCTCAAAAGAAGACATTTATGTGGCCAACAGACATAAGAAAAAAAGCTCATCATCACTGGTCGTTAAATAAAGGCAAATCATGCTGCTATAAAGACACATGCACACATATGTTTATTGCAGCACTATTCACAATAGCAAAGACTTGGAATCAACCCAAATGTCCATTAATGACAGACTGGATTAAGAAAATGTGGCACATGGCTGGGAGCGGTGGCTCACGCCTGTAATCCCAGCACTTTGGGAGGCCGAGGCGGGTGGATCACGAGGTCAGGAGATCGAGACCATCCTGGCGAACATGGTGAAACCCCATCTCTACTAAAAATACAAAAAAATTAGCCAGGCATGGTGGCAGCACCTGTAGTCCCAGCTTCTAGGGAAGCTGAGGCAGCAGAATAGCATGAACCTAGGAGGCGGGGGAGCTTGCAGTGAGCGAGGATAGCAATACTGCACTCCAGCCTGGGCAACAGAGCAAGACTCCATCTCAAAAAAAAAAAAAGAAAATGTGACACATATACACCATGGAATACTATGCAGCCATAAAAAAGGATGGGTTCGTGTCCTTTGTAGGGACATGGATGCAGCTGGAAACCATCATTCTCAGCAAACTATCGCAAGAACAGAAAAC
Organism: Rhinopithecus roxellana; assembly: GCF_007565055.1. Classification (NCBI taxonomy): domain Eukaryota; kingdom Metazoa; phylum Chordata; class Mammalia; order Primates; family Cercopithecidae; genus Rhinopithecus; species Rhinopithecus roxellana. The sequence goes on from NC_044551.1 coordinate 112,314,689, forward strand.
CAAACACCGCGTGTTCTCACTTATAGGTGGGAATTGAACAATGACATCACTTGGACACAGGGTGGGGAACATCACACACCGGGGCCTAGTGAGGGGAGGGGGGAGGGGGAGGGGGAGGGATAGCATTAGGAGATATACCCAATGTAAATGATGAGTTGATGGGTGCAGCACACCAACAAGGCACATGTACACATATGTAACAAACTTGTGCATTATGCACATGTACCCTAGAACTTAAAGTATAATAATAATAATAATAAAAACACAATAAGATGCCATCTCATGCCAGTTAGAATGGCAATCATCAAAAAGTCTGGAAACAACAGATGCTGGCAAGAAACAGAAACGCTTTTACACTGTTAGTGGGAGTGTAAATTAGTTCAACCATTGTGGAAGACAGTGTGGATTCCTCAAGGATCTAGAACCAGAAATACCATTTGACCCAGCAATTCTACTACTGGGTATATACCCAAAGGATTATAAATCATTCTACTATAAAGACACATGCACATGTATGTTTATTGCAGCACTATTCACAATAGCAAAGACTTGGAATCAACCCAAACGCACATCAGTGATAGACTGGATAAACAAAATGTGGCACATATATACCATGGAATACTATGCAGCCATAAAAAATGATTTCATGTCCTTTACAGGGACATAGATGAAGCTGGAAGCCGTCATTCTCAGCAAACTAACACAGGAACGGAAAATCAGACACCACATGTTCTCACTCATAAATGGGAGTCAAACAACGAGAACACATGGACACAGAGAGGCGAACAGCACATACTGGGGCCTGTTGGGGGGGGTGGGAGGAAGGGGAGGGAGAACGTTAGGACAAATACCTAATGCATGCAGGGCTTAAAACCTAGATGACGGGTTGCTGGGTGCAGCAAACCACCAGGGCACATGGATACCTATGAAACAAACCTGCATATTCTGCACATGTATCCAAGAATTTAAAGTACAATAAAAAAATAAATTAATGAATTAAAAAAGAAAATGAAAAGATAAGCTACTGGCTTAGAGAAAAGCTTTAAAAGCTTTTCAAAGAATATGTCTGATAAGAGGCTTGTATCCAGAAGTTTCAGAGAGAGAGAGAGAGAGATATATGTATATGTATGTATTTATATATGTGGACACAAGCCTCTTATCAGACATATTATTTCATATATATGAAACAGTCGCCCTCTCAAAACTCAATAATAAAAAAATTTCAGTAATAAATGACCCAAGATTTGAACAACCACTTTACTAAAGAAGACACACGATGGCAAATAAGCTCATGAAAAGATGTTCAACATCACTAATCATTAGGGAAATACAAATTTAAAACACAATTAAAGGTATCTCACAGTCAAGAGGAACCTAAGGATTCATGACAACTGAATTTAATGTGGTATTCTAGGTGGGATCCTGGAACAGAGAAAGAATATGTGGAAAAAACTAAGTAAATCTAAACAAAGTATGGACTTTAGTTAATGGTTATATATTAATATTGACTCATTAATTGTAAGAAATGTACCACACCTAATGCAAGATGTTAATAATAGGAGAAACTGGGCATATGGAAAACATCTGTACCATGTTATCAATTTTTTCTGTAATAGTTTTCTGCAAAAGCTACTCTAAAAAATTAATGAAATAAACACACATATTCCTATTAGAATGTCTAAAACTGAGAAGACTGACTATACAAAATGTTGATGAGGAGGTAGTGGAATTAGCACTCTCACATACTGCTGTCAAAGATGTGGAATAATACAATCACTCTGTAAAACAGTGATTTTAAAATACATAGCCAGAATATATTAAAAAACAGAAACTCTTACAATTCAATAATAAGAAAAAAACCCCTTATAAATAAGTAGAAAATCTGAACACACACTTTACCAAAGAAGGTACATAAATGCCAATAAGTTCATGAAAAGATACTCAACATCATTACTCATTAGGGAAATACAAATTAAAACCATAACACTGCCACCACTTTGCTAAAATGGCTAAACTTAAAGACTGATGATACAAATTACTGGAGAAGGAGTAGAAGAATTGGAACTCTCATACATACATTGTTGATGGAAATGCAAAATGGTATGTTAGTATAGCCCATTTTGAAAGCAGTTTGGCAGATTCACATGAAGTTATATATACCTTTACCATATGATTCAGCAATTCTTTTTCTAGTCATTTATTCAACAGAAATGAAAACCTATGTCCACACAAAAATGTGTATGTGAATGTTTATAGCAGCTTTGTTATAAAACAAAGCAGAACCTGGAAACAACCCAAATGTCTGGTATACTCATATGGTAGAATATTACAAAGCAAAAAGGAAGGAGCTACTGATACATGCATAACATGAATAAATTTCAGAACCATTTTGCCAACAGAAAGCAGCTGACCAATAAAAGCTATATATTATATAGTTTGCTTGTATGACATTCTGGAAAAAGCAAAACCATAGGAATAGAAATAAAATCCATTGGCAATGAGTAGTTATCAATTTTTCACAGAAGTTAGAAAAACAAACTCATGTGGAACCACCAAAGACCCTGAATAGCCAAAGTGATCTTGAGCAAAAAGAGCAAAGCTGGGGACACCGTAGTATCTGATTTCAAAATATAATACAAAGCAATAGCAATCAAAATAGAATGATACAGGTGTAAAAACAGACTCATCAACGAAGGGAATAGGATTGAAATTCTAGAAATAAATCTATCATTTTATGGTCAATTAATCTTCAACAAAATTTTATTTTCTCAAGAAAAAAGTTTAAAACAGAACTGCCATATCATTCCGCAATCCTACTTCTGGGCATATATTCAAAAGAAATGAAATAAATATGTTGAAGAGATATCTCCACTCCTATATTCATTATCCACAATAGCCAAGATATGGAATCAGCTTAGTGGCCACTGGTGGATGAAAGGGTAAAGAACATGTGGTGTGTATACACAATGGAACACCACTCAGCCTTCACAGAGAAGGACATTTTATAATTTGTGACAACATGGATGAATCTAGAGGACATTATGCTAAGTGAAATAAGACAGATACTGCATGGTCTCCCTTATACATGTAATCTAAAAAAGTAGAACTCACAGAAGCAGAGAATAAAATGGAAGTCACCAGGGGCAGGGGGTAGCAGAGGCTGGAGGAGAATGGAGGGATGTTGGTTAAGAGGTACAAAGTTTCAGTGAGACAAGATGAATAAGTTATGGAGAGCTATTGTACAGCATGGTAACTATAGTTAAAAAGAATGTATTGTATACTTGAAAATTGCTAAAAGTTCTTAAATGTTCTCACCAGAAAAACTGGTAGGATAACTGATATGTTAATTAGCTTTATTTAATCATTTCAACACGTATACATATGTATCAAAACATCACATTGTACACTATATAATATGTGGTGTACAATTTTATATATATAAAATTATATATATATGTGTGTATATAATCTGTCAATTACACATTTGTAAGCCTGGGAGAAAAGAAACCAAAAAGAATTCCACTTTTATAATAAACCAATATGGAAATGTAAAAAAAGAAATTGATGGTTGTCAGGGTCTGAAGGATGAGGAGAAGGACTGTAAAGGAGCATGAGTCACTTTTTGTGGTGATGCGAATATGTATCTTGAATTCAGTGGTGGTTACGCATTTGACACAACTCACCCAATTATCCACATAAAAAGGGTGATTTTTACTGTATGTAAAGAATATCTCCAAATACTTAAGAAAAGTTGAGGCAAACCTTGGAAAGAAAAGGAACACAGTTCCAGGAGAGCTATTCCAAGGAGTTGGAATATGCTAGTGAAAAGGTAAAGACTTTCCCAGGATATTAAAGCTGAAGACCTCTGAAAAATTAAAAGAAATTTACATGGTAAAGGAGGGGAGTGAAGTTATATGCATAGAGTATACCACACAAATAGAGCAGCCCACACAAAGGCTTGGCAGTAGCAAGAAATACAGTGCGCTCCAATCTGGGAAAATGAAAGTAAGCTACGATAGCAGGGTATAGAAAGCAATGCTAGAGGCGTAGAGAATAGATAGGGATCAAATTTCAGGGGGTCATTTCAACAATTAGAAGTAAGTTCAGCTTCATAGAAAAATAGAGAAACCAAATAATGGAGGCTTAAAGATAAACAGGTTAACGATGTGTTTCCTGACATAAAGAAGTCTGAAGAGAGGTACTCTGTGGAGACTTCAGCCACAAGCGATCCAGACTTTGTCTACTCATTTTCTCTAACATCTTATTGTATGGCTTCTATTCTGAAGGCCTCCTCATAGTCACAACAATGCTGCTGTAGCTCTAACATCACTTACTCATTCCAGACAACAGAAAAAACAAAAGAGCAAGAGAAAAATTATGTGCCTTACAGTCAATTAAGCCTCTTAAAAAAAAAAAATAGAAATAGGGTATCACTCTGTTGCCCAGGCTGGAGCACAGTGGTGTAGTAATAGCCTACAGCAGTCTTGAACTCCTGGGCTCAAAGCAACTCCCCCACCTCAATCTCCTGAGTTAACTGGGATTACAGGCATGAGACACCACAGCCAGCCTAATTAAGCCTCTTTAAAAGTGCTTTCTCCAAGTCCCATTCAACAATCCCAACTTTATCTCATTGGCCACCCCTATCTGCAAGCGAGTTATACTGCCACATCTCATACTACAGATTCTTTCAATAATAGAAAAGGAAACTATGGATTTTAATTGGATAACTACCATTCTTGGCCTCAGCCACATAAGCCGGGTAAAGAACTTGGCTCACTGTAGAAACCCTGGAGAGTCATTGAAGGTTTCTAAGCAGGGTTTATGGAGCATGGTGAAACATGATCAGATTTGCAGCTTGAAAATATTACTGGGGCTGCAATCTGGCAAACACCTTCAAAAGGGGACATGTTTGGTACAAGATCAGTAGGGGTGCTCTCAATAGTTCCAGTGAAAGATGACTAAGAATTCTGGCACTGAAGGTGGAGATAAGTGCATGTAATCAAGATAATATAGAGAAAAACAATAAAAAGTCACAGTGATGTTTTGGTATTGATAGGTTAGGGGAAAGGAGGTCTAAAAGATGGGGCACAGGCTTTCAGCTTCCCAAGATGAATGGACAGTGGTGACATCTCCTAAGGCAGGAACCCCAGGTCTGGAGAAGATCATGAGTTTGTCTGTGGATGTGATGAATATGAGATTCCCTAAGGTGCTACAACTATAAGACAGGTAAGGCAATTGGAGAGTTGAAGAAGTTAAGCCATATGAAATTACTAATATTCAACCACTTAATTTGTATAGTTGGATTAAATAAGTATGTAGAGCTACTGTCCACCCAAAATGATATGAGTGCCTTTATAAAAAAGCAAGCACTGAATATTCCTTAAGCAAAATTATGTCTATAATCATACTGCATACTATAGAGATATTCATAAAGAATATATGTTTCAAGGTTGCATGTTATGAATTCTTCTTTATGCATGATGTGTTTTTGACAGTAGTTACTAATCATTTTCTCTCAAAACAAACTAAAGTAATTAGGATCCATCATAGTGGTTGATATAAATAACTAAAGGAATTTGGAAAAGAAGTAATTCATTTTTGGAGATTTGCCAATAAATAAATTCTTCAAGTATGACACATTGTTGGTCCTCAGAGATCAGTTAACTGCCTTCTACAAGTCAATCACCAGCTTCCATACATTCTAATAATCTATCCAATTCTTTCTGTTGTAATATCATTTTGTTCAAAATTTTACCAATTATCATTCAGGTGTAGGTATGAAAACTGAAAGTATTCTTATCTACTCACCAATCACAGAACAAAAATAGGTTTCAACAGGCTATTAACGGATAGGAAAAACAAATGTTGACTCTATTAGACCAGAAGCATGAAGTTTGATCTATAAATATGTTATATTTATTATACTGTCTAGGATAGGGAAAATATTGCAAGTCACATTTAGTAAATAAGATTCATTTCAAATTGTAATATTTTCTCTTTCTCTACTGCAACTATAGTGCTTCGGATGGTTACATTTTCACGGCCAAAACTATCCAAAGGTTATAAAATCAAATAATTTGTTCTTAGTGTAACCAGCAACTTCCATTTGAGTCTTATTTGAGACAAATTATATAATACATCAATAAAAACTATCATACTACATCAAAGAAGACTTGAATTTCTTTGAGAAGTTCTCCATAATTCTATAATTAGCAAATAGAATGATCAAACCAAAAAGATAATAATACACAATAATATGTATGTAAGTCTTTTGCCACTATGTTAAGCAACACGCGCATTGAATAGGACAAGACTAGCAATCTGGGAAACTGGATTCTGTCACTGCCCAGACTGACTTTATTCATTGATCAGTCTTTTATATTCCCAATAAAAATGAAATGAACAGATTAGTCAATATTTAAATTTCTTTCCATTTCAAAAATTCTGACACCTTGAAAGTCTGCAAAAATGGGAAAAGATTAACTTGGGTTATTGTATTAGTACCACTGTTCAATAACTTTTCCACCGAAGTAACTCCAATGGCAAAGACTTCAGTCACAACTCCATAGGCTTCCCCATGGTATAGCCTGAAGTGAGAAGTTTTATTTTTATTTCTAGATATATTTTTAATCTATTTTCCATTATATTCCATAATATATTTCTGGAAGATTTATTGTAAAAATAATATGTTTTGTAAACCTCTATGCACAGTTAGCACTCTGGGATTATCTACTATGCTTATGGAGTGACATTGAATATACACTGTAGACCCTCCTATAATCCAAAGCCCACATGAGAAATGCATACAAGTAGCAGAGAAAAGAAGTCTATGCCAGTGTTGAAAACTCAGATGCTACAAAAACCCAGGCAAAAACACAAATGAATAGCATAGGGTGGTGGTGCAGTAGGCTGCGGAGGGAACTATAGCACTCTTCAGATGACCTAAAGGAATAGTCATTACTCAACTCCAACCAAATGGTTGCTCAGTATGGCCAAATATTCTGATTCTTCAAGGAAGAGAAAATGATGAATTTTATATGAAATTTTTCCTGTTTTTAAAACATCATGCATACAAAATAAAACAGGTCAGCTGGCCAGATTCAGCCTAAAGCCTTCTAGTTTGGGGTCCTTGGTTCTAAAGCCTGCTCCAGGAAATTAGTTCAATTATACAGGAGAGAGAGCATCTCCATGGAGGACCAAGTGGGAAAACATTTTCAAAGAGTCAGAGTGAAGGCTACGGACTTCTGAGGGCAACAGTAGAATTTTCTTCGTTTCAGCGAGATCATTAAAAGCAGAAAAGACATCAATTTTTTATGATCATTATGGGCAGCTTAGCCTGGAGACAGAAAGCTGGATCAGACAGGCTTGACTTTTAGGATGATGGGAAAGTTGTGCGTTTTTATGTTAGCATTTAACCTTGGAATAATGACAACATACTTGAAAACCAGGTTAAAGAGCTATGGCAAATAAGTGAAATACATTCAAAAGCAACATGAGTAAATGCCAAGCAGTGGTCCATAGAGCAATCTATGATATGGTGGCTTTCACTTTTTCCATTCACAGGAGAAAGCCAAAAAGGAGCAGCTGCTGACATTCAGAAACTGGTGTGGGTGGCACCCACAGCTGGATCATGTTATTCTTTTCTCGAACATTAACAGTTTCACAGAGTACCAACCTCAAACAAGGTTACTCTGATATCATGGGTAAAATGAGACAAAATGGAACAACTACATAATTTTTTCTAAGCCAAGATAAAAGCAAAGTCACTGTGCCACTCACAAAATACCAAGCACTCTCTTTTGGCTAAAATGAATGATAGCTACTTCTTTACCAGTTAGAACTTTAGCCTTATTCTAGTCTCCTGTCTTTATAGATAAGATCTATTGAGACACCCAATTTTAGAATTGCCCCTGCTTTCTGATAGCCAGTTTAGAGAAAAGCTCACCTTTCTTAAACCCTTCCCCAAGTCACCCAACTAAAGATAATCTTGTAACAGGTTCTCACTAACATTCTGTCACTAAAACATCTCATAGTTCCCCATGGTGTCTGTTCTTCCTTGTTACAATGATCAATAAATGCAACACGTTTTACCACAGGGGTGTCCCTGCTGTTCTTTTCCCGAAGGTCATCTACATGTGTGAACAATCAGAATAGTTTACCACACAGTCAATCCATTTAGGGCAAAAGGTGATGCCTTTGAGGGTGGCTGGAATGACTATGCCCAGCGGAAAGCACTTTCCCTGACACTTACAGTTGGGGCTTACCTCATTCTATTTCTGCTCCTTGCATGTTGCTTGATTAGGCAATTTTTCTGTCCTTGATAAATGCAGCGGGTTTGCAGGCCTTTCTGAGATTCATTATTCAGACAGCAGATAACCAGTGTTTACACATTTACTCTGTGTGACCTTACCCAAAGAAACAATGAAGCACAAACATTCCTCTTGAAAGATCAGATTGATTGAGAGTAAAAACAGTATTGTAGCGGGAATAAACACACTTCAAGGAGGGCAAGGCTTGCATTCGCTTTCAGTTGTATAAAAGACAAGCAATTAAATTCCAAAATGCTATTAAGCATGGCATTTAGCAGGAAAATATATTTTGTTTGTGTGGCTTCAGAAGACAATAAATGTAGTCATGTGTAGAACAGAATGTAATCTGGCCAATTTGTAGACACCAGGGAAACGTTATATTCAGTTTAGGTGAAGCAGCGTCAAAACAGTAAAATGTGGAACCAGGACAGCCAGTGTCGTTAGACCAGGACAGCCAGTGTCGTTAGACCAGGACAGCCAGTGTCGTTAGACCAGGACAGCCAGTGTCGTTAGACCAGGACAGCCCGTGTCGTTAGACCAGGACAGCCAGTGCTGTTAGACCAGGACGACAGCCAGTGTTGTTAGACCAGGACAGCCAGTGCTGTTAGACCAGGACAGCCAGTGCTGTTAGACCAGGACAGCCAGTGCTGTTAGACCAGGACAGCCAGTGCTGTTAGACCAGGACGACAGCCAGTGTTGTTAGACCAGGACGACAGCCAGTGTCGTTACACCAGGACAGCCAGTGTCGTTAGACCAGGACAGCCAGTGCTGTTAGACCAGGACGACAGCCAGTGTTGTTAGACCAGGACGACAGCCAGTGTTGTTAGACCAGGACGGCCAGTGCCGTTAGACCAGGACGGCCAGTGTCGTTAGACCAGGACGGCCAGTGTCGTTAGATGTCTGCAGCTTTTTCTCGACATTAGTTCTGTTATCAACACGGAAACAGCTGTATAGACATTTACTTCTAATTTTAAATAATAACAGAATTGTTAAAAACAAATATGAAAATAAAACAAAAAACAAAGGCCCATATATATGTCCTGTAGACACAATAAATGCAACTAATATATACACGTAAGGATATCCAAACAAAATAGAAAGCTACCAAATAAAACGTCTCCTCTTCCCTCGTTTCCAAACTCTTTCCCCAATATAACCTTTGTTAATAATTTTTTAAAACATAAAAAATTATTATTTTTTGAAAAAATTAAAAATGTTTTATTGAGCTATGACTACACACTCAGAATGGCTTAAAAATTTTAGTGTAATTCAAAATGCTGGTGATAATGCAGAGAAACTGGACTAATTATTATGATTATTATTATTATTTTTGAGACAGAGTCACACTCTGTTGCCCAGACTGGAGTGCAGTGTCATTATCTCAGCTCACCAAAACCTCTGCCTCCCAGGCTCAAGCGATTCTCCTGCCTCAGCCTCCTGAGTAGCTGGGATTACAGGCACCTGCCACCATGCCCAGCTAATTTTTGTATTTTTGGTAGAGATGGGATTTCACCATATCGGCCAGGCTGGTCTCGAACTCCTGATCTCAAATGATCTACCCACCTCAGGCTCCCAACATGCTGGGATTACGGGTGTGAGCCACTGAAATTCTTTTACATTGTTGGTTAGAATGTAAAATGGTACAGTCACTCTGGAAAATTGTTTGACCATTTCTTATAAAATGAAAGATGTACTTACTCTATGACCCAGCAATAACAACCTTGGACATTTACCCCAGAGAAGTGAAAACTTACACACACTTACACACAGACACACACCTGTACATGAAGGTTCATAGCAGTTTTATTCATAATAGCAAAAACTAGAAATAATCCAAATGTCCTTAGGTAAATGGTTAAAAAATTCTGGTACATCCATATAATGGAATACTGCTCAGCAATACAAAGAAACTATATGTGCAGCAAACTGAATGGTATTCAAGTGCATCATGCTTAATGAAAACAAGCAGTCTCAAAAAGTTGTCTACTATATGATTCCATTCATACAATATTCTCAAAATGACAAAATTACAGAGGCTAAGAATATATTAGTTGTTGTCAGGGTGGATGGGTGGGGTATAAAAAAATAACACGAAGAGTTCCTTGTGGTGAAGGAGCAGTTCTGTATCTTGATTATGATAGTGGCCACACAAATCTGTACATGAGGTAAAGTTGTATAGAATTACACACACACATGCACACACACACGCACACATGCACAGAGGAATGTATAAAAATTCATGAAAACTGAATGAGATCTGTAGTCTAGTTATCAATATTGCACCAAAGTCAATTTTGTGATTTCAATATTGTACTATAGTTATACAAGATCATCATTGTTGGATGAAGAGCACACAGGACTCTCTGTGCTTTTTTTCAACTTCCTGGGGTCTATAATTATTAAAAAATAAAAAGTTTTTAAAATGTTACATATATAACAGCTGTAAAAATTAGTATGCTCTTGGCTACCAGTAGCAGAAGATTCCAATTCTATTGTCTTGAGAAATAGAGATAAGTATCTCCTATAACAAGAAATCAGAAAATATCATAGCTCAAAGACTAATTAATTAAGTGTTCAAAAACATCACCAAGGATGCTGGATTTTTCTGTCTTTGTACTCTGTCATGATTGGCACATAAGCTTGGTCCTTAAGCTAGTTTTTATCATGGTCCCTAAATGGCTATCAAAATTAGTGTTATCATTGATGAAAGAAATTGAGGAGTACACAAACAAATGGGAAGACATCTTATATTCATGAATTAATATTGTCAAAATAACCATACTCCCCAAAGCAATATACAGATTCAATGAAATCTCTATTAAAATGCCAGTGTCATTTTTCACACAAGTAGAAAAACAATACTAAAGTTCATATAGAACCAACAAAGAGTCAGAATAACTAATGCAATCTGGACCAAAAACACAAAGCTGGAGGCATGAAAGTGCCTGACTTTAAAATATGTTACTGGGCTATATAACCAAAACAGCATGGTATTGGCATGAAAATAGGCATATAGATGAATGGAACAGAATACAGAACCCAAAAATAAATCAACATATTTATAACCAACTTATTTTCTACAGAAGTGCCTAGAACATCCACTGGAGAAAGGACACCCTCTTCAATAAATGGTGCTGGGAAGGTTAGATAGCAATATGCGTGAGAAGGAAACCAGACCCTCATCTCTCACCATAGAGAAAAGTGAACTCAAGATGGATTAAAGATTTAAATGTAAAACTCAAAACTATAAAACGACTCAGAGCAAACAGAGAAAACACTTCAGAACATTGGTCTAGGCAAAGATTTTATGGCTAATACCTCAAAAGTATAGACAACTAAAACAAAAATCGACAAATGGTAATATATGAAACTAAGGGTTTCTGCACAGCAAAGGAAACAAAAGAGTGAAGAGACAACCTGTTAAATAAGAGAAAATATTTGCAAACCATTCATCTGACAAGGAACTAATATCCAGAATACACAAGGAATTCAAACAACTCAACAATAAAACAACAACAACAAAAAACCCACAATCAATCCCAATAAAAGGTGGGCAAAGGACATGGATAGACAGTTCTCAAAAGAACAAATGCAAATGGGCAGCAGGTAAATGAAAAAATACTCAACATCACTCATCATCAGGTAAATGCAAATCAAAACCACAATGATGTATCTTCTTACTCCAGTTAGAATGGGTATTATCAAACAGACAAAAAATAACAGATGCTGGTAAGGATATGGAGAAAAGGGAACTCTTATACATTGTTGGTGGGAATGCAAATACAATCACTATGGAAAATAATATAAAGATTTCTCAAAATTATAAAAACAGAATTAACATATGATCCAGCAATCCCACTACTGGGTATCTATCCTAAAGAAAATAAATTAGTATATCCAAGAGATGACTGCACTAGTGCATTTATTGCAACACTATCCACAAGTAACTAGAAGAGAGGATTTGAATTTTTCTCAACACAAAATGACAAATGCCCAAAGTGATGAACACCCCAAATACCCAGACTTGGTGATTACACATTCTATGTAAGTAACAAAATATCCCATGTACCCCATAAATATGCAAACTATTATTTATCAATAAAAATAGTGTTAACATATCCAGTGGTAGAGAGGCCACTTTTTGTCATTATCTCTTTTAATCAAGGAGGCAAATATTTACCAGGAGTCCACCTCCTAACTTTCTCTCATGTCTTATTGTCAGTGTCATATACCTACTCCTAACCCAAGTGTTGGGCTACTGCGTGGGAAGATATGCAGGAGCGGAACCACCATGACGGATGTAGCCCAATCACAATCTACCGCAGGGGACTCAAAAGAAGATAAATATCGACCACCAAGAGTTAAATAAGTTAATGCACATGCACATGATGATATACCACAGTGACATTAAAAAATGAACTAGATATTTGTGGACCGATATGAAAATTTTTCAAAAATCTAATATGAAGTATAAAACAAGATATAGAAGTATGTACTTAACATGATACCGATTGGGCTCATTTTGTAAAAGGGTGGCAAACAATGTTGGTATACTCTAATTCCTTGCTTTTTAACCATTTTGTTCTAATTTTATTTAGGAAAATACACTATTATATTTAATAAATAGGGCAACTTCTCATACCTTCGCTAGTACCAAATCTACTCATTTTTGCTAATACACTAAAACTGGCATGACATTATTTTTGGGCTTATATATTTTTAATTAAGAGTGAGATAATACTTATTTTCATATTCTTTTGAACATTTGACTCTGTTTACATTAACATTTTCAAGTTGCTTTTCTTTTTTCTTTTTTTTTTTTTATTATACTTTAAGTTCTAGGGTACATGTGCATAACGTGCAGGTTTGTTACATATGTATACTTATGCCATGTTGGTGTGCTGCACCCATCAACTCGTCAGCACCCATCAATTCATCATTTATATCATGTATAACTCCCCAATGCAATCCCTCCCTCCTCCCCCCTCCCCCCTCCCCATGATAGGCCCCAGTGCGTGATGTTCCCCTTCCCGAGTCCAAGTGATCTCATTATACACCATGGAATACTATGCAGCCATAAAAAAGGATGAGTTTGCGTCCTTTGTAGGGACATGGATGCAGCTGGAAACCATCATTCTTAGCAAACTATCACAAGAAGAGAAAACCAAACACCGCATGTTCTCACTCATAGGTGGGAACTGAACAATGAGATCAAGTTGCTTTTCTTATTGAATTACATGAATTTCAATAAGCCTAAGAAACTTAGCTTTTTATGTCATAAATATTGCAAATCATTTCCCTCTTCGATATTTTGTGTTACTTTGTTGAAGATACCATTGGCTATCTGAAGTTTCTAGTTTTTATACAACTAAATTTATCAAAGTTTTTCCTTTCTTGGTTTTGTAATCTGTTTTTGAAGTTTTCCCTTATATGGTTATAAAGAAATATCCAGCCTACCTCGTAAAATAGCACTGATCAATAGAACTTTCTGCAGTAATGGAATTATTCTAGATCTGCACTATCCAATTGGCAGCCACTACTCCTAAGGGGTTATTCAGCATTGGAAATACAGTTGGTAAAACTGAGGAAATGAATTTCCAATTTTATTTCATTTTAATTAATTTACATGTAAATAGCTTCTTGTGGCTAGTTACTACCATATTGAGTGGTGCAATTCTAAAATCTTTATGGTTTCATTTTTTAAGATATCTAAATAAATATTTTAGGCTGAATTAATGTACCTGAATATCTTAACATTTTCATATCCTTCCTTATTAACACACTCTAGAATTTGATGGGGAACTGGTTAGGGTCTTGCTGAGCTAATCATACTGTCCCGTGGAATTAGGACACCATAGGACAGGTGCTGTAATGGTTGAGAGCAGGCCTGACTGCCACTTCCAATCATGTTTGAACTTGGCCTGCTTGTTTAACTTATCTGAGCTGCAGTTTCACAATTTGTAAGAAATGCAGTGTGGCCCCTGTGTGCTTTAACCTCATCTCATCTTACTTGAGTCTTCGGGAGTTTATTTGAATAAAAGGAATAATTTATCAGGACTCAAATAAGACATTTTTGTGTTACCTTTGGAACACACAGACCACCTCGAGATTCAAATGAAAATTGTAAAACCTACCTCCGGAAAAATGAACATGTGGAGAACAGACAGAATTTTGTAGCTTATATTCTGTTGGCATGAAATAAACAATAAACAAGTAAATAATAAAACAGATAATTTCTGATGATAATAGGGGTCAAGAAGGAAATGAGACAGTTTTGAGCCAGAGATTGACTGTGGAGATGGAGTGTGGGAGACTTTAGAGAGGACAGAGACCCCTCTAGGAAGAGGACACTTGAGCTGAAAGCTTAAAGATAAGCAGGAGCCAGCCCTGTGGAAAGCTGGATAAAGAGCATTTCAACAAGAGCAAGGACATAGAAACAGGAATAAATTTTACTCTTTGGAGGGCAGAAAAGATGCCTGGTGAGGGTGCAGGCCCGTGCATGAGGAAAAAGTAAGATGAGATGAGGTTAAAGCACACAGGGGCCACATTGCATTTCTTACAAATTGTGAAACTGCAGCTCAGATAAGTTAAACAAGCAGGCCAAGTTCAAACATGATTGGAAGTGGCAGTCAGGCCTGCTCTCAACCATTACAGCACCTGTCCTATGGTGTCCTAATTCCACGGGACAGTATGATTAGCTCAGCAAGACCCTAACCAGTTCCCCCATCAAATTCTAGAGAGTGTTAATAAGGAAGGATATGAAAATGTTAAGATATTCAGATACATTAATTCAGCCAAAAATATTTATTCAGGGTTAGGTATGTACAAGGCATTGAATAAATTCTGTGGTATGTTCAAAGAAGTGGCGCCTAGGTGTAATGAAAAGAACACCAAATTGACAGTGTGCCTAGGTGCTTAACCTTTCTTTCCTTCATCTTTTAATACCGGTAGCAGCCCCCGACCGTGGGATTTGTCCATGTAAAAGGTTTTGCACAACATCTGGCACACAGTAAATGCTCAATAAATCTTAGCTCCAAAACGTATTAAAAATTAAAAGACTTGATTTAAGCCTTGACCTTGATGGTTACTTACTGGGTGACCCTGGCCAATTATTATTTTCTCATGTGCAAATTTTTTTAAAAGAGTATCCTTTTTACTTAGCATGGTTGCTATGATGAAATAAACAATTTTAAATGCAAGCACTTTGTGAAACTTTCATGTATTAGATAAGGTAAGAATTGTTTATATCTTTATTAGAGTAAAATTTAGTCCCTATCCTAAAGGAGCTGACAATGTGAAAAGCAATGTATAACAGGATAGAAAACAGAAAGCTTGTGACCAAAAACATAAAGAAACAGTATTAATTCTCCCGACAGTTTATCTGGTGCTGAACTATAGGTTTGCCAAGGGTAATTACAGAGAGACAGAAACAATAGTCTACTATCTGTCCTAAAAGCAGAAATATATAGAAATGGTGTCATACTGAAAAAAATCCAGATTGGCTCAGAGGAAAAAATTCTTTGTAGTGAGGGTTATTTTGCCATTACATCAGGCTCGCACAATGAAGGTTTTCTTTTTGTACACCCGCTCCATTTCAAGCTTATCGTTATGTGCTGTATCCAGAAAATAAGCAAGATCTCATCACTACTCCTCACATAGTTCCCTGAAAGGTCAAAGAAATTTTGTCACGTATTTTTCTCTAGCATCTTTATATATGATATAGATGATTATTTCTTTAGGAAGTTTAGAAATAAACCCATCACAAAATAAGAAAATAATAAATTACATCATTTCTAACCTCTCCTTGGAGAATTTTATTCTGTGGATCCTAAACTGACATTGGCAACCCTAGGCCATGGAAAAAGATTCTTAGCTGAACTCATTATCTCTGGTCTATTTCCCTTCAAATACTCTTCACTCAGCTGTCAGAGTGATGTTTGAAAGCCTGAATCCGATTGTGCCCTCCACTCTTTAAATAACTCCACCTGCTATAATCCTTACTGTGGCCTCCTGTCTCACCTCTCTTGGCCCTGGTATTCTGTCCGTCACAAACTATTGACATGTCCTCAAAGAAGCCAATCTATAACCTGCCATCCTGGCTCTGCTCTACCAGCTCCTTATGCCTGTAATGCCCTACCCACCATTTATGCCTGATAAACAGCTGCTCATCTCAACTGCCACAGGACTTTTTGATTCTCTCCCTCCCTGAACTTCTATCTGGCGGCCACTCCAGACACATTGACCCCTTCTCTTATAGCTCGCTATAGCCTGTGCATACTGCTAAGGAGCTACTTATGATAGCTGATGGTACCCTTTGGGTAATATTTTGTCAATTCCTACCAAATCTCTATTGTTTAATGTCATAGATCGTATCTTACTCATTTTAGTGTGCCACATACGTGTTTTGGAATGAGTTACTAACTTAATGGGCTAATATCCATAGAACAACCCACTTCCCATTCTGTTCCCTGTTACGAACCACAGCAAGCGCAGCTGATAACATTAATAATGATTCTATTTGTCCTGAACTGTGAATCTGAGATCTGATTGGTGTTTCAAGCATGCTATTGACTTCCTAATAGATTAAGATAATGCTCTCAAGTTCCCAATATTGTCTAACAATGTCCTACCTAATAAGGAGCCTAACATTTTTATCTTTCCCTTGAGTTCTCAGTTAATAGTCAATCAATTCTTTACTCATTACATTCTAGAAAACCTAGTCTATACCCCATACACACTTGATGCTTTACATTCAAGCTATGCTAAATATGTAGGGGCTTGGAAGATTTTCTACTGACCAAGATGATTTTCAAGCCACCATTTGAATATCTAACATCAAAAACCACTGTCCTCATTTAAAGAGGAATTCAAATAGCTTTATCATGAATGAATCAGTGCCTTGGTATTATCCAGCTTTCATTTTCTATGCCATGGCTTGGTTAATTTAACAATGATTTAGCAAGAAAATATAAATTGATTTTTAGGGAATGATATTTGATTATTTAGGTCTATATATGGCTTATTCCTATTAGTCATTATGGAGAGAAACCAGGAAACAGAATTTAAGGAATGTTATATTTAATAGAGAATCACTGATCACGTAATATGTGTGCACAAAGTGACCTCGTTATCAAAGGACACATCAAGTGCTATGGAACTTGAAAGTAATGTAATCAAGCATCACAGCCAAGGCCAACCTTAGAGATAAGATGACAGAAAAAAAACTTTGTCCGTACTTAGATCCTTTCTTCCAATTTCTAGTCTACTTGTAAGAGAG
This sequence comes from Rhinopithecus roxellana, assembly GCF_007565055.1. Classification (NCBI taxonomy): domain Eukaryota; kingdom Metazoa; phylum Chordata; class Mammalia; order Primates; family Cercopithecidae; genus Rhinopithecus; species Rhinopithecus roxellana. Next base: position 112,332,275 of record NC_044551.1, read on the forward strand.
CACTATAACATTTCTGATAAACTATCTGATTGGAAAGTGTAATATACCACTATGATAATATGGTCCAATTAAAGCACTCAACTTGGGAGGGCCACCCACAACTGGCATCTGGAGGAAGGCCACAGTGGATGCCAAAGGATCTGGAAATTGTGTTGAGGTGGAATAGTTTATGCAACTGGCATGTTTTGCCAAGAATATAAAACACACTCAACTTTTGCTTCTAACATGGCCAGGTAGCACATATTGTACCTGATCTTTCTGTAGATAACAACCATAAGCTCTGGACAAAATGCAAAAACAACACAAAGCAAGTCAAAATGACCTAATACAGTAGAATAAATAATAAAAGACAGAATCTGCAAGAGAGTCACTTGGAAGAAGGGAATAGCATAGTGTGAGTTACTCATTTTTAAAGTTTTTAGCCTGAGGGCAGTTCACAGTCAGAACCACGTCTTTCTCCAATCATGTTATTATCATGCTCAAGTAAACTTAAAACTTTTAAAATATTATTCAAAGCCCTTCATGTCAAGGCCTGAACTTTATAGGCCTTTCATTCACCAGTTCTTCCAAGGTTCTGGGCTCCTATATGAGGCCAGCCCCTTGTCTTGTGTACTGGATCCCATCTCCACTTCCAGCTCAAGAACATGACTCCTAAGGCTGGCCCCTTTCTTGCCTGCCTCATTCCTTTGTCACTCCAAACTCTGTAATTCCTCCAGCTACTGCTCCAGTTCTTGGATACTCTTTATACCAGAAATTTCAAAAGAGTTGTTAATAGTCTTCCCTTTCAGTCTCCCTTGAACCTACACAGATTATGCTTTTTCTCTCCTATCCACTACTGAAACTGCTCATTTAGGTCACTAATGACTTTCCAGTTGCTCACTTTGTGGTACTTTCATTGACCTCTTCCTACTTGAACTAACAATAGCATTTGTCACATCTGATCACTGACTCTTCCTTAAAATATCTTATTTTCTTGTCCTCTGGGATACCATACTCTCTTAGGTCCCATTGTCCTCAATAGCTGTCCCTTCTCTGTCTTCTTTACTGGATTTCCCTTTGCTTCTTTATCTCTAATGATTGTAATCCTTGAGAGTCATTCCTAAGAATTGTCCTCTTTCTACATTTCCTTCCTAGAGGATCGCATTTTAATCCTGAAGCTTAAAATATCGTCAATATAATTAAGAGTCATGCATTGATATCTCTAGCCCTGATTTCTTCCATAAACTTCAGTCTGTTATAACAAATTCAGTATCTCCTACTTAGCATCTCCAACTTGGATGAAAAATGGATGTCTCAAACTTTACATATCATAAACTGAATTCTTGATTCCAACTATATCTCCACCTTGCTGCCAAACTTGCTCCTCCTGTGATCTTCCCCATCTCCATGAGCAACAACTCTGCTTCTCCTGATACTCAGGTTCAACATCTTGGCATCATTTTTAAATTCACTCCTTGTCTCACACTTCAATATACAATTAATCAGCAAAAATCTGTTAGTTCTAACCTCAAAATATATCCAAAATCTGACCACTTCTTGCCACCACCCTAGTTTGAACTTCATTATACACAAACACTGGGTCAAAATAAGCAAGAGTTTCAATAAATACCATCTACCATCACCAAAACATAGGGGTAATGTCTTCTACAGAGTAGCTGGCATGCAAGAAACGTTGATAAGAAAGCCACAATGGAGGAAGCACCATACTAGAAATCCAGAGAACTTAGGTCTCCATTCTGACAGATACATGTGACTCAGGCAACCAACTTCATTTCACTCTGGTTATATCTCTAGCATTGTGTTTATTCACTTACTGGATTGCATTCTGTCCATTTATACCTGGGTCTCTTCCTAACACTAATCCTCTAAGGGGAGGGATCACTATTTCTTTCTGATAGCACTACAGTTGGTGCTTCATAAGCATTTGCTGGAATAAAGTTGTTTTGAAGGGTTTTAGTTGGATTGGGTGAGGAGTCTATTGAATTGGGAATTGATAATAAGAAACTAAAACTAAGATCAGTTACAGGAATATTGCAATAATATAGCTGAGAGATGATAGGAAACCAAGCTATAGGGAGACTGAAGTGGAGATAAAGGAACTAATTGTGTAGATAAATTTATGTTAGAAGTGACAAGAATTGATAACTAGTTTAGTTGCAAGGAAAGAGTCACTAAGGATGTCGATGTTGCTGGTTTAGAAAAGTATGTAGATGGAATTGTCATCAGCTGGGGTAGTAGAAGTGGAAGAATGAGGTTTGTGGAGTAGAGGGATTTAAACAATTAATGATATCCATTTTATGTATGTTTTATTGAAGTACTTTTAAGCACTAAGTTGAAAATAATAGTAAATTGGCAAAACAGGTGTGCTGTGGGGCAGGAGGGGGAATGTGGCTGATGAAATCAATGGTAACTAACACTGGGGGTGGATGAAACTGGCTAGAGAGTGTACAAAGTGAGAAGGTAGGGAAGTCCAGGCCTAAGTTCTGGAGAACACAACAAGTTAGGGGGAAGGTAAAGGAAGTCGCAGCAACAGAGATAGAACGAGTGTGCTCAGTGAGTCAGGAAGGAAACCAAAACAAAATCAGGAACCAATGGGAATAAACTTCCAGGATGTAAGGTTAGCTGTGACCCCAAAAGGCACAAACAGATAAAATAGGATGAGGACAAAGAGAAGACCACTGATAGTTTGTACTAGCCATTTCACTTCTGTGGTCAAGAGGAAAACCAGACGGCAAATCACTGAAATGGGGAGAGAGTTTAAAACAGATGCATTCTTTCCAGAAGACTGTGGGGTCAGGAAGGTGAGAGAGAGCATTAAAAATGGAGGCAGGCTCCATACACACATTTTTTGTAATGAGACAGACTCGTTTGTTTTTGAGGTCCAAAGAAGAGAAAAACACAATGGCCAAAATGTTAGAGGGAGGAGGAGGGAAATAACTGATAAACAAAATTCCAGAGGAGGCAAAGTTCTCTAAAGCACAGGCTGAGAAAAGAGCTCAAAAAGGAAAAGGGACAAATGCTTCCTTCCTCCCTTCCTTCCTTTCTTCTTTCTTTCCTTCCTTCCTCCCTTCCTTCTTTTGTTCCTTCCTTCCTCCCTCCCTCCCTCCCTCCCTCCCTTCCTCCCTTCCTTCCTTCCTCCCTCCCTCCCTTCCTCCCTCCCTTCCTCCCTTCCTTCCTTCCTTCCTCCCTCCCTCCCTCCCTTCCTTCCTTCCTTCCTTCCTTCCTTCCTCCCTCCCTCCCTTCCTCCCTCCCTTCCTCCCTTCCTTCCTCCTCCCTCCCTCCCTTCCTTCCTTCCTTCCTTCCTTCCTCCCTCCCTTCCTCCCTCCCTTCCTTCCTTCTTTCTTTCCTTCCTTCTTTCTTTCTTTCCTTCCTTCCTTCTTTCCTTCCTTCCTCCCTCCCTCCCTCCCTTCTTTCTTTCCTTCCTTCCTCCCTCCCTCCCTCTTTCCTTCCTTCCTTCCTTCCTTCTTTCCTTCCTTCCTTCCTTCCTTCCTCCCTCCCTCCCTTCCTCCCTCCTTTCTTTCCTTCTTTCCTTCTTTCCTTCCTTCCTTCCTTCCTTCCTTCCTTCCTTCCTTCCATCCACCAACAAACATTTACTTAGCATCTATTGTATGCCAGGCACTATTCTAGATGCTTAGGATAAATCCATGAAGAAGACAGTAAAGGAAACCCACCCTTATGATATTTATATTTTAGCAAGGTTGGGGAGTGGGGGAGAACATGCAATAAAAAGGAATATAATAAATATATAAATCACATTTTATTAGAAGGTGACAATTTCCATAAAACAACAATAGAGCATTGTAAAGGGGATTGAGAAGGTCAAGATGAGGGTTGGGTTGCAATTTTTAATGAGTTTGTTAAACCTTATTGAGAAGGTAAGACTTGAAGGATTGAAAGGAGTAGCTATGTTTACATGTTGGGCAAGAGGAAAGAATGGGCACAGACATGGATAGATGTGGAAAAAGAGAGTAAAAATTTGCATTTTTAGTATCAGAAAAATAAAACAATAAATTAGCTACTGAAGGAAAAAATATTGGTGACATTTAGCTATGTTTACTGGAAGGAAAATCCAATAAAAAGAATTAATTTGTTTACCTGTGTTGTCAAATGGGTCATGCTGGTATTTCTAGTCTCAATATATTTTAAGTATGTTAGCAATAGGTTGCTGAAAGGTCACAGAAGCCCCACAGTTAATTAATAGAATCTTCTACCAGTCACACAAAAGAGAGGCTAGACCTGGAGTTCAGTCTTATTATGACAAATAACTAAGCAAGACATTTCACAGCTAGTACACAAACCTCTCTTTACTGATTTATTCAGCCAATCAGCAGTAATATATTATTAAACTTAAACTACTCGAAATATTCATACACATAGTAAATAAGGCCTCTATACTCACATATGAAGCAAACTTAAATTACATACCACCTGTGGAATTTCCACTTCAGATAAAGACAGCAAACTCATCAAAGAAAGGTGTGTGTTGATGAGTAGGAAGTTTCTTAGATTTCATCAGATGAAGAAAGGATGATTGAAGATTTATGTCCACATTCTTACATGATAATTATTTTCAAGGACCAGTAGAGTGTGGCTCCCGTTGAATACAGCATTGTTGTGACCACACTAATATACACTCACAATGTCTCACAATGAAGAGCCCAAAAGGTGAAAATTCTGTTACTAAAAACAACTGCAGAAGCCGGGAGGAATTTCCATTAACTCTAAAACTTGGTAGACACAAAGTAGCAGAAATGTAAGATGAACAAGTCTAGATACTTAATGTACAACATGAGGACCATAATTAATAAAATTGTATGGTATTTGGGAATTTTCTTGAATAAGTACATTTTAACTGCTTTTGTTACAAAAAAGTAACTATGTGAGATGAGAGATATGCTAATTTGCTTCACTATAGTAACCATTTTACTATCTACGTGTATATCCCATCACATCATGTTGTAAACCTCTAATATACACAATAACATTTATTTTTACAAAAAGAAAAGAAAGACCAGGTGCAGTGGCTCATGCCTGTAATCCCAGCACTTTGGGAGGCTAAGGAGGGTGGATCACGAGGTCAGGAGTTTGAGACCAGCCTGACCAACATGGTGAAACCCCATCTCTGCTACTCAGGAGGCTGAGGCAAGAGAATCGCTTGAACCCAGGAGGAGGAGGTTGTAGTGAGCCAAGATTGAGCCACTTCACTCCATCCTGGACAACAGAGCAAGACTCTGACAAAAAAAAAAAAAAAAAAGAAAAAAAAAACTGTCAGAACCAGACTCGCAAAGCCATTTTGAGTTGCCAACTGTCTTAGAGAAGATAAAAAGATGTGCTTCTACTCTGCCAACTGACTCCTAGCACAGAGACTTGAGCACAGAAAACAATTTCTAAAAACAGTCTGTCAGTCCTCAGTTGTATCACTCAAGTTGGCAGATCACTGTCTGCCCCTCTTTGCTATCTTTCTGTATCCATTGAGAGGCAAAAAATAATCAGAGGAAGAATGAAGAGAGGAGGGGGATAGTTGTCATGCACTGACAATGGCAGTATAAGCTGAGATGAGTAGACCCTACAGTGAGGACTCTACTTGGGCATGGAAATTCCCTGGCAGAACAGGCCCTGGCAGTGGTTTGTCCCTATAATTATAGCATCTCATATATTGCATCTGTTCTGAGTGTCAGACAGCCAAGAATTGGGAGCAAGGGAAACTCCTACCTCAATATAGCCAAGATACATTAAACAAATGCCTGCTCAACATTAGGAATTTGGCTGGGTGCTGTCCACATCAATATCTCCTCTAAACCATAGACTCGACAAGGAATAGGATTTGATGAGTACTCAAGCTGACAATGAGGAAAGCCAGGGAAAATCCACATACCTTGTCTTTTGACAAAGATGTAGTCTAGATGTTTCCTGCCTTGTTTGAATAAAAGACCAAAAAGCTTTGAATATATGAAAATATGTGCAGAAATAAGGGTAAAGGAGTATTTTCCTAAAGATTCAGAGTAATCGTGTATAAGTGAAATTACTTATTACAAGAAATAGACAGCTGTTTTAGAAAACACGTGTTCTGAAAGAACCCAAGAAGCTACTGTTCATGTAAAGAAAAATCATAAGAAGCAAAGAGGCAAGGAGAAAATACAATAGGATGAGTTGCAAAGATGCTAAATTGAGATAAAGAAGGAGCTCAGTGCTTTAAAAAAATACAAACAAATGAAATTTCATTAGATCACATCCTCACTCAAGGAAAGGAAAGGAAAAATTTTGTTATAGATGTGGAAAAAACTTTTGGGGAAATGAGTCAAAGGCTAGGAATAGATATACATCTTTGTTTGGTAGACAGGGCATTGAAATAGAAAGCTTAATGAAAATCAGAGGAGAGAGAGAAAAGTCCACATTATATATCTAATCTGGACTCATCCCATATTTCCATAACCTCAGGCATCAGAAAAATAAAATGGATGCAACACTCTACTTTCAAACTATAATGTGGAGGGAAAGAGAAAACAAACTCAGATTAGGTGTCATGGATGCTAAGGAGAATTAACCCATGTTATGTTAGCATATAAAGGAGATCTGGACAGAATCACTCGAACATAAACAGGCAAAGCCATGGCATGGTATCTCTGCAAGTACACTGTACAGTGTATCTCCCATTTGCCCTTCTGTCCACCTTCTCCCATTCTTCTCCTTCATTCCCCATGCCCTGGAAGGTAGTCCTTTATGCACATTTGTCTTTTAGTCTCCTATTGAAAGACACCTGCAAAAGATGAGGGGAAAGGAGTTGGGTTGGGTATTTTTTCCCCAGCTGTCTCCCTTCCATATCACAATGGATAAGCTTGTCTCCCTGTAGAAGGCCACAGTTTCTCTCTGGCAGTCTTCTCTGTAGTTGCCTTCTATGGGTTCCAGCAACCATGGCCTCTCAGTGGTAATGGCCCCCTGCTATTGCTGGCCCAGGGGTACCACACTAGTTTTTGTTGGTTTAGAAATCCGCAAATCCTGCTTATGCCTTTCTGAACAGGTCCTGTATTAAATTATCCTCAGATATCCCAGTTTGAATGTATCATCTGTTTCCCGCCAGGACCTTGACTGAAACATATACTATGGCAGATAATAATGTAAGAGAAACGGCATGCCAAAGAGAGACGAATAGCCCAGCAATTACAAAAATATAACCCAAGCAACTGAAACAGATTCCTTGCATATTTTTGCAATGTGTTGTGGAAGACTTTAATTTAATAAACAAGAGCTCAAACACAAGCCTATCTAGTAATAGAATGAAACTTGAAAGAGCATTGTAGAAATAAGGCAACAAATTGAGAACTGTGATAAAGAAGCATTGCCATTTATTACATGTGTAATTATTCATTTTAAATAGGAAAAAGTATAATAGAGATAAAAAGCAAATTAATATCATTGAGATAGTCAAAATGCATGTAGAAGGAAAGAAACAGACAAATGAAGTTAGAGAAGAAATGAGGGATAGGGAAGACAAGTGCCATACAACATAAAAATAATCTAGGTCTTTGAAATTTTAAGTATCTCAAAAGCGATGCCAAGAATATTCTGAAATATCAGGAAAATTTCCCAGAAATGGCAGAAGAATTGGACCTGCAGATAAAAATGGTGTATCTTTTTAATTAAAATGATCAATTACAAGAGTTCTTAATGATAAAAATTTATCCAGTTATCCAGACATAGAAAGCAAATTGTCCACAAGGATAAGAAATCATGGCAGCCTTCGTTTCCCCACTGTGTCCAGCAATAATTAGTGTCAGAATATTGGAAACGGGTCTACATCACTAAGAGAGAACAAGTGAAAGCCAATGATATAATACTCAGACAAGTTGTAGCTCAAATAAAAAGGCAGTAGGAGGCACACTCAAATTTGAAACCATCTGAAGACTGTAATATCCACCAGAACTTTTTTTGAGAAAAGACCCCATAATGAAATCCAACCAAATAGGAAAAGAATAGAAATAAAACATGGAGCAAGAAAGAAGTAGTGGCAAATGGCCTGGTAGAAAGTGTTGAATCCATTTAAATGGATAACCAAGACCGAGAGAGTTACGGTGGGAAAAAAACTAAAAATAGGCCAGGCAGGGTGGCTCACACCTGTAATCCCAGCACTTTGGGAGGGTGAGGTTGGCAGATCACTTGAAGCCAGGAGTTTGAGACCAGTCTGGCCAACACAGTAAGACCCTGTCTCTACAAGAAATAAAAGAAATTAATCAGGCGTGGTGGTGCATGCCTGTACTCCCAGCTCCTTGGGAGGCTGAGCTGGGAAGATGGCTTGAGCACAGGAGGTAGAGGCTGTAGTGAGCTATGATTACACCACTGTACTCTAGTCTGGACAGTGGAGTGAGACCTTGTCTCAATAAATAAATAAATTTTTTTTAAAACCCTGTAAAGGTTATAAATGCTAAATAAATAAAATTAAATAACAATAAATATTGAAATAGCAGGATAAAAAGTATAAGAAAGTGCAGAAAAAGTAAGTGTGTTCATCAATTCATTGCTCATAGCTGGGAGTCAATAAATAATTTCCAAAATATAAATGTGTTTATTATGTTCTTTTCTTAACATGAGAGCAATGTGTTAAAACTAAATATCTCTTACAGTGAATAAGTGAACTTCTCTGTGAAGTTCAATAATTTATTTGATTTTCCTTTAGTTTTCTTCTGTTCAAGTAAAATAAAATTGAAAATTATTTATTAAAACATTTTAATTAGGCCAGGGGAGGTGGCTCACACCTGTAATCCCAGCAATTTGGGAGGCCAAGGTGGGCGGATCATGTGCAATTAAGAGTTCGAGACCAGCCTGGCCAACATGGTAAAACCCTGACTCTATCTAAAATACAAAAATTAGCCAGCGTGGTGGCAGGCACCTGTAATCCTAGCTACTTGGGAGGCCGAGGCAGCAGAATTGCTTGAGCCCAGGAGGTGGAGATTGCAGTGAGCTGAGATAGTACCATTGCACTCCAGCCTAGGCAACAAGAATGAACAAAAACTGGCCGGATGTGGTGGCTCACACCTGTAATCCCAGCACTTTGGGAGGCTGAGGCAGGTGGATCATGAAGTCAGGAGATCAAGACCATCCTGGCCAACATGGTGAAACCCTGTCTCTACTAAAATACAAAAAAAGTATACAAAACATTAGCCGGGCATGATGGCGGCGCCTGTAGTCCCAGCTACTTGGGAGGCTAAGGCAAGGGAATTGCTTGAACCTGGGAGGCGGAGGTTGCAGTGAGCCGAGATCATGCCACTGCACTCCAGCCTGGGGACAGAGCAAGACTCTGTAGCAAAATAATAATAATACTAATAATAATAATAACAACAACAACATTTATTCTGATGTTATTCTTATGAAATATTTATATATTTTTATTTATTTGTTAATCTACATATTTGCATATATTTTTAATTCTGTCTGAAATGGTGATCAGCAGATATTAACACCTGTTACTTCAGGGTGTCGGAATTTGGGGTCACTTTTATAATTTTTTATATTACTTTATTTATGCTAAAAAACTTCTATAGTAAACATGTATTTTTTTAAGAGAGAGAGAGGGTCTTGCTCTATCACCCAGTCTGAAGTACAATAGCATGATTATGGCTCACTACAAGCGGCATGCACCACCATACCCAGTTATTTAAAAACATTTTTTTTGTAGAGACAAGGTCTCACTTTGTTGCCCAAGTTGGTCTCGAACTCCTGGCCTTAAACAATCCTCCTCTTCAGCCACCCAAAGCTCTAGGATTGTAGGCAGTGAGCCATCACATCCAGCCAAACTCGACATCTTTAATTTAAAAAGTAAGATATTCCTCCAAACCCAAAAAGCCAAAAATGAAAAAAAAAAAAAAATCTGAACCCAAAAGATATAAACTTCAGAACAGAAAATGTCTAGGAAGAAAAAAATAGACTACCCACCTGGGAAGAAAAACCTAAAGCGCGGTGTCTGAAATATGAAACACCTGAAAACTTTGAAACATTATCTCTAGAGTCCTTCAGTGGAGAAAAAGAGCTTGTTATTCAGGAGTTTGATACCAAACAATGTGGTCATTCATATATAAAGGCAACAGAAAAAACAATTCAAGTGCACAAGGGCTCAGAAAGTCTACCATCCAACCACACTTAAAACTTGAATACCTACATTTGGCGATCACTAAATGAATTAGTTCTGAAAGCTCACAAATTAAAATGTGATCATATAAAAGGACCAGTAGTTTATCTACTGCCGAAAGTGAATTCTAATGGGCCAAGGCCCAACCACGGAAATACACTCAGGGACACTGACCAGCTTCCCAGCACAAGTTTACTCCTACAGGTCTGGTTTCCCTATAAAACCTGAGATTTCAGCAATCCTGGGAAACCTTGGCAATGTGAGAGAATATAATGGCACAGTAATAAAAACACTGTGCTATAATCATGGTCCACTTACAAAAATAAATGGCCTGACATTTCTACTTCTGAGTAAGATATGATAAGTAATTATAAAATCCAGACTTTTGAAAGCAATTGGAACTATGGAAACTAAAATTCTAGAGGGAAGAAGATGAACTGAAGATCAAATGGGGGTAGTGACCTATTCTGAACGTGGCTAGAGGTGAGAATCTGGGCTTGTCTCAAGCATAGGGCCACTGATGTGGGACAGAGAAACCAACGGAGCTTTTGGTCCTCATGCAGGGCAGTAAAGATGAAATTGTAAACTTAAGAGACTTCAAACACATAGATGATTTCCCTCTCAATGTCAGAATTCCAAAGCTGTGTTGATCAGGAGGACTTAAAAAAAAAAAAAAAAAAAAAAAAAAAAAAAAAAAAAAGGGAAATTTCTGAAAGGCAAAATGGAAGTTTCTGCACTCTCTTGGTGCTTTAGAAAAATACCTGACAAGTACAAGACCCCTAGAGAGTTAAAAAATTCCTGGAGGGAGTAAGCAATTGGTATTAATGAGCTGAAACTGTTTTTTTGGTAGAGAGAATGTGCTAATCTGGGTTAACATAAAGGGTAAGAATCCAGGTTCAGCCCATAGAAGAGTTACATGGGGCCTGAGTGACAAAACTGGAGACTTTAGAGACCTCAAATAACAGAATATTTGTCGAATTTTGCAGTTTTGTGGAAGGAAGGAAAAAGAGATAAACCTAAAGCCTTTAAAAAGTAGAGTACAGATCCCATCAGTCTCTCATTCCTAAGACAAATAACTGCTACATTCTCCAATGAAAGCCAAGAGGAGCCACAGCCTTGGAAAGGGGAAAGACAGGTAGACCGGCTCTTCCCTAAACTGCAGCTCAGGCTTGACCCAGATTTAGTCCCTAGTTGAATCAAGGGAATCATCTCCATACTCTCTTTTCCAGGCAGAGGAAAAAGTGAACATTCTCTCTGATGGAAAATGGCATTTTGTGGTGTCTCTACCATTTTTTCTTAAAGAAACAAAGTCCTGCGTTCAATAATGAATTACTAGGCATGCCAAGACACAGAATCCATAGGACAAATATGAAGAGAAAAAATAGCCAATAAACGCAAACTCATAGATAATCCAGATACTGGAGTTAGCTGAATAAGATGGACATCCTAGAACTAAAAAATATAATACTGAAATTAAGGATTCAATAGATAGGTTTAACAATAGATGTATCTAACATAAGAAGGATCAGCAAATTTGAAAATAGTTTAATAGAATGATCCAAACTGAACCACAGAAAGAAAAAAGAATGGAAAAAAATAATGACCTTTCTACATCATGGCAATCATCAATTAGAAAATGTTGTCTTTCTTAAAAAACTCATTCACATTGAAACGTGAATAATAAAGTACCTAGGATTAAGCCAGGAAAGAAATGTATGAAAAATTTATGAAGACAGATGCAAAAATTTACTAAAGAACATAAAAGAATACATGAATAAATGGTGAGATATATCATGTCCATAGCTAGGAATACAATATTAAAATATATAAGTTCCACCTAAATTAATCTACATATAAAAAATTTCAATCAAAATGCCAGTAAGACTTGAAAATATACTTTATGAAAAGAAAAATATACTTTATGAAAAGATGGAGGATTTAATAAATGGTAAGGAACTTCACTTGGGGAAAATGGTCTTCTATTTCAACATTTGCTACAGTCTCACTCCTCTATATTTATATTTCTATATATAAATTTCCTCTCCCTATAAATGTTCTAGATTATACCTTGTACCATGTACCATAGATTATACCATGTACATTATTCTGTATACAAATAAGTAGAACCCTTGATGGACAAGAAATGTGGGGGGGGGGGGTGGGAAATTAAAAGACAATTGATCAAGGGCACCTGACGATGCTTAGTTGGCATGCTGCAGCAGAATTATCCTGGTGAGAAGCCACCCCACATTTCTCCCTCATTCCCAGTTGGACTCGGCAAACAGTGTCTGCCATCAGGCGGAATGAGTGACTATGAGAGATTATTTTGGAGAAGGTCTATGTCTGCATAGGGACAGAGAAACATCCAGGAAGATTGGAGAATATCAACTCTTAAAGAAGAGGCAATGAGGAACCACATGATGGGTTATACTAGAAAAGAATTTAGCAGAGTAGGTGGTTACAAGGTCACTTAGGAAAATTAATGTCCATTACATTAGCAAAATCAGTTAGAAAATGTATAAGAAGAAAGCTATCCTGTTTAAAATAAACACAACCATCATGTAATTAGAATTAAGCATCATAAACAACATGCAAGGTCTTTATAGAGAAAAGAATAAGGCTTTTTTGAGATACATAAAAGAAGACATGAATAAATGATAATTTTCTCCAAATTAGTCTTAAAATCAATGCCATCTCAGAAGGATTTTATATGAAGTTTGACAAGCTGATTCTAAAATTTGTAAGGAATGCTAAATGAGCTAGAGTTGTGAAACTATTCTGAAAACATAATAACAGATTGCATATTTTATACTCAAATATATCTGTTTTATACCAGATATAAACTATATTAAAAGGTAGTCAGAGTAAAGTATTGTAATACTAATCCTAGGTTAAACAAATAGATTAATGATCTTGACAATCTAGAAGCAGCCACAATTTTATATGAAAAAATAACTTATGAAAAGGTTACCATTTCAAACTATTAGGAAAAGCATATACTGTAACAAAATATTGATGCATTTAATAATCTATAGAGAAAAAAGTAGAATTAAGATCCTTTTTTGAACCAAATTCATTTATTTAAAAAAATTTTAGTTTCTAGATTTGTCTTTGCTTGGTATTATTCTCCTGTGTGTAGGAAAACACATACTATGATGTTCATTGAATCATGGTTTGTAGTAATAAAGAACTGAAAACAAACTAAATATCTATCAAACGAATTTTCTTAAATCAAATATTCTTTCTTTTTTTTTGAGGCGGAGTCTCGCTCTGTCGCCCGGGCTGGAGTGCAGTGGCCGGATCTCAGCTCACTGCAAGCTCCGCCTCCCGGGTTCACGCCATTCTCCTGCCTCAGCCTCCCGAGTAGCTGGGACTACAGGCGCCGCCACCTCGCCCGGCTAGTTTTTCGTATTTTTTAGTAAAGACGGGGTTTCACCGTGTTAGCCAGGATGGTCTCGATCTCCTGACCTCGTGATCCGCCCGTCTCGGCCTCCCAAAGTGCTGGGATTACAGGCTTGAGCCACCGCGCCCGGCCCAAATATTCTTAAAACATGAACCATACCATGGAATACGAGGCAGTAACTTTAAAAAAAAAAAAAAAAAAAACTCCTGTAGGTGCTAATATTGACCAATACTCAAGAATATTGCTAAGTGAAAAATACAAGTTTTGGTCACTAAAAGTAAAAGTAACTATACAATAAGTGTAATTTTAAAGAAAGTTGAAGAAAAATGTGATCTATATATTATACGACCTTTTTTTGAAAACACATAAATAACAAATATATGTATGACGTGTATTTTTTTTTTTTTAAAAAGCAACTTATAAATAAATTTAAAAACATATAACAATGGGTATCTCTGAGGAGTAAAACATTTTCTCCTGGAGAACAGGAGAAGTAGGAGTGAGTGGAATGGGTACTTTATATCCCCTCTTACTTGCTTTTAATAGTATTCTCATACCACTTAAATGTTTTTAAAATAAAAGTGCTATATGGTATTATTAAATAAATTATTGCAACACTTCAGTTACACATGTATTTGTATGGACATGGATTGAACAGAAAGAGAGAAATGTATGTTCATGTGCAGTAAGCTCCCTAGCAAAAACTCCATCTTTATTTATTTATTTTTTGTTTTGGTAGAAATACCCCAGTTGTATAGAACGACCTCTCTCACAGGTAGGGAAGTATGTGTTGTTGGAATAAGTAAATCATCATATCCCGTTCACCTGGTCACAGGGATAGACTCATGGTTGAATTTATACTCCAATCAGATAATTTTGCTGAGGTTTTGAAGAAAGAAATGCAATTTCTTTTCCTCTGGACTTGGTTGATTGAGAATGAGAGACTCAGGAATGCTGTCCATATCGTTTATAATGAAGAAAGCCAGTAGAAGAATGAATACCTTTATGATGGAGGGAAACTGATCACTAACAGTATAGCTTAAGCCACTGGATCAAACGGCTCCTGATTTCTGTGTAGGTCAGTACCTTACCTGTAGTTATTGGCCAAGCTGTTTTAACTAGTTTTCCTGTCTCTTGCAAACAAGAGTCCTATTTGTAAGATTTTGAGTAAAAAACTTGTTGGCAATTAAAACAAATTTAATGTTATAATAGTATAGCTATTATAGGAAAATGGAAAGAGGAAAACTTCCAATGGTTTCCTGTTTCCTGCAGAATAAATGTTACAACCTTCAGGTGCTGTTCTGCCAAGCCATATTGGAGCCTGAGGCAAAGGAAAAGTTAGTACTATTGATCCAGTCTTTATTTAAAATCTTGTTCATCGTGTTTTTGCATTGACTTTGCTTTTTTAAAATATTGCATTAAAATGTTAGTTATCTTTATTACTGAGTTGTTTTGGAGTTTCCCTTAAGTTTTGTGCCTGAGGCAAATACCTCACTCTCCTCACCTTAGTCATACATAGCCTTGCATCCAGACTCCTTATCATCTGAAGTTATCCTAATTATCCAATGGAGTAAGCACTGTGGTACACCACCTGATTCCCACCAACCCTTTAAGGGGTTTATTCTCATAGTGTTGACACTGTGGAAGGCTGACACCTGGCATCTGAGTACCCACTCCAGGCACTTGCCTTTAACTGAAGAGAGACACCTTGTTAATAGCCATGCTCTCTTCACCAGGGCAAGCCACACAATGAAAAAGTGATGTGCAGCAATTCTTCAGGGCCATCCTAAATTCAGAGCCTCCTGAGGTGATTGGCTGCAGCTACACTACAGCCCAGATTCTCTCTCTGTCCAGTCCTCCTGCCTTCATTTCCCTACAGATGTTGATTCTAAGAGCACTCACCTGTAAATGTCTTGCATGCATATCTCTGTCTCAGGGTCTGCTTTCCAGGAAAGCAACCAGCAACGCCAATCTAATCTCCCATCACCCTCAACAAACATCCTGAACATCTTCCAAGGCCATCCCCCTTGTCTTCACACTATGCTCACTCAGGAATCTAGTTTTAGTGCATTGTCCCCCTTGCCTCTAAATCCCTCATTTCTCTCCTTGGCCTTTTCAATTCCCACCATCTTCAAGGCATACCGCAAGGCCCACCTCCTCCACAAATGCCTTGCCTAACACCTATATTCCTACCTGATTCATGTTATACTCAAATATATATTCAAAGAATCAATGAGCTTTCTTCTTCCCTACCAGCATTTGCCTAAATATTTTTTCTGAATCTCTTGGTCATAGTTATAAGGAAGATCTTTAACATCAGACTATACCACTGCTGCTCCCAGAGTGAGCAGTCCTGTCTTTTTAAGTCCTGGTTGCTCCTACTCCTTTGTGTTTGCTGACCCGGCTATGTCCACCCATTCACAGAATGAACTGAGTTCCTTGTGCAGCCTGTTTCCATCTCTTTGGCAGGTTGGAAATGCATTTCTTACTTAACCTGCATGAGAAGGGCTTTCTGAAGCATCACTTTCCAACTCTTGATGACTTGATAAGGATTTCCTGTCACTTAAATATATTTTTTGTCTAATAGCATAATACTTTAAAAAATGGTATATGTAAAATTGTATGATGATTTTACAAAGAGTAGAGGAGGCTGCAATTAAAGAGACAAGGAATTGTTTTCTTAAAATCCTGAAAATCCAATGTACATTTATAATATAAATTGTACTACTACTGTCCCTAAGGTCTCATATAATACATTGAATACAAATTCAATTTAGCATGTCTCACAATTCCCCTATAAAGGGTCAAAACCAATGACTGATAAACTCCCTGAACAAGTAAAATCTATTTCCTATAAGAAGAGATTTTTTCTTATGATTGTACCAATAACATTTTCTATGGCATTGGCATTGACAGTTTACAGGATATTTTCATATATATTATTTATTTTTATTCTATTTAATTCTCAAAATAGCCCTGTGAATTAGGTTAACCTGAATTTTAAATACAAGGGAAAACTGATGCTCAGGGAGGGATTATATGTCTGATATCAGATAACTAATAAGAGACCAAATGGAGTCTTCAATCCTGCTCTTCTGGCTCTAATGTTTTTTCCACTATTTGCCCTGCCTTCAACGGGATACAACTGCTGGGGCTTTATCACCAAGTTGTTTGCTTGCAAAATGGGGCTGTTGTCTTGGGTACCGGACCCAAGAGGAAACTCAGGGACTCATCCTGATCAAAGGGAGCAACTAAGAGGCTAGTGGTTCTCTCAGAAGTCAGAATGATGTGCTTTTTCTTTTCTCCATGTGGGACAAAGATATTAGCAACTGGGTAGGAAATTTATCTCTAAAAGGGGGAGACAAGCAAGAGTTTTCTCAATGGCTAAGTATTATAAATACCTCAGCCTCAGAATAGGGAAGAGATAACTCCTCTAGAGTATATGGTCCTCAATTATGAGGCATTTCCATGAGGAAACACTAGATTCTACTTTTAACGTGAATTGTTGAAGCTTAGAGGCAATTAGCCCAAACTCCACTCATTTCCAGAGAGTTCTGAGGAACAGGAATAGAACACCACCACCCAAATATAGCTATAGTTAGTTTTTCCAATCAGCTTCTTCACCCCTAGGATTCTACCAGACTCTCTAGAGTACATATACAAAAACAAAAACAAAAACAAAAAAAATGATGGCAGTAATGTACCACAGCAGCTGTTATGGTGCCAAGGCTTTCCATATTAGCCAACAGAATTTTACAGCAAGTATCTCTGACTCTCTGCCCAAGGACTTTCTCTGGCAGAGGCAGTTTTCCTTAGACTACAGAAGGGGCAGATCAAAAAATGTAGTGAGGAAAGGAGGGACTCATACCTCATCAAATCATGGATTGGGTTGGTAGATAAATGCCCCCACTTTCTTTGCCTCTAGGATGGAACAATTCTGAGGTGTGCTCTACCTTAGCTCTCACAGATCCTTAGATCATATAAGCATTAAGGTTAGAGAGTTGCAGGTCCAGGCTAACATGAATGGCAGACATTTTCTAAGGCCTATTGTAAGGAAGCAAAACCCTAATGGATATCACCAAACAAGAGCTCATAGGCAAAGAAGGTTAGAAACAGACATAAAGATACTGTGGAAGGATGTGTAGCCTAGGAAACCGCAAGAGAACAGCATGGATGTGCAGAAAAAAATAGCAGCTCCTGGAGGAAGAACCAGAGAGGGGGAGACTCAGGCTAGAAGATTTCAGGCCTGGGAACTGTATTCTGAATCTGAATTCTACATTCTCTTTTGTTGGTCTGTTTCTTCTTTATCGGGGGAAACCAGCCCCCAATATTTCATGTAGGGTTTTTCTATTTCCCTAAGCGTTGGCCAGTCTGAGAAATAAAGGGAAAGAGTACAAAAGAGAGAAATTTTAAAGCTGGGTGTCTGGGGGAGACCTCACATGTCAGCAGGTTCCATGATGCCCCCCAAGCCACAAAACCAGCAAGTTTTTATTAGTGATTTTCAAAGGGTGGGGAGTGTATGAATAGGGTGTGGTTCACAGACATCACATGCTTTAAGGGCAACAAAAGATCACAAGGCAGGAGGTCAGGGCAAGATCACAAGGTCAGGTGAGACCAGAATCACTAATGAACTTCCATGTACCACTGTGTACACATTGTCATTGATAAACATTTTAACAGGGTTCAAGAGCAGAGAAGTGGTCTGACTAGAATTTGCCAGGCTGGAATTTCCAAATCCCAGCAAGCCTGGGGGCACTGCAGGAGACTAGGGTGTGTTTATCCCTATCTACATCAGCATAAAGGCAGACACTCCCAGGGTGGCCATTTCAGAGGCTTCTCCTGGGAATGCATTCTTTTCCCAGGGCTGTTAATTATTAATATTCCTTACTGGGGAAAGAAGTCAGTGATACTTCTCTTACCTGTTTTCGGTAGTAAGAGAAATATGGCTCTGTCCTGCCTGGCCCACAGGCAGCCAGACTTTTAAGGTTATCTCCCTTGTTCCCTGAAAATCACGGTTATCCTGTTCTTAAGGTGCCCAGATTTGACATTGTTCAAACACACAAGCTCTACAAACAATTTGTGCAGTTAACACAATCATCACAGGGTCCTGAGGTGACATTTATCCTCAGCTTATGAAGATGACTGGATTAAGAGATTAAAGTATGACAGGCATAGGAAATCACGAGAGTATTGATTGGGAAAGATCTGGTTTCTCCTTATAATTTTTCTTCTTTCTAATAATTAACTTGGTTATTTGCATATAAATTTTAGAATAAGTTTATCAGACTTCTCAATAGCTCCACTTGGACTTTAATGGATTGTTTTGAATTTATAGAGTCATTGGGTGAAAATTGACATTTATATTAATTTGTGTTATCAGAATACCTCTTCGTCCTTTAGTTTTAAATTTCTATATAGAGATGTTTCTTTTTAGAAAGTTAATTCCAATATACTTATAGTTTTGATGCCATTATAAATAGAGTAACATATAATATATTTTCTAGATGGTTATTTTGGGGATACATTTTTAAACATTTCTTATAGGAGGATCTTATATTCAGCAACTCTGCCAAACTCTCTACTTAATTCATGTTGATTTTTTTTAGTTGTTCCCAGTATATAATAATATCATTTGCAAATAACAGTTTATCTTTTTCCTTCAAATTTCCTTCAAATCCTTTCATATTTTACTTATGAATATGCATACAAATATCATAAATAAAATATTAACCACCTTAATGGAATTTTACTTTTAATTAAAATAGTGATATATTCTGATCAAGTTGGGTTTATTCCAAGAGTGTAAAGAGAGTTGAACTCAGGAAAATTTTTATATGTACTTCACCACTTTGGTAGATAAGAGGAGAAAATCCTATAACGACTTTATTGATTTAGAATATATATTAGATAAAATGTGTTCAATCCTTAAAAAAGATCAAAAGTTTCAAAGATCCAGAATAGCCAAAGTCATCCTGACCAAAAAGAACAAAACCAGAGGCATTACTCCACCTCACTTCAAATTACACTACAAAGCCGTGGTAACCAAAGCAGCATAGTACTAGCATAAAAACAGAAACATAGAAAATTAAACAGAATAGAAAACCCAGAAAATAAATCCATGCATTTATAGTGAACCTATTTTTGACAAAATACTGAGAACATACAATGGGGAAAGGACAGTTCTCAAAAATTTATGCTGGGAAAACTGGATGTCCATATGTGTAAGAACAAAACTAGATCCCTGTTTATCACCATATATATATGTGTGATATGTGTCTCACCATATACATATATAAAATGAAAATGAATTAAAGACCTAAAACTGGGATCTGAAACTACTAAAAGAAAACTTTGAGGAAACACTTCAAGACATTGGTCTAAGCAAAGATTTTTTTAGAAAGACCTCAAAAGCACAGGCAAGCAAAGCAAAAACGAACAATTGGGATCCCATCAAGTTAAAAAAATTCTGTACAGCAAAGGAAACAATTGACAAAGTAAAGAAACAACTGACAATGGGAGAAAATATTTACAAACCACTCATCTGACAAAAGATTAATAATCAGAATACAGAAGGAGCCCAAACAACTCAGCAGGAAGAAAACAACACAAATTTAAAATGGGCAAAAGACCCGAATAGACATTTCACAGAAGAAGATATATAAAATGGCCAAGTAGGCAAAAATGCTCAACATCACTAATCATCAGAGATATGCAAGTCAAAACTATTAATAAGATATCGTCTCATCCTCTCATCCTAATTAAAATGGCTTTTATCCAAAGGACAAGCAATAATAAATGCTAGTGAAGATGTGGAGAAAGGGGAACCCTCATGCACAGTTGGTGGGAATATAAATTAGCACAGCCACTACGGAGATTCCTCAAAAAACTAATAGAACTACCATATGATCCACAATACCACTTCTGGGTATATATCCAAAAGAAAGGAAAACTAGATATTGAAGCAGTATCTGCACTCCCGTGTCTATTGCAGCACTACTCACAATAGCCAAGATATGGAATCAACCTAACTGTTCATCCACAGATGAATGATAAAGAAAATGTAGTACATATACACAATGGAATACTATTCAGTCATAAAAAATATTGAAATCTTGTCATTTGCAACAACTTAGAACTTGAGGACATTATATTAGTAGAAATAACCTAGGCACAAAGGCAAATAGCTCATGTTCTCACTCCTATGTGAGAGCTTTAAAAATTGAACTCATGGAGATAGAGAACAGAATGATGGCATTACTCCACCTCACTTCAAATTACACCACAAAGCTGTAGTAACCAAAGCAGCATAGTACTAGCATAAAAACAGAAACATAGAAAATTAAACAGAATAGAAAACCCAGAAAATAAATCCACGCATTTATAGTGAACCTATTTTTGACAAAAGTTATCAGAGGTAGAAGGTTAGTGGGGGGATAAAGAAGGGATAGTTAGTGGGTATAAAAATACAATTAGTTACAATGAATAAGTACTAGTAGTTGACAGCACAATAGGGTGACTATAGCTACCAATAATTTACTGTATATTTTAAAAGAAGTAAAATAGTGGAATCAAAATATTCCTAACACAAAGAAATAATAAAAGCTTGAGTTGATAGATACTCCCAATTACCCTGATTCGATCATTATACACTGTATGCTTGCATCAAAACATCACATGCACCCCACAAATGTGTACAACTATTATGCACTCATAATAATTTAACATTTTTTAGGTCTCAGCAAAGTAAGGTAAGAAGGGAGCACCTTTACATTAATAAAGGTTTGCATATGATTTCTCCCATTCTGAAGGTTGTTTCCTTTGTTGATAGTTTCTTTTGTTGTGCAGAAGCTCTTACGTTTAATTAGATCCCATTTGTCAATTTTTGATTTTGTTGCAATTGCTTTTGTGTCTTTGTCATAAAATCTTTGCGTGTTCCTATGTCCAGAGTGTTATTGTCTAGGTTTTGGTTTCTATGTTTGGGTCTATGATCAGTCTCAAATTATTTTTGGGGAATTGTATAAGATTATTTTCCAGTACCCAACTTCTAATATCTAGTTGATATGTCTTTATTTGTTGAAAAGACAGGTCTTTCCTCATTGAAATATCTTTCAGTATCTTTGTCAAAAAATTATTGTCTATATATGTGTAGGTTGTTCATTCTCATTCTCATATTTCATTTATCCTTTCAAGTACTGATAGCCATTGGGGTAGTTTTCCATTTCAATGGCCACAATGAATAGTGCTAATATGAACATATTCTGATGAACATACGCATACATTTCTGTTGATACCTAACAGAACAGATACATCATAAGGAATGCATATAACTTTAGTAGATATTGACACTTTTTAAAAGTATTTGTACCATAGCTTTACCAACTGTTAATCTTTATCACTTTAGCAATACAAGTGAGTGTATATTTAAACATATTCAAGATTTATTTCTGCTTAAGTGTGTCATACATCCATCATATTTGAGCAATGGTCAAACTTCAGAGAAATGTCTATAACATGGTATACTTTTTACTAAGTGGATTAATGAATGACGGCCAATGAATTAATGAATGGATGACAAATGTGATTGTAGAATACACAACAATCATATCTTCCAATCTATTAATCAAATCTGAAAGTATTTATCGAGTCTCTGTGAGTGCCTCTACAGAATGATGCTGATTAATATGCCAGACCATGTCCCCATCTGTTGTCATCTGCTTCCCAAACCTCCTACACATTTACATGTGTGTACACAATAAGAAGTTTGCCCATGTTTACACAGTACACTTTTCAAGATGTAGTAAATACAGTATTTCACAACATACAACATTTCACATTTTGAATGGAAGACATTTTCCAGAGAATATGGAGCCTTTGAGGTAAGAGAAAGGAAAACAAACAAATAAAAAATCTGTCCTTTGTGATGTGGGGCATTAATCTGTGGTGATCTGTATCAGCCATAGCTACTCCAGAATAGTGAGCACAATTAATCCTCATTCTGCAATGACAAGAAACATCATAGATAAGACCAACATGCAAGGCATTCAGTGCATGACCACAGCAAGGACCACTGGGACCTATTTGCTTTTTAAGGTGCCATGCATCCAAGATTTAAATTAACATTCTCATTACAAACCTGGTTCTCACAAATCCCAGTCAGTATTTCATAATTCAGAAAATAGATTGTGGTATAAAAGGCAACCCTATGGATTTATCCAATGTATAAATAGATTTTGTTTTACTTTTCCACTCAATTCTTGTGTCCTTGGCCTTTTTCTCTTCTCAGTCTACACTCTCTTTAAGCAATTTCATTTCCTTCAATGGCTTTAGGTAATATCTCTATTATCTACAGGAGGATGAATCCCAAGTTCATATATCCAGCTGAGACCTCACCCATCTTCTCCATGTCCACCCACTATAACACCTGTTCCACATTTCTACCTGCAAATGTCAACACATGAAAAACAGAACTGATGATCTTCTCCTTCAAACAACGTCCTTTTTCAGTGTGCCCTACTTATCAAATAGCACCATGATCCACTTGCTTGCTTTTGCCAGTATTACAGGTATCATCCTTGGCACCTCCAGTCACCAGGTCCTGTCATGTAGAAGTCTTAAGAATCTCTTAATTACTCATGTCTCCATATCCTCTGTCACATCCACACTGTTGGCACCATCATCTCTTATCTAGAATACTACAATACACACCTGACTGGTCCACCTACTCTTACCAGATCCCTTCTCCACATTTTGGCTAGAGTAATCTCTTTAAGAACGGAACTGATGGCATCTCTCCTCTCCTAAAATCCTTTACTGCATCCTGTTGTTCTCGGAAGCATACTACTGAAATTGAAAGCCCAGCTCCACCACTCAGTAGCCATGTGACTCTGAACAAGTTATTCAACCTTCTTGACCTGTTTTCTTAACTGTAAAATGGGAAAGATAATAATATATATCTCATTAGATTATTGTGGGAAATAAATAACTTAACACATATCAAGTGCTTACAGCAGTGAATCATTTAACGAAAATATTTTGCGGGGGTGGGGGTGGGTAGGGAGGAAGAAAAGATTCAAGCCAAAATCTTAATCTGGATTGAAAAATCCTGTATGATCTGCTTCCTACCTCTCTGGCTTTACCTTGCTTCTTCAGCTTGCACTATCCTCTTTATTCACAGCTGTGTTGATTTTTAGCTCCTCAAAAAATGTCATGCTTTCTATCACTTCACAGAGTAGAGTGTTCCCTCTACCTGAACCTCTCTCACCACCAACCAACAATGCCCTAACTCCTATTTAGAATATCTCATCTTCAAGTAAAACCTTCCACACTCACCCTACCCCATCCACACCACATTGGGTTTCTCTATCATGTGCTCTGGCTAATGGAATTCATAGAGCTGCTAAAATTTGCTGCATTTTATTGTATTGATATAATAAAAGGCTGTCTTCCTGCTGAAGACCTGTTAAAAACCCTGAAATCTGTTTTCCTCATAAACAAATACACTAAAATAATACACATCATGTCAAACTACAAGGAGAGGTCTGGATGACAGAAAATATATTCCTCTGCCTCAGCAATTTGAATGGTGACTGAAATTTCTTCATAGGTTTGAGATTCAGGGGGCTCAGTCTTCTTCTGTATACTAAACTGCAACTCACCATTGCCCAAAACCTGTGTACAAAAGGAGCAAATCAATGTTGACATTGTTGCTTGGGGCTTGAGGAGGAGCGGAAGGCAAATAACCTGATCAGAGTAGAAGTCTTTCCCGCTGAATATTCCAGGCCCTCATCAATTGCTGATTCTGCCAAAGATCAGGATCTGAGAGCACTGCGTCTCCACAGAGCTCAGATTATCTGTAGCTCCCAAATGTTGTCAAACTATATTCCCTCTGCCCCTAAATGATATGAAACTAAATGTTGGTCGAAAATTGAATTAGTACATCTTTGATCATTCACGGACATCTCTTTCCAACTATGTTAGTGGCTGAGTGAGAGAGAGAAGTTTTAAAGCATGAAGAGAGGAACAAACCTGTTAGACTTGATTAGCTATTATCAGTGGAAATTAGTCTCAAAATATTCTGTTCCTCAAAAGCTGATTTTTATCATAATGACTTACATGTTTAGCTTTCAAAAATAGCTTCCAATTCTTAAAGAACTATGTCCTCTCAAATGGCCAGTCTATTTACACCTTGCTTTATAGCAAATTAATTGGAAAACTAAAAGCAATATTGAATTACAAAGCACTTATTCATGCTACACATTTTAATAAAATTTTCTTGCCTACAATTCCTAGTTAGTCCTGCAATAATCCTTTTTTAAACAAATGGGAACAGTTCTGTTAAACTGCAGATTTTGTGTGTGGTTGTGATTGAGCCAGGGAAATAAAATTGATAAATTTTTACCTTTTGGAATGAAATTAGAAGCACTAGCAGCTTAACATTACAAAATGAATACCTATCAGGGAATGTGAGCAGCCTCAGCCCAAGTTGAGCTCTGAACATACTGGCATTTGAACCCTGTTATGAAGCCAGGTCACAGTCTGTGGAACAGGACCTAGGCTTTGTTCCAAGACCAAAAGTACAGATTCTCAGAGGAAGCCAAGCTTACATCAGTCAATGCCAGAATGCTTTCCTTCACTATCCAGGAAGGTAAGTCCTGGGTTTCGGGTGAGCTTGAACATTTTTTCAGAGGCAGCTCTTCAGTTGAGGCTGGGAGCAGCAGAATGAGGGAGGAGGAAGTAGTGTGTGCTTGCTGTTAATATATCCTGGAGTCCGCCTAGAGACCTCTTCTGCTGAGTAGGTTTAAGTCCCCAGAAATCTCAAGCTTAGTATGTATGCCTTGCTAGGTGAATAACACCTAAAGTCAAAAGTTCATGGCTCAACGGAGCACATTCCCAGTTGAATGCAAGCTCCATGAGAGGAGGTACAATGTCTATTCAACACTATATTCCCACTGCCTAGAACAGTGTTAAGGATGTAGCAAGCACCCAATAAATTCGTATTGGATAATTGTTGGTTTAATCAATACAGAACATAGGGTATGATACAACAAAGTAGATATTTAGTTTTAGTGATCATTTTCCACCAAGAAAGGCTAAAATTACTTCAATAAAATGCAACTGTGGTGGTTGTGGAGGTATGCTGTTTTGATCTCCCTTAGAAAATTGATTTCCTTATTTATCTCCAAAGTCTGTAGTTCTAAGTATTTTTACATTCTACTTCAACTTTTCAGCCAGACCATGTTCTTCCCAAGTAGCCCCAAGACAAAGAAAGAACAGGTCTGGCCACTTCTTTCAAGTGTGAGACTCCTCTAACAGGCAGTCTTTGCTTTAGAGATCATGACTGAATACGGCAACCTCATTAGACCTGTCTTGTGGTTTAAAGCTCTCATTGCCCAATCCTGCTTCCACTCCACTTTCCTTTTTAGATGTCATATCTCCATGCAGTCTGAAACCTTTACTACAATTCTGCTGTTTCTCCATTATTATCTTTCAAGGTTTATATCTACTAATAAGTCTCTTGTAATCCTAGCTTTGTCTCAACATTTCCTTCCTAAAGGACCTTGCTGATAGAGAGGAGGCAGAGCCTAGTAGTCTCCCTGAGTTCAGGTGAAGTTAGGAGTTCAAGGAGACAAGTTGGTTTGAATTTGCAGGGGAGAGTGCCAGACAGGAGAGAGATGCATAGCCAGATGACTCCCAAAATTTGCAGTCTTTCTTGAGGATTCAGTTAAGCACTGATCAGATAAGCACTGTGTAAGGAGCCAACCCAAGCTCAGAAAAGAAAGCACCTAAAAGAATGAGTAGAAATAATCCCTGCAGTTCAAATGTGAACATCTATAATTCCTGTTCCTATCAGCCAGAGTGAAAAGTCTCTTCATACATGGGTCAATAGGTAGAATACCCCATAAGGGTCTTGCCTTAGCAGTAGAGTAAAATGTGCCCTAAACTAAATGCAGCTTTTACACTACCTAACAAAGTTTTAATGCAATACCTAAAATGACCAAACTGTTTCCACGTAAACAGACTGCATCACAGAACAAAGTTCAATAGTATTTATAAGAATATAAGAAGTACCAACACCTAACAAGGTAAGATTCAGAATGTATGGCATCCACTTAAAAATTATGATGCGTGCAAAGAGGCAGGAAAATATCACTTATAATAAGGAGTGAAATAAAGCAGATTTAAAAATTATAGAATGATAGCCTTAGATAAGAAAAAGTAAACATTAGTTATATTGCATATGTTTATGAAGCTGGAAGAATGAACAGGGCATTAATTGGTTGGCTGGGCGCAGTGGCTCACACCTGTAATCCCAGCACTTTGGGAGGCTGAGGCGGGCAGATCAAAATGTCAGGAGATCGAGACCATCCTGGCTAACATAGTGAAACCCTGTCTCTACTAAAAATGCAAAAAATTAGCCAGATGTGCTGGTGGGCGCCTATAGTCCCAGCTACTCGGGAGGCTGAGGCAGCAGAATGGTGAACCCAGGAGGTGGAGCTTGCAGTGAGCCGAGATCGTGCCACTGCACTCCAGCCTAGGTGACAGAGCGAGATTCCATCTAAAAAAAGAAAAAGAAAAAGACACTAATTTGTTAAAAATGAAAGTAAGAAAAAATATATATCATGCTAACACTCATCAAAATAATAAAGTCTATATTCATATCAGGCAAAATAAGTGTCAAGGAAAAAAATTACCAGGAAAACAAGAGGTTCATTTTATAACAGCAAAAGGGTTAATACATTAAAAAGGCATAATAATCCTATATATTCATGCACCTAATAGCAGAACTGCAAAATGCATGAAGGAAAGTGTATAAAACTACAAAGAGAAACAGATTAAACCAAAATTACATTTACAGGTTTCAACATTCATTTTGCAATAATTGATCCAATGAATAGACAGAAAATCAGTAAAGATACAGAAAATTTGAGCAACACTATTAGCCAACGAGATCTAATGGACATTTATGGAACACAACACCCAAAATATCAAAATATACAGTCTTTTCAAGTACACATGGAACAGTTTCGGAAAACAGACTATATTCTGGTCAATAAAATAATCCTCAATATAGTTAAAAGGATTAAAATTATACACAGGAAGTTTTTGAACCACAATGGAATTAAGTTACAAATCAACAACAGAAAGGTATTTGGGAAATCCCTAAATGATTAGAAATTAACTAACGCATTTCTAAATAATCTATGAGTTAAAGACAAAATCGAAAAAGAAGTTAGCAGTTGCTTTGAACGACATGAAAATAACACATTTCAAAAATAATGCATGTCACAAAAGCAGTACTAAAATTTATATCACTAAACATCTGTATTAGAAAAAAGAGAGGCCGGGCGCGGTGGCTCAAGCCTGTAATCCCAGCACTTTGGGAGGCCGAGACGGGTGGATCGCGAGGTCAGCAGATCGAGACCATCCTGACGGTGAAACCCCATCTCTACTAAAAAATACAAAAAACTAGCCGGGCGAGGTGGCGGCGCCTGTAGTCCCAGCACTTTGGGAGGCCGAGACGGGTGGATCACGAGGTCAGGACATCGAGACCATCCTGGCTAATACGGTGAAACCCCGTCTCTACTAAAAAGACAAAAAACTAGCCGGGCGAGGTGGCGGCGCCTGTAGTCCCAGCTACTCGGGAGGCTGAGGCAGGAGAATGGTGAGAACCCGGGAGGCGGAGCTTGCAGTGAGCTGAGATCCGTCCACTGCACTCCAGCCCGGGCGACAGAGCGAGACTCCGTCTCAAAAAAAAAAAAGAAAAAGAAAAAAGAGAATTACCAAATCAATTACCACAGCTTCTACCTTAAGAAATTAGAACAAGAGGAGCAAATTAAACACAAAATAAACGGAAGAAACAATAAAGATTCGAGTAGAAATCAATAAACAGAAAACAACTGAGAAAATAAACGAAGCAAATAGAAGAAAATAGAAATTGTCGACATCAGAAATACGGCAACGTCATTACGATTTTCCTGATGTGAAAATAATAAGAATGCATTAATTATTTTATGCCAATGAATTTGACTATTTAAATGAAATGGATACATTTCTTGAAAGACCCAAAATATCCAAGCTCCCCCAAAAAGAAATAGATAATTTCAATAGCTCTGTATCTTATTAAAGAAGCTGAATTTTTACTTAAAATATTTTCCACACACACACAAATCTTCATATCTAGATGGCATCACTGGCAAATTCTACTAAATACTTAACAAAGAAATAGCAATGATTCTACACAAATGATTCCAGAATACTAAAGAGAAGGGAATATATTCTTACTCATGCTACAAAGCAAAAATTGTACTGATAGTTAAAGGCATTACAAAATAAGAAAATCATAAACCAATATTGCTCATGAAAGAAAAAACATTTCTTACTAAGTTTTAGCAAATCGAATTCACTAATAAGAAGGATAATATAACATGGCAAGGTGAATTTTGTCCTAGCAATGCAAAGTTGGTTTAACATTTTGAAATAACACATTTCAACAAATTGAGAAACCAAAGGAGAAAGGCCAAATGATCATCTCATAGAGGCAGATATAGAATGTGACAAAATCTGGCCGGGCGCGGTGGCTCACACCTGTAATCCCAGCACTTTGGGAGGCCCAGGCAGGCGGATCTCACACCTGTAATCCCAGCACTTTGGGAGGCCGAGGCAGGCGGATCACGAGGTCAGGAGATCGAGACCATCCTGACTAACATGGTGAAACCCCGCCTCTACTAAAAAATACAAAAAAATAGTGGGGTGTGGTGGCGGGCGCCTGTAGTCCCAGCTACTCCAGAGGCTGAGGCGGGAGAATGGCGTGAACCTGGGAGGTGGAGCTTGCAGTGAGCCAAGATTGCAGCCACTGCACTCCAGCCTGGGCGACAGAGCAAGACTCCATCTCAAAACAAAAGAGAAAATGTGACAAAATCCAATGTGCATTTCTGATTTAAAAATTTCAACCAACTAGCAGAGCAGGGAATTTACTCAACCTGATACATATTTACTTCAACAGTGCATTTTATACTTTCATTTGTTTTTATGCTACTATTTAGCATTATTTTATTTGAACTTAAATAATAATATTTTGTAAGGCAGGTGTAGTGGTGATGAATTCCCTCAGTTTCTGTTTGTATGGACATGCATTTATCTCTCCTTCATTTCTGATGGACAGCTTTTCCAAGTACAGTATTGTTGGTTGGATGTCTTTTTCCTTTCTGCACTTGCTATATATCATCCCACTCTCTTCTGGCCTGCTTTCTGCTAAAAAAATCTACTGATAGCCTTGTAGGCATTTCTTATGGGACAAGTTGCTTTTTGCTTGTTGCTTTCAAAATTATTTTTCTTTGACTTTGGTAGTTTGATATATGTCTCTGTGTAATCTTTTTGGGTAGATTCTGCTTCAGGACCTTTGAACTTCATGAACCTAAATGTCCATATCTTTCCCAAGATTTGGGAAATTTTCAGCCATTTTTAAAAAATAAGCTTTGTGTCCCTTCCTTCCTTCTTGTTCTAAGATTCTCATATACACATATAATTTTGCTTGATGATTTCCTATGAATCTCATAGGATTTTGTCTTTGTTCATTTTGTATTGCTATAGCATCATCATTCCTGAAACTGGATAATTTATAATGAATGGAAGTTTATTTGGCTCACACTACTGGAGGCTGGGAAGTCCAAGATTGAGGGGCTACATTTCTTTTATTGCTTCTTAGTTGGGGACAGGGGAGTCTTAGTATTGTATGCCTTTTCTTGATCCTGCAATGCCAGGCTGGGCACTGATGGTCCCCCATTTATCTTCCCTAGGGCAGTCCCTTGAAGTAATTAAGGTTAAGGGCTTTCTCTCAAACCAGCAGAGTTGAGCCAGCTGTCAGCATGTGTCTGTGCGTGATCTGCAGAAGTCGGCACACATCGTCTGTAGGAGTGGATGTAGGGCACCCGTCACAGTGCGAGTGGGGCGGGGGCACATGGAGTGCTGAGGGAACATATGGGCTAGTTGAAAGTGTCTACAGATGATGTATCCTTTGACGTTAGAGAGCTTGCCTCTTGGTGGTGGTCATGAGGTAGTTACTAGAAACCATGACTCTTTGTTGAGTTTCTCATCCAAGTTGTTATGAAAACCCCCATTTTCTCTGCTCCTAGCTGCCTCCAGACTATTCAGCCATGCCAAATTCCTCCATGTTCAGGATGAGGTGAGAAGGAAATGGGCCTCTTGGGCAGTGTCCCTCATGGCTGTAGAAATCCAGCATTCACTATACTTTCACTCTCCTCCATAGAAGAAATGGCAGGCTTGAGGGATCTCTCTTGTCACTGAGCTGTGCCAGGTTAGGGGAAGAGTGATACAGGTAATGTGAAACTGTTCTTCTAACCTTCTTCAATGCATTTATTCTTGGGTTTTTTCTTCAAAGAGGGGCTGGATTTTCTTCACTGAACTCTCAGACTCACAAAGAGTTACTCTCATCTGTGAGTGGTTTTTACAATCAATGTTTCTGTAGGAAGATGAGGGTTGAATAGTCTTATTCTGCCACTTTGTTTGTGTCACCCTTCCTGTTAAAATGTTAACAGACCAGATAATTCCACTCCTGGTTATTTACCGAAAAGCAGTCAAGTCAGATGCTTTCACAAACACTTGTACTTAAGTGTTCATATCAGCTTTATTTGTAATATCCCCAAACTGAAAACAATCTATATCAACAACTGAATGAACAAATTGTGACATATTATTACAGTGTGATACTACTCAGCAATAAAAATAACTCAGCAATAATCTATAGTGACAGAAAGCAGATCACTGCCTGCCTGGAGTTGAGGAGTGTGAATGGAAACAAGGAAGCAGAAAGAGGCAGAAGGAAGGTATTACAAAGAAACAGGAGGAAACTTTGGGTGTGGTGGATATGTTTATTATCTTAATTGAGATTATAGTTTCACAGGTATTTATGTAAGTCAAACTTTAACAAATTTTATAATTTAAGTATGTACAGTTGTAAATTGTATCTCAATTGTACCTCAATTTTTTTAAAAAAAGGAAGTATGTCATTGTGAGTTTTGATTATCCACACTCATCAGAGAAAGGCATAGTACTTTTTCAAACATAGCTTAACACTAAGCTTATTACTTTCTAACTAAAAATTGATTTTCTGATGTATAAATTAGATTCACTTAGTATTAGACCCATTGCTGCATACAAGTAAAGGGAATTCAATATTGGCTTAAAAACATAATTTTATTTCAAAATTTAAAATGCCCAGAGGTGGGCAGCCAGGGCTGCATAGCAGTTCCACAAAGTTGTCACCGACCAAGGATTCTATAACTTTTATTCCACCATGTGTTAAGGTAACTCTTTAAGAACCAGCCATCATAAAGTCATTCCAGCTGGGCGCAGTGGCTCACACCTGTAATCCCAGCATTTTGGGAGGCTAAGGTGGGTGAATCAAGAGGTCAGGAGATCGAGACCATCTTGGCTAACGCAGTGAAACTCTATCTCTATTAAAAACACAAAAATTAGCCGGGTGCGTGGTGGCGAGTGCCTGTAGTCCCAGTTACTCAGGAGGCTGAGGCAGGAGAATGGTGTGAACCTGGGAGACAAAGCTTGCAGTGAGCCAAGATCATGCCACTGCACTCCAGCCTGGGTGACAGAGCGAGACTCCATCTCAAAAAAAAAAAAAAAAAGTCATTCCAGCAGCAGGAAAGAGAAAAGAACATAGATGAGCCTGCTTCTCTCTTTCAGGACATTTCCCAGAAGTCACACGTGACACTTTTACCTACATCTCATTCACCCAAACTGAGTCATATGGCCTTACCTACTGCAAGGAGGCTAAGAAATGTTGTCTGAACTCTAGATGGCCATACAGCCAGCTGAAATGCCAGTACTAAGAAAAAGAGGGAGAACAGATATAAAGGGGCAACTAGCAGGCTCGGGTTTCCAGGTAAATAACTGAAATAAATAATAGAGTGTGAAATATTACAGTCCTGAAAAAGGAATATTTTGATTCTAAAAATAAAAGATAACTTACACATGTGGCTCTTGTCCACTTACTCTTAATCTCCAATATTCATAAGCAACAATGACAAGCAATTAGCAGGGGATGGGGTGGAAGTGATAAAAGCGTTGAATGTTTTTCAGCAGTAACTTCAGTCTAATTTTCTCCTATATGGATGTCCCTCGACACCTAAGACTGGTATCACGAGGAAATGAATGATTTGCTATGCCTTATAACAGACTGCCATAGGATAATTTGGCAGTTCTTGTTAGTGAAAATCATTCATAAATCACACATTTTCCCCATTGCATCAATCAAGGATACTCATGAAATGGAACAAGACATATTAAATAGAGGTACAGACCAGTCGAATGTTTTTCTGAAAGGGAATTTTTGTGAACTTCAATGGGCCCATTTTGACATCCACCCTTCCCTTCATCTCTGCCAGGACAGAGTTAATATATCACCACAAAGGCACGAAGTTCCCCCAAAGAATTGTAATTTTCAGATTTAGGAGGGCGTTTTGGCTTGCTTTCATTACATTCACGGTTCCAACTCTGTTGCTTTCTGGGGAACACAGGGTGGAATCTGTGAATACACGGATAATGTCATTGCTGCTGCACACAACAAGCTTAGGGAATTGAGGTAAGAGTTGGGAGGCAGTGGTATACTTACAAGGAATCCATCCTTCTAACCCTTGCCCCTTGGGAAGAGGAGCCTCTGTTTCTACTGATCAAAGATTATACAATTATGAAAACTCAATATTCCTAAATTGCCTGAATTTCTAAATTCTCTGTACAAATAGGGAGGAGGAGAAATGAGCAGAAGGAGAGACCACAATATGCTCAACTGTGGCAACATCCTCCTAAAGTTGTTCACTGTCCTTCAATCCTTCTTACAGAATCCATCAGTTCCCATCCATTTACTTGTTCATTCATTTGAGGAAGGATTGAGTGCCTATGGAATGCCAACCAGCGTCTCTCAGAAGTTGGATTATTCTCATTTTTTGAGGACTCTGGGGATATTTTAAAATGAAGAATGGTGCATCCAGAATGATATAGTATGAAAATTAGGGGGCTCGTTCCAAGTAAGACAGTTTAACTATTGAAATATATACATAATTCAATCCTTTAGAGGTTCTAGAAAATGTCCTAAGGGCATATGGCAAATGGAGAAATACTCATTCAAGAAAATCTACTTTATCTCAGCAAGAACAGTGAGTCTGTGACATTTGAGCCAAGACTCACTTCATTTCCACTCACACCCAGTTCCATGTTCTAAAAGAGCTACCCCATGTTTGTGTAGCCAAGAAGATGGGAGAAACAGGGATGGGGAGAGAGTTCTTTCCCTCAGCTCCCAGTAGTCTGTGGCTATGATTTTAGCCTGGAAGAAGAAGGCTGTTGGTGGTTTTCTTCACCCTGATCCCATGCCGTAGTTCTATTCCAGTCCAAGAGGATGGAGAATCTCCTCCCTCATCCAGCCTCGACTTGTAGGGCAGATGCTCTAATCCAGTCAGGACAGACAGAGAATGCTGGGCCCCCGATCACCCACACTCCCATTCATTTGTAAAACAGAGTTCCCATGTAGGGAAGGGAAGCTGCGAAGAGCAAGGGCTGCCCTCCTTCCCAGTACCCAAAGAGCAGAGTGTCACTCCAGCAAAGCAGAACTTTGCTCCCAGGGGGAAAGGAAGGCCATAAGAATAGAACTTCTGCAGCTCTGCCTGACTTGGCTGACTTATTCAGAACAGAAAGTGCAGAGTTCCATGTCTAAGGGCACTGTCAGAAGCAATGGAGAACTTGGTGAAGAGCAATTATGGTAGCTCCAGGATACAAACAAAATGGCAGAGTGGCCAATTTAGTGGAGAGAGCTGGATGAAGAGAAAGCCAGGAGAGCCCTGCTAGGTGCTAACTCTTGGTGTCAGAAAAGTCTGTGCATATGTGCTTGGCTGCTCCTACTCAAGAGGAGTCACGGCAGGTGGGACAGACTGGAAAGACACCGTAAGTCACACATAGACCCACCAACACTGGGAGGAATTCTCCTTGGCACAAGGAGCTTAGTCACAACTTCTGACTACATAGTGATCAAACAATAAGTTACCTTACCTAGGGCAATTCTTAGAAAGCCAGGCTTAAAAATAACAGCACAGTCATTCTTGGCAGTCTGGAAGACTGTGTGCATGTCCAAGTTGTGACCTCTCAAAGCAATCAGAAGGGGAATCTCCAAGCTACTATTTCCAGGCTAACTATGGGTGCAAAACAAATAAAACCAACATAAATCCCCTGAATTGTATAGCAGCAAGACACACACATCAGGAAACATTAAAAACTCAGCTAGTTACAGGGGCTTACATATAACCTTTGACCAATAAAAGGCTCATTCTGGGCCCTAGGTAGCCAAGATAAAATATAAAAACAAGGGGACAAAAATCTGATCAGAAACATTAGAGGGCAAGCACTGTAGGGGAAATAGATTTCAGCCAAGTCATAAACAAATAAACAAATGACCAAGCAAACAACACCCTATGGGAAGAGAAAATCAGTATCCAGAGCCACTACAGTGTTACCCAAAATATCCCTTTAGGAAGATCTCTGATGGTTGTGGAAGGGACAGACTAAGCAATGCAAGACTGGAGGCAAGGTGACCAACTGCTTCTATTTCTAATTCAGGCAAAAAATGTTTATGATCCAAATAAAGGCAAAGTCTGTGGGTGGGTAAAAAGGAACGCATTCTAAAAATGTAAAGGAGATTGTATTGATCAACAGGATAATGGGAATGGAGAGGTTAGTTAAGAGAGAAAAGGTACTAAGAATGAATCCTAGATATCTGTCAAGTGGATCCACTTGTCTGCTATAATTGCTCTTTACAAATGGGAAGGTAGTTATTGCATTTAGAATATGTTCAGTTTCATACATTTCTGCGGTCTTCCAGTAAAAAATGGAAGTTGTACACAAGCTTCTAAAATCATGGGTTTAAGACTCCATATTTGGGAGTTATGAGGATATAGGTGTTAGGGGAAGATACGTGCATGGATCACACAAGAAGAATCTTTCGATGAGAAGAAAAAAAGCACATTTCTATCTTAAGCAACTGAAGAAGAACATAGAAGGAAGAGCAAATGTTTGGATAAAAGTGATGAGCTCTGTCCTAATTTAATATGAAAAAAAATGTGGAACATTGAGGAGGAGCTACCAGTCTACCAGATAGACTGGTCTGGATGTGGGCACCCTGATGATAAACATGTGAGGAGGTAGATGGGGTCTAGGAAACAGATTAGTGACTTCTGTGACCAATCTTGCCACTACCTCGTCCTATGCAAGAAAAGTCATTCAGGATCTCTGACCCTCCCTTTCCTCATATGACAAAGGAAGGTGCTAAATAAATGATCTTTACATTTCTATTTAGTTGTATAATTCTAATCCCCAAATTTAGTCTGCCATTCCTGACCCTGGTACCCCCAAATTGTGACACAACTCATCTCCTAGCCTTTGTTTATTATAATGTTTCTTGAACCTAAACTATGAAATACCAACCTCTTCCCTGTTTTGTACCATTTACTTTTAGTTCCAAGTACAGCAATCCTAGTTTGAATGGGCCTAAATAGTTAAGTAAATTTATCTACTGATTTAATCAAAAGATGTTAAAGTATTTCAAGCTTCCTGTATGGGTTAGAGGCGTACTAAGGTTCATTTTCCTGCCTTTCTTTCCACTGTCTGTCAGCTTTGTCCTTCGGCTTGCTTCCCAGTTATATGTAACATCTATACCTTCCTGCTTTACAGCCGTACATTAGAGTAACTATCATCTAAAGGTAATGCAGGATAAATGTCCTGAAATTCCAAAAAATGCCTGAGATTTATGCAAATTCAACTGGTATCTATGGTCCAGCAAAATGATTTAAGTCTGGGTTACCAGAATTAATTAAAAAGGGAACAGGGTTACACTAAGTTGGCCCAACAAGAGCGTATTGAGAGATCAAGGATAGGATCAATCCCCTTCAGACTCCATTGTTATCACCCAAATAGAAGGTGTGTGGGATGAACATAGAGGAGACAATCACAGCATCTCCTAAGTAGAAACAGATATCTCCAGTTATCAAAATCTTATGCGTCCTTCAGTCGTTCAGATGCCACCTCCTTTCATGGAGTCCTTTCTCACTCACAAAGTAAGAGATAATGTTTCCCACCTGTATTCCATATTCTTCATGCTGCATGTATCTTTCGAATCGATTTTGTCTTCGAGACTAAGCTTCTTCAGGACAAAGACTATGTCCTATTTACCTCTGAATTTTTCATTTCTCCAGCACAGTCTAGCTTTAGCGTGGCTTAATAAATGTTTTGGTAATATGTTTTGGATAGTTGAGGAATGCAGCCTCTTTTTTCTTCTGACAGTTCTTAGGAGATAGAAATCACTCCTAGCTTGTATAGAGAAATATCAGAACTACAAAAAGAATAAAGTAGATTGTTGAGCAATACTTCTCAACATTTAAAATATTTTAACAACCCATTAGTTCTCCCCACCTTTTATGACTCCTTAAGGTAGTGAGTAACAAAATTTTGAATTTCAACCACTTTAATAAGAGTGCTTACTTTTTCCTTCCTTATTAGGAGCACTGAACCCAGGGAAAGAGGGCCTAAAACATAAGTGCTCTGTCATTTCTGCCTCCAAGAAAGGGGGAAATGGAATAGGTTTTCGGTTACTAATGAGCTCAGCTCTAGTTTTAATGGAGCATGAAGGTCTACTCTAAAGAAAAGATGAAAGGTTTCCAGAGACAAAATAAAGAGGATTTTGGGGGAGGATATTAGTGTGAGTAGAAGAAAGAGAGAATCCTGGGAAGACAGGGAAATAAGGCCAAGCAAAGGTGTTGTCAGACCTGTGATGGTTAATTTTAGGTGTCAACTTGACTGCATAGAGGCATGCTTAGATGGCTGGTGAAGTATTGTTTCTTTGTGTGTCTGTGAGGGTGTTTTTAGAGGAGACTGGTGTGTGAGTCAGTGAACTGAGTGAGGAAGATCCACCTCCAATGTGGGTGAACACCATTCAATCAGCTGGGGGCCCCAATAGAACAAAAAGGCAGAAGAAGAGCAAATCCCCCCCCCCCCCCTTCTCTGTCTCTATCTCTCTCTTCTTTCCTCTGGAGTGAGATGCCCTTCTCTTGTCCTTGGCCATAAAACCTCCATGTTCTTCATCAGCCTTTGGACTTTAGGATTTGTACTAGTAGCCTCCCAGGGCTCTTGGCCTTCAGCCTCAAACTGAGAGTTACACTGTGGAGTTCACGGAGTTCCTTGGTTCTCCAGATTTCTGACTTGGGCCGAGCTACACTATTGGTTTCTCTGGTTCTTAAGCTTGCAGATAGCCTGTCGTGGCACTTAGAATTCAGACTCCATTACCATGTAACCCAATTCTTCTAATAAATCCTCTCTCATTCATACATATATGTAATCCTCCCTTGCATCAGCAAGTTACCATTCAGAGGGAGCAATGTCTCACCCATCCACAAGTCCTAGGTCTGTTCTTTATCTATTAAATATCATGGCACATCCCTAAAATGCCCCCGAAGAGCTATAGGACCAAAGAGAACATCCAAGAACAATCCATATCTGCTCAGGAGAGACTGAAGAAAACAAGTTGAAGACCCATCTGAAACTGGAGTTCGTTATCACTAACACAACAATAATTTTAAAACACAAAACTGAATATTATCATATTTGTTTTCAGAATTTTTGAGAGACGCATACTCTGAACACCTGGAGATCATCTGAAGTGCTGTAAAACTAGAAATTGTGGGTTAGCCAACATCAGCCCAGAGATGGGGAGTAATAGATCGCCCTGTAAATATAAAGCCATACTTTAGGATTATACTTTAAGATCAATAGAAACTAGGTATCTCAAAGTAACTTACCGAAATATTTAGGAAAATTTGAAACTGTGTTCTCTTGAGATCTTGTTGTGAGCTTCACAAGGTCAGACATAAACTAGGTCTATGCATGTTTGTGTCTTTCCACAAGATCAGACTTTTGCTTATGCTATTTCAATCATAATAGCCAAGAGCTATGTGGAGTTCCCTAGACGGCAATTCTCCTTGGTACTGTCTACTCAATTTGCAGTCAGAGCTGTGGGTACACACGCTCACTCCACTCCACAGGTCAGTCAATACTCCAGACCATATATAGTAGTGTACCTAAGCAACATATACATATTTAGCTTAAACATTCCATATCAAAGTAACATTTAACATCAAGAGGAAAGGGGATAGGAAAAGGGGCTAATAAACCAGTCCAAGGAGAGTGAGGTGGACAAGCAGAGAGTCTTGGGCTAAGCTGGAAGGTTGTCAACATCTTGCAAGGAAGAGTCCTTGATTTGGGCAGAGCCTTTGGCAGCAGATATCAGGTGCTAATCATGAGGGACAGCAAGATGGTCTCTATGGAGATGGCCACACCTACCTGGTGAAGACCTGTTCACTTTATGGCCCTTGAATCCTCTGATAAGGAGTGATAGTAAGGGGCTACACTCTTACCTGGTTATGTATTTTCTCTATTGATTAGGTGAACATCTGGACTCTAGTGGCTCAATGCCTTTGAAATGTAAGATGGAGTCTTTTCCTAAGATGGAGTCACTTATGTCAGGGGTGTTGTATACAGATCTATCTCTTCTTCTTCATTTAGGGACCAAGTGATAGCAGTGACCAGCCTAAATATAATGACACAGTGATGACAGGGAATCAGAGAATATCAGAGCAGGGCAGCTCCTCAAAGACTTGGCCCTTCAGCCTCCCAAGGCTGTTCAACTATTTGGTGGCAGCGCAAGAGCAGAACCCAGGTCTGCTGAGTCCTGGCCTTGTGAGCTTCCCCCCACATTGACTCTCTTCCCTCAGGGTAAAAATCTGTCTTCTGCTCCCCTTCTACTGTCCATTTCCTATTTTGGATCCTTACCTACTATAAACTCATTCCCCACTGTAAACTACAAACAAGCTCAGAAACTAATTGCACTATAGGGTAAATTAGCCATTTAAAAGTGGCACAGCTCCCCAGGGTAACTGCATTATAAAAGTCAAGGCTTTGAGGCAATAATCTATCTCTAAGGGTAGATTTTAGGATTTATGGCTCTAGATTCAGGAATATTTTGGTTTTTTTGGCCTGTGTTTCTTTCTAAATTCCCCAAAGTCACAAAGAGACAACTTAACCATTCACTCTAAAGCTGGAACCCAAAGGCTGACTTCTTTCCCAGGGATGAGAGATTTTCACTAACACGTTCTTTGTAATCTTTCTACCACTCAGAGTCTCCAAAGGAGGTAATGCTTCTATTCCTGAGAGGTAAATTAGCTACCAGACAAACTAGAGGTACAACGAGGGACTTTGGGATGTATGAAACTGACTGACCTGTGGAGTTTCAACCAAGAAAATTTAGTTTTAAACTATTGAAAAAGTATCATATTCTTTTAATCAGTCCCCAAATGAAATCTTTCTCCAGACTTTTGAAAAGTACGAAATTAACAAATACTGAATCTATTTCTTTTTCCTAGTCTTTCTTCTGCCAAACAAGTGCTAATGAGCAACAAAATAAGCCCCCCAAAGAAGAAAATTACAATAGCTTGTTTCCGCACTGATTATATGCTATAGCCAGCATTGATTTGGGTACTTGACTTGTAGTGCCTCATTTAATCTTCATGAAAACTCTCTAAGTTATATGCTATTGTTATCCCCAACTTAAGTGACTTAAGGTTTTAGAGTCAGTGAGGGGGAAGAGCTGTAAACTGGGGTGCACAGCACCCTTACAAACTACACTACTGCTTCTTATTGGGGAAAGCCCAAAGCCTTCTGATACCACATAGGAAAAGATCATTGGATTAAGTGATGAATGATGTGAAAACTGACTGCAGTCTTATAGATTTCAAAGTATTTGTAATAGCAATATAATTCAATAGGTAGAAATAGAGAACAAATGAAAAAGATTACCTTAAATAAGATAATCTTGATGGCCTCAGTAAGCATGTGATATATTATCAGAGTCCCTGTTGGATCATCTATATAATGATGTTAGTAGCTAATATCTTACTTTTATATAAAGGAATATACATGAAAGTTCTCCGTAAACTGTAAAACCTCATCCACATGTCATAATTATTTGTATACAGATGCATGTTTGAGCTGCAAAATACAAACTGTGTAATTTTAATAATTCTACATACAAGTTAAAGGCTATTTAAAACTGCATTGCACAAGAAGATAAATTATAATAT
This sequence comes from Rhinopithecus roxellana, assembly GCF_007565055.1. Classification (NCBI taxonomy): domain Eukaryota; kingdom Metazoa; phylum Chordata; class Mammalia; order Primates; family Cercopithecidae; genus Rhinopithecus; species Rhinopithecus roxellana. The sequence continues at coordinate 112,373,001 of NC_044551.1, forward strand.
GTATGCCAATAATTTAAAATTTATATTTTTTACTTATAATTCATATAAAATATTATTTAGCATATGTTTTATATATTACATTTATTCTGCTGATAGAAGAAACCTTTGTAAGATAAGTTTGTTTTAAATCCAATTACAGTTTGTTCCTTTATTAGTGCTACATCTAGCACCTGGGTTCCACTCTATGAATTTTGATTAAATAATGACTATAACGACCAGATTCTGTGTCCCACCAAGCATCAACCTAGAAAGTGCAACTTCAGCTCTCATAGAGTATACTGCTTTCCTCAAGGTCGGATATAAGTTAACTGTAAGTAATGTTAGCTATGAGAATAGATATACAAATAATAAAGAAGTCAGTTACCCAGAGTGCCATAGTCTTGATATTTTAACATAGTTGTAAGAGTAGTTTGGTTGTACCCTCTAAAATTATTTCCATAATTACATGTGTTCTAAAGTGAATAAAACATTTAAGAGAAATTGACCTCTGGGAATTGTAATTTTATTGAAATGTTTAGGCAATTTTTGACTAATTTTGTGATCAGTATTCAAGGTTTAAGGAAATATGATTTATAAAGTTATTGAGTGTAAATGGATTAGAGTTTAAATATTGTTTAAATATTAAGAAAAATATTTTTAATCAACTTAGTGATAGCAACTATTCCTGTCCATGCATAAAATTCTGTCAGATGTTAAACATACTAATGGCTTATAAGGAAAAATTGAAAACTGAATAGCTTTTGGGTTATTATAATAATAAAGAATTGAATTTTTGATTTTTATAAAATATATACAATATAACTGTGTCAATTTGATTCAACTTGCTATTTAAATATACCTTTGATTGTTGGGCACTGTGCTACAAAAATATGAAAATGACAGACATAATCCTTGCCCCAAGAGCACTTAAATCCAGCAGGCAATAGACATGAAAAAATAACAGAGCATGTGTGTTCAGGAGAAAGGGGAAAAACTGGGAAGTATAAAGCAACTGGTAGATATTCCTGTCTAGCGAAGGTAACTACGAAAGTATGGTAGCTAAAAAATTGATTTTGGCAGATAACCAGTCCAAAATTACTCAGTACTAGGCAAATGACCCCCTAAAAAATACTTCTAAGAGCAGAGAACTCCTAGGAAATCAAAGTTTCCTATGTTCAGAGTGCCTAATTGTATTTTTATTCTCTATTTGTGCGTGGCTTGTACCATAAAAGGTATAAGAAAAAACTTCCATAACTATCAAGGACTGCTCATTTTAAAAATCAGCCAAATAGCATCCTCTCTCTCTCTTTCTCTCCCATCCCTTTGAATCATTCTAGTTTTACTCCATCATACTTTCTCCTCTCAGATAGCTGCATTGAAAATAACCTCCTACACTCCCTCTGCAGGAAAAGTTAGGCTAGTAGCACCCAGGGCACTCCTTCAGAAGGGCCTGCTTCAAAGGGTGGCTCTTGGCTGACATCAGGAAATGTGGGGTCTTTTCCCAGTGGATCTCTCCTGGCCATCTCTGACTCTTTCACCTCAATGATTTTTCACATACAATCTGTCCCATCATGTTGTGTGCATCCATCTCTCCCTCTATAACCACAATTAATTTTCCAGCTCAGGACAGGATGGTCCTAACTGATACATTACATTTTCTTCTTTGAGCTACCTCTTTAAGAACTACACATTATTACTCGGATTCAAATACTTCTTGCCCAGTGCAATGCCCTCACATCCCACTTCAAAGGCTATCATACCATCTTCTTAAGGTACAAGATATAATTGTTGAATTTTTGCTTTAAGATACTTCCTAATCACCCCTCACAGTTTCCTCACTTACGTTGGCTTCTGTCACTTAACTTTCAATATTTCCACTGACACCCTACACATCCAACTAGAATCCTCTCATTCTTTCTTATCTAGAATAACCCATTGCATGCTAATTGTGCACATGTTGCAAATATCTTGCTTATTACCTGAATTTATTTTTTTTTTGCCTGTAATTACCAACTATTAGTTGTAAATGCTGTCACATATTTTTCTGTTAATATCCTTAAGTCTTAAAAAAAGTAAATGCACTTTTATTTGACCTCTTCTGTACAGTGTCCAACACATTACTATGCAGGAATAGATTATTCCCTAAAGTTAATTTAATTCAAACATTATAAAGGATAAGAACAGCAAGGCTATCTTAGAAATCAAGTTTTCCCAAAGTATTTTTTTATGGAACACTATTTCTAGGAGTAGTTAAACGTTGTTAGGGGTTTGCTTTTCTTTTAGTAATAGCAAAACGGAGAGTTTTCCGTGGTCCAATAATTTTAGGCAATACTGGATAAAACAATGTTAGGCAGATCTCTTTACTGTAGCAATCCTCAATGCTAATGTGCTTTGTGAATCTCCAAAAGAGGAATGCTATTTGCTAAAGTGTCCAGGGAACCATATGTGGAAGGACAATTAAATTAAAAATTAAATTAAGGGACATACGAGGCAAATTAAATTTTACTAGAAAATTGCTGTCCTCCCAGGCATTCCAAGGAACACACTTTGAAGAATGATGATCCAGTCTAACACCCCTCATACCCTCAGTGGCTCCTTCCTCTACATTACACTGCTCCATTAGCTGGAATAGTCATGATCAAACAAGTTTCATTGAGAAATGGAAAATTTAAGCATTTCAAAAAGCGCTCGTAAATTTTTTGACATTTTTTTTCTGACAACCAACATCTGATCAAAACTCTAGTGTTATTTTAAATTTTAGAACATTTATCAGGGATCCACAAGACTACCCTCAACTCAGTGATTAGCTATAAAGACAATAGGACTCAGAAATGCTGTTATACTCATGGTTTTGGGTTATTACAACAAACAGATACAGACTGAAAATTAGCCAAGGGAAAGGAACAAGGAACAATGCCCAGAAGAAACCAGGCACGATTTTCCGTATGTCCTCTTCCAGAAGGACACCCTCAATTCTCCATAGAGTAATTGTGTGACACATTCTCCTACACTCCTAGAGAGTTACATGAACATAATTCATTTTTTAATGTTTCCTTATTAAAAGACTAATCAAAATGTCATTTATTTTGAGCTCCTTTTTTTTTTTATTGTACTTTAAGTTAGGGGATACATGTGCAGAACAGGCAGATTTGTTACATAGGTTTACACATGCCACGGTGCTTTGCTGCACCCATCAACCTGTCATCTACATTAGGTATTTCATGCTAGCCCCCCTCTAGCCCCACACCCCCTGACAAGCCCCTGTGTGTGACATTCCCCTCCCTGTGTCCATGTGTTCTCATTGTTCAGCTCCCACTTATGAGTGAGAATATGCGGTGTTTGGTTTTCTGTTCCTGTGTTAGTTTGCTGAAAATAATGGTTTCCAGCTTCATCCATGTCCCTGCAAAGGACATACAGACATTCTTTTTTGTTTGTTTGTTTGTTTGGTTGGTTGGTTGGCTGGTTGTTTTTGAGATGGAGTCTCACTCTGTCGCCCAGGCTGGAGTGCACTGAAGCAACGTCAGCTCACTGTAACCACTGCCTCCCAGGTTCAAGAGATTCTCCTGCCTCAGCCTACCGAGTAGCTGAGATTACAGGCACCCACCACCACACCCAGCTAATTTTTGTATTTTTAGTAGAGACAGGGTTTCACCATGTTGGTCAGGCTGGTCTCAAACTCCTGACCTCATGATCAGCCTGCCTTGGCTGATCTCAAAGTGCTGGGATTACAGCCATGAACCACCGCGCCCAGCCCAAACTCATCATTTTTTATGGCTGCATAGTATTCCATGGTGTGTATGTGCCACATTTTCTTTATCCAGTCTATCACTGATGGACATTTGAATTGGTTCCAAGTCTTTGCTATTGTGAATAGTGACACAATAAACATACACGTGCATGTGTCTTTATAGTAGAATGATTGATAATCATTCTACTATAGAATCCCAGTAATGGGATTGCTGGGTCAAATGGTATTTCTAGTTCTAGATCCTTGAGGAATCGCCACACTGTCTTCCACAATGGTTGAACTAATTTACACTCTCACCAACAGTACAAAATCATTCCTGTTTCTCCACATCCTCTCCAGCATCTGTTGTTTCCTGACTTTTTAATGATTACCATTCTGGCGTGAGATGGTATCTCATTGTGGTTTTGATTTGCATTTCTCTAATGGCCAGTTATGAGATATATATATATATATATATATATATATATACACACATATATACATATATACATATATACATATATATATATACATACACACACACACACACATGCACACGCACATTGGCGCTCTCTCTCTCTCTCTATATATATAGGCTGCATAAATGTCTTCTTTTCAGAAGTGTCTGTTCATATCCTTTGCCCGCTTTCTGATGGGATTGATTTTTTCTTGTAAATTTGTTTAAGTTCCTTGTAGATTCTGAATATTCGCCCTTTGTCAGATGGATAGATAGCAAAAATTTTCTCCCATTCTGTAGGTTGTCTATTCACTCTGATGGTAGTTTCCTTTTGCTGTGCAGAAGCTGTGTAGTTTAATTAGATCCCATTTGTCAATTTTGGCTTTTCTTGCCATTGCTTTTGGTGTTTTAGTCACGAATTCTTTGCCCATGCCTATGTCCTGAATGGTATTGCCTAGGTTTTCTTCTAGGGGTTTTTATGGTTTTAGGTCTTACATTTAAGTCTTTACCCCATCTGGAGTTAATTTTTATATAAGGTGTAAGGAAAGGGTTCAGCTTTCTGTATATGGCTACCAGTTTTCCCAACACCATTCATTAAATAGGGAATTGTAGGGAAAATGTAGATTTGGTCTTTTCACAAAGTCCCATACTTCTTGGAGGCCTTGTTCATTCCTTTTCATTCTTTTTTCTCTAATTGTTTCTTCATGCTTTACTTCATTAAGTTGATCTTCAATCTCTGATTCTTCCACTTGGTTGATTTGGCTATTGATACTTGTGTGTGCTTCATGAAGTTCTCATGCTGTATTTCTCAGCTCCATCAGGTCATTTATGTTCTTCTCTAAACTGGTTATTCTAGTCAGCAGTTCGTCTAATCTTTTTTCCACATTCTTAGCTTCCTTGCATTGGGTTAGAACATGCTCCTTTAGCTCGGAGGAGTTTGTTATTACCCACCTTCTGAAGCCTACTCCTGTCAATTCATCAAACTCATTCTCCTTCCAGTTTTGTTCCCTTGCTGGTGAGGAGTTGTAATCATTTGGAGGAGAAGAGACATTCTGGTTTTTGGAATTTTCAGCCTTTTTGTGCTGGTTTTTCCTCATCTTTGTGGATTTATCTACCTTTAGTCTTTGATGTTGGTGGCCTTCGGATGGGATGTATGTGTGGATGTTTATTTTTTGTTGATGTTGACACTATTCCTTTCTGTTCATTAGTTTTCCTTCTAACAGTCAGGCCCCTCTGCTGCAGGTCTGCTGGAGTTCGCTGGAAGTCGGCTCCAGACCCTGTTTGCCGGAGTATCACTAGCAGAGGCTGCAGAACAGCAAAGACTGCTGCCTGTTCCTTCCCCTGGAAGCTTCATCCCAGAGGGGCACCCACCAGATGCCAGCCAGAGCTCTCCTGTATGAAGTGTCTGTCAACCCCTGCTTCAAGTTGTCTCCCAGTCAGGAGGCATGGGAGTCAGGGACCCACTTGAGGAGGCAGTCTTTCCCTTAGCAGAGTTCGAGCACGGTGCTGGGAGCTCTGCTCTCTGCAGAGCTGGCAGGCAAGAAAGTTTAACTCTGCTGAAGCTGCACTCACAGCCACCCCTTCCCCCAGGTGCTCTGTCCCAGGGCGATGGGAATTTTATCTATAAGCCCCTGACTGGGGCTGCTGCCTTTCTTTCAGAGATGCTCTGCAGAGAGAGGAGGAAGCCAGAGAGGCAGTCTGGCTACAGGGGCTTTGCAGAGCTGTGGTGGGCTCCATCCAGTTGGCACTTCCTGGGGGCTTTGTTTACACTGTGAGAGTAAAACCATCTACTCAAGCCCCGGTGATGGCAGACATCTTTCCCCCAACCAAGCTTGAGCATCCCAGGTCGACTTCAGACTGCTGTGCTGACAGCGAGAATTTCTAGCCAATTGATCTTAGCTTGCTGGGCTCCATGGGGGTGGGATCCACTGAGCTAGACCATTTGCCCCCATGGCTTCAGCCCTCTTTTCAGAGGAGTGAATGGTTCTGTCTTGCTGGCATTCCAGGTACCACTGGGGTATGAGAAAAAACTCATGCAGCTAGCTCAGAGTCTGTCCAAATGGCTGCCCAGTTTTGTGCTTGAAACCCAGGGCCCTGGTGGTATAGGTGCCCAAGGGAATCTCCTGGTCTGCGGATTTTGAAGACTTTGGGAAGAGCGTAATATCTGGGCTGCAATGCACCATTCCTCAAGGCACGGTCCCTCACAGCTTCCCTTGGCTAGGGGAGGGAGTTCCCTGACCCCTTGCACTTCCTGGGTAAGGCGATGCCCTACCCAGCTTCGGCTCACCCTCCATGGGCTGCACCCACTGTCTAATCAGTCCCAACGAGATGAGCTGGGTACCTCAGTTGGAAATGCAGAAATCACCCCCCTTCTGCGTTGATCTTGCCGGGAGCTGCAGACCAGAGCTCTTCCTGTTCAACCATCTTGCCAGCCACCCCCCAAGCACCGACATGAACACAATTCTATGAGCAACAACGTGTATAAAGGGGATCAGAATACGCCACCTCAAAATATGCCATTTAGCCACATATTGATTATTTGGAAGAAGCTAAACAATTTGCTTCAGAAAGGACTCTCTGACCTCACCCTTCATACCTGAGAGCAGTGCATACATTTTCCATGAGAAATGTGTCCTCCCTATCACCAGAGATGGGGAATCAATACCAGTATGAATGTATATAAACAAACCTACTAAAATAACCCTTAACTTCTATTAGTTTTCCTAGCCACCTTCCTACAATTTATTGCCTCTTGCTCAACCTCATTTACACATCTCCACAATTTATTGCTCTTTGATAAAAAGGCCTATCTGCTTCTTTGAATTTTCATTTCTTTTATATGAAGGCCTCTACGTACACATAAAAATATTAACACAAAAAATTGTATGCTTCTCTTGTTAATAATGTATCTTTAGTAAGTTTAATTCTCAGACCCAGACCCAGACCCTAATAGGGTATAATGAAAGTCTTTCCTCCCTTATCTATGGCAACTTTTGTGAAGTGTTATCAGCCACAGAATCTTACTAAAGCTGTGATGACCATGGTTTTTACCGGGAGTCAGCTATACAGACATGCAGCACCTGCATGACTGACCTCAGCTATTCTGACTCAAGCCTCTCAGAGCAAAAATATGTGTTCACCATTAATCATGTTGTGAGCATAAATTACCTGATCAAACTGGTATCACATGACCCAGGACTCAGCACACAGAAACATGCTTATCAGGTAGAATATTCCAAGGGCTTAAAGGTCATATCCCAGATGCTGGCCAAGGGTCAGTCCTAATGACATGCATTCCTTTGGATTGTGCAGATTTGGGGCAACCCAGACTTGCTGAGTTAGGCCTTTCCTGCAGAGAGCTCTTCCCAGCATTTTACCTCTCACAATTAGATAACAATTATATTTGGAAGGAGAGCATGTGTCTTCTTTATTAGAAATACCCGAGTAAACAGAGTTATTAACCCAGTGCCTTTAGGAATATTTACAGTTTAAGATCACTTCATCTAGTATGTTTTTCATTTCTCTCATAAATGTTATATGGGAAAATCAAGCAGGATTTTAAAAGCCAAATACGGCTGGGCAAGGTGGCTCACGCCTGTAATGCCAGCACTTTGGGAGTCCAAGGCAGGTGGATCACCTAAGGTCAGGAGTTTGAGACCAGCCTGGCCAGCATGGTGAAACCCTGTCTCTACTAAAAGTACAAAAATTAGCTGGGTGTGGTGGCGGATGCCTGCAATCCCAGCTACTCAGGAAGCTGAGGAAGGAGAATCCCTTACACCAAGGAGGCGGCGGTTGCAGTGAGCCGAGATCGCATCACTGCATTCTAGCCTGGGCGACAAGAATAAGTCTCTGTATCAAAAAAAAAAAAAAAAAAAAAAAAAGCCAAAAAAGCCAAAAAAGCCAATTGTTCATTCTGGGGCTATTTGGTGACAATTTAAAACAGAATCAGTAGAGTTACTAACAACCAATCAATCTTTGTCAGGGCACATCAAGGCCAGCCTGGCCAACATGGTAAAATCTCGTCTCTACAAAAATTAGCCAGGCGTGGTGGTGGTGCTTGCCTATAATCCCAGCTACTCTGGAGGCTGAGGTGGGAGAACTGCTTGAACCCAGAAGGTGGAGGTTGCAGTTAGCTGAGATCACATCATTGCACTCCAGCCTGGGTAAAAGAGCAAGACTCTGTCTCAAAAAAAAAAAAAAAATAATAATAATAATAATAATCAATCAATCTTATGTTCTTTCAGCCTATTCAGTCCATTACTGAAGAAGGCATTATGACTTTCTAGTATTCTATGGTCAACACTGAAAAACTTTACTGTGTATACTAAAGACCCATGATCATCTTAAACAGAAAGGCTTTATTTCAGGGAAGAATTCTTAACTCTGCAATAAAGGATAAAGAGAGAGATTCCCTTTAAGTATTTATATTGAAATGTTGTGAAAGCTCCTCAGCAAAATTGAGTTTTAGTTACACTTTGAAACAAAATATATTCTGATATGTTTTGGAGTTTAATTGGTTGTAAAGTCTGTTATAGATCCTGACTGTTATATAGGAAGAAATTAACAAACTGTGCAATAAAAACACTTTCCCTTCCTCATCTCTCACACAACCTCAGTACTTCACTTCTGACACCAAATGTGTGAGGGTGTTTTCTCCAACACCAGTTGGGATCCTACAATTCAGTTCAATTCTGACACTAACAGGAGTTTGCACACACTCCACAGATGAAGGGTTTAATCCCACAAAACTGCCCTTTGCCTCAGATACCAATCACAGTAAGTTCCCCTGTTACCCACAACATCTGTGTGACTTGCCTACAAATTGGAGGCTCCCAGGAGTGCCTTCTCATATTCATTAATTTGCTAGAGTGGCTCACAGAACCGAGGATACAAACAGCGAGATGGAGAGATAGGGCAAGAGTGGGAAGGGTTCTGGATGCAGGAGCTTCTGTCCCTGTGGATTTGAGATAGACCATTTTTCTAGCGTGTAGGTAGGATTTTATTCACGAATCTAGAAGCTTTGTGAACCTCCATCGCCTACTATGGTGTTGCCAGACGTTCTCAGGCAGTTTCATTCTCAGAGTCCTTTTAAATAGCCCAGTAATGTAGACAAGTGCTCTTGATTTGCCTCACATCTGCTTCCCTCAATAACTTACTGATCAATTAATGAGCAGAAATATGTATACCTGGTAAGCTTAGAGCACTTATAATCTCAGGATATAGCCAGTATGATTTTTCTGAAGTGAAATATTTCTTTTACTTTGCAGATTTTTGACCTAGGTTTACCCCCCGCCCCCCGCCCCACCCAGAAAGTGAGATGAACTTATCAAAGATGCTGGAAAATGAAGCCCTTTATATGCAGCTGTGGCAGCACACATGCTTTGACTTACATGGTTGCTCTTGTCTTCAGCAATCCATTGGGTTTTTCACTTTAGCTAAAGGTGACTATATGTGAGCAAACCTCGCTCTTTGTAAATCACTTCTGCAGGAAAATTCTCCAAGCAGCCTTGGTCAAATCCAGCTCTCCCGCTGGACTTCGCGTTTGCAGTTCTCAAGAACTATAGAATGTGCTGGGAATGTAGCATCCTGAGATGGTGGGGACTGGCTGGAATAGCCTGTGTTCTGTTCCAGTCCCTCCTAGAACAAACAGGCTATCCTTTGCCATTTTAGCACAATGTGTCACATCACCCTGGGCTATGAAATGCAGGGGGAGCTGCTTTCTGGGTCCCTCATCTGTGGTGCAGGTGAGACATGCACAGTCGGGACTCCATCCACTCCAGGCAGCTTTTCCTGAGCCTTGGGAGACCTGCTTGCAATAAATCCTAGGATTCCGTTATCCCTTGCTGCCTATCTGTAAGCAATAAACCTATTTCATGTAATTTGTTGTGTGTATGGGTATTTTCTATCTCACAGGGTTTAGACAAGTTGGTAACCAGTGCTTAGTGATCCTGCTTCACAATGTCCTTCTTTTCTTTCTTTTGCACTCCTCCTAATAAATTCATCAGCATAGATCAACTAAAAGCCCAGTGACATAGTTATTCCTTATACGCCTAACAATTACTTTGAAAGCATCCTTATAATTGACTTCTGCATTATTGTTAACTATTGCCATGACAATAATCACTGTTTACCCCCGATGCCTCACCGTGAAAGATCATGACTTAAGTTGTCAGGAAAGAAATGCCATGAGATTGACGAGTGAGGATTCCTGCACATTACTGAAGATCTTTGACCTATTTCTGCAGGACAAGGTGTGAGAATCTCAAGACTGCCTGTTCCTGGTGTATATCTAAGATGCTTTAAAAAATGCTCATTAAACCCTTCAGATTGGTTTAATGAGCATTTTTTAAATCTGAAGGGTTTAATGAGCATTTTTTAAAGCATCTTAGATATACACAGATTAAAAAGACATGACCTCTGGCCCTTAGGATGTGGAGTTAAGTGAGAACAACAGAAATATAAAGAAGCATTTTGAAGATAGTGTGATAAGTGCTAACCAGAGGCAAATTTCACCATGAAGCTAAGAAAGCTTATGTTCTCACTTCCACCAGTCCTTTTGAGAGAGAAGGCCCTTTGTAATATGTTCTTATGATTATATGCTCTTGTAAATTACAAAATTAAGGTATTTCTGCACAGGTTTGCTTAAAAATGGCACCCAACCTTTATAAGCTCCAGGGCCCACACTACTATAGATTTGCCTTCATGCTGCCCTGGTTGTATTTAAAGGGTAAAATGGGTTTTAACTGGTAAGAACTTGAAAATTCACTCACCCTCATCCAAAATAACCACAATGTAGATATCTTGCAACACAAATAATAAGGCCACATCATGAAAATGCTGCTAATATCAGCAAAGAGTTAAACAACAAAATAATTATTTTCAATGTGAAGTCAAGGCAGAATACAATTAAATAAATAGTCAAAGAGCAATCATCCATCACTAAAGCTATTATGGGGACTGACCATCGTCCAAAGGCTCTGAACATCACTAGCAAGCAGTTTTTGTACAGAGAAGTGTGTAAAATTCTAGCTTTTAGAAATGGAAAATTTTTATGAAAAATGAGACAAAACAATTTATAGTAATAACTTGGGTGTTATGGAACTAGAAATCAATAAACCTTGGGAACTCTTAGTATATAAAGTAGGTATACAGAGTTAAATATACAAAGATTTTAGATATATATTTGCACACATGTAGGCACATATGTATGGGTTTAATTGTGTCAATCCAAATTCCAAGTAGAAAGATGACTCTACCTGCTACAACATGGTCTTTACCTACCTCTCCCAGAACTTATGGCAGACAGCTACAGACAGCTACAGACTCAACTTCATTCTCTCTTAGTTGCCATTCTTAAAATCCTTTGAAATATAGGGGATTGACAACGAAATTATGTATAAGTAAGTGGATATTTGTTAGTTGAAAGGGAAAAGAAAGTAGTAATGGCTATTGTGGGGCAGTTTGTGAAGATCTACAGTTTCCAGTTCCCAAACAGCCTGGCCTTTTCTCAAAAGCTACAGTCAAGCTTTAGAGTAACTTAAGAAAACACTAAGGCTTCCACCTACTGTTCACAGAAAATTAGGCCATTCAGAGAGCAATTGAGGTATTGTCTTCAGAAAGCAAATAAGCATTAACTATGTTTCTGTTATCTTTGTTGCTTCTAAAACTGCAGTAAATTGCTATTATCTCCATTGCCCTTCCCCACCATTCTATCTGCTTTTCTTCTTTTTTAAAATTCTTTTTCCTTTCTTTTTTTAGAATCTCTCATTTTTTTTTAGTTTTAAGAAAACTGGTTTGTATAGCTTTTGGCATTCTTTCATTTATCCAGAAAAATAAGAATCTTATAATAGTTTTTACAGCTTTTGCCACTTCATTTTACTCATCAAAAAATATTTAAAATTCTCTTTTTGCTAAATACTGGTGAGAGATTGATAGAGTTTGGCTTTGTGTCCCCCCCAAATCTCATGCTGAATTATAATTCTCAATGTTGGGGGAGGGACCTAGCAGGAGGTGATTGTATCATGAGGGTAGATTTCCCCCATGCTGTTTTCATGTTAGTGAGCTCTCATGAGATCTGATGGTATAAAAGTGCATGACACTTCTGGCTGGGCGCGGTGGCTCATGCCTGTTAATTGCAGCACTTTGGGAGGCCGAGGCGGATGGATCACAAGGTCAGGCGTTCAAGACCAGCCTGGCCAAGATGGTGAAGCTCTGTCTCTACTAAAAATACAAAAAATTAGCCAGGGGTGGTGGTGGCCACCTATAATCCCAGTTACTCGGGAGGCTGAGGCAGAGAACTGCTTGAACTTGGGAGGTGGAGGTTGCAGTGAGACAAGATCGTGCCACCACATGCCAGCCGGGGTGACAGAGCGAGACTCTGTCAAAAAAAAAGTGTCTGACACTTCCCTGCTCACTCTTCTCTTTCTCCTACTGCCATGTGAAGAACGTGCTCACCTCCCCTTCACCTTCTGCCATGATTGTAAGTTTCCTGAGGCCTCCCAGCTAGGCTTCCGGTACAACCAGTGGAATTGTGACTCAATTAAACCTCTTTTCTTCATAAATTACCTACTCTCAGGTAGTTGCCTATAGCAGTATGAAAACAGACTAACACAGAGATACCAAGTTGAGTAAGACCTTTCTTTGGACTCCCATTGCATCTGTCTCAGTCCCCTACACAGTCCTGTCTACATTGTAAAATGGTTCTTGTGTGCTTGTCCAATCTCTGCTGTGCAGACTGCAATCTCTTCCAAAGTAAAGTCAATGTCTTGACTATCTCCTCCAAAGTCCTTTGCAGGAATAGAACTTTTTGCATAGGAAGCATGCTCTATTCATGCAGAAATTATTTTGGAGGGGCTGGACACAGTGGCTCACACCTGTAATCCCTGCACTTTGGGAAGCAGAGGTGAACGGATCACTTGAGGTCAGGAGTTCAAGACCAGCCTTGACAACATCGTGAAACCCCGTATCTTCTGAAAAAAAAACAAAAACTAGCTTGGTATGGTGGTGTGAGGCTGTAATCCCAGCAATGCAGGGAGCTAAGGCAGAAGAATCACTTGAACCCAGGAGGCAGAGGTTGCAGTGAGCTGACATTGAGCCACTGCACTCCAGTCTGGGTGACAGAGTGAGACTCCATCTCAAAACAAACAAACAAACAAACAAGCAAACAAATTATATGGGAGGGAACGAATTTCATGAGCTTTCACTCTAGTGAAAAACGTTCAACAAGACTATTCCCTTAATGGAGACAATCACAGTCTACTAGTTGTTATGTTCAAGTTCAGAAAAATCACCTAGTGAGGCAGAAAATCAATACTAGGCTCTGCTACTAACTAGCTATGTGATCTTAAGCAACTTCACCTCTCTGAAGATCAGTTTTCTCATATGTAAAATGAACACAACATTTCTACCTCATAGAAAGTTATTAAAAAAAAACAGAATGGGAGATAATTTATGCAAAATATAGCATCCTTCACCTAATAAGTATTCAAACAATGCTGCTATGGCTATTATCCTATAAAATGTCAAGTATGATGCCTGGTATAATTATCATTAATATTAGCTATATTTATTGTTAGGCATGTAAGGGTCACTGTTTTACCAATAATTCAGGACAGAATCTTGATTAAAGGTTTAGCTCTTTTTACTGTGGACCTTTCAGAAAGCTTCAGCATTCCAGAAGGTGGGCTTTACTGAAAGCTTTTTGGTTTAAAGAACATTTCCAGGTACTTGAGCACTATATGAAGAGGAAACATTACACCTAATTTATACCCAGGTTTTTCTTCTCTTTTCAAAGGAAGGCTCAACAGAGGATTCAATGAATTATTGACAGGGAAGTTAAGTAAATGAAGTGTTATAAGACTATTGCCTGAAAGTATCACGCACTTCATCCTTTTAGAGAGGTAGCACTGGCATGAAGCAGGTACCTGGCAGTAAGACAGATCAAGTTGCAAGTCAGACCTGCAGCACCTTTTAGTTCTGTGACCCAACACAGCCTAATTGAACCACCGTAATTGAAGTTTCCACATATCAAAGATGAAAATGATAATTACCCTGACCCCCAGTAGGGCCATTGTGATGATTAAATTTAAAAATATATGTAAAACACAGGTGCACAGCAAGTTGCGGGATTCCTTTTAGTAAAAGCAGCAGAACATAAAGATTTACTAGTAGACAGATGCTATATCAACGATAGATTGCATATCCATTCATGTTTCTGATATTTAATGAAATTCTACAAAGAAACAAATTATGTCTTGGTTACACAAATGTAACTAAGAAGCTTTGAAATAAGGTTCATCAGTTTTTCAACCAATTTTCTCAGAATTAGACAATATAAAAGAAAAAATTAGCCTGTCTTAATTCTTCCACCCGTATTCTATCTAAATTTGGAAATTACATTAATTCTCTTTACATTGACTGCTTCACTAATGAGTTTAGCAACTGATGTACAATGTTGGCTGTAAATAGTTCATCTGATTCATTTACTAGGTTTATTAGTTGAATTTATCATGTGTTTGTTTACTGGTTTTATTTGTTCAATACCTATTATGTATCTGAAAAGGACATAGAGATATGAGTGAACCAGGCTGTAAGTCCCATAAGGACAGAAAAAAAGATCTCATAAAGTCTATGGAACGTGAACAACTACTATTGATACTGAGCCATGTAGGAAGCAAAGATAACATTTTCTGATTGATTGATCTGAAGAAGTTACGTATTAAAATCATTGAATACTAAGGACGTTTTCATGTGCTCTTTCCAATATTGTAACATGTAGACACACACATGGAGGAATTGAATTTCATTAGAAACTATTATCTATGTGCTATGAATTGCTCCTAGTCCTGGAACACATGTTACTTTGCAAAGAAGATTTGATTGTTCAATAAAATATTATAAGTCATTTCTATTAGTTCATGTGTGTGCATGTAGACATATGTGTTGGTATGTGTTGCAATGTTGATTAAAGGTACACAAAACATATCCTTAGCCTTAGATGATCTTAGCATTGTTAGTGAATGACCTAGAGGAATAAACATCCATTCACCTTTTTCACCATGTTTCCACTTTCTGAGGCCAATGAGAAGTGAAAACTTTAACCTTAGGTTTCCCTCTAAGTTTTCCATCTTAGACTCACAGACTAGCTTCTGAAATTTAAAATTTTTAAGTTATATATTTTTGTTCTCAGACGGTTGGAGTTAAGAAGAAAAAGAATCAAATACGGAGCAAGTCACAGATCTGTTTTAGTATGCATAGACTAGAAGTTACTATGAGGATAAACATAGAACAGGAGAAACCTGAGCTAATAGAAAATAAAAAGAGAAATACTGTGCTTGAAAGGGGTTTTCTTATACCTTGTTAGCTCCAGTAATGACAGGTGGCAGCGGAGGAAAAATCTGCTACAGGATGATGGGAGTCACTGTGGCAGAATGGGAAGGACCATGAAGTAAGGTTCAGAAGGCCTGGGTACCAGTCCCAGTCATGTCACCAGTGGACTGTGTGACCATAGTCTCAATGGGGATCACATCCTCTTCTATCAAATATAAGATTTGGGCCAAAGAATGCTTACATAGTCTTGGAGAAGACTCCTAAGTCTTTTCTATGTGCATATGTGCATATGTGTCTGTATCTGTAAATCCATATTTTATGCTCCAGTAAGAAGACTGAACCAAGCTAAAGGCTAATTAGAAAAGTGGACCTGGGTAGGGGTTTCCGGGGCTGACATGGGTGGGAGTGGGAGGACTGCAGGGTGATAGCCAGTATCATTCTCTGAGCATGATAAGGTGGTGGAACAGTGTAGATGTACACGCAGTCCAAAGGAAAACATAGCTACCACTGCAATCCAAAGGTTATTCCAAAGGCAGCCAAAGGGAAGTCAATGGCCACAAAAAATACAGACCAGAGAGGTAAGCATGAGGGAAGCGTGAGAAAATAGTTCCAAGGTGAGGATGAGCAGCCAAAAGAAGTCAATGTTCAGGGTAGTTAGGTGAGGCACTGTCAGAGTAAGGAGACCTTGGAAGGATGCATCCAGTCCAGTGATTTAACCACAAATATTTTAGAAGGAGAAGAGATTGTAACAAACAAAAAGCAGCAGAAAGCATCAGAGACATCAGTCTACCTTTCAATCCCAGTATATCCTTTCGTGACCCTTAAAAATAGGAGAGAGGTTCAGTTATAAGAGCAGGCTGTTGGTATTGCCACAATTTCAATTCAATTGGCAAGTGCTAAATGCTCCCTATTGCCCTAAGAACCAAATACTTGCAAAAACAGATAGTAGAGGAGTAGAGGAGGCAAAGCCATCACCACCCAAAGGCTTAGGCAAGAGGGACTCCTCACTCTGGTCAAGTCCCTCTCCTCTGAACTAAGACACTGTGGGCCAAGGGGAAGTGCCCCCAGGTCTGAACCCCCCTTCCTTCTAGACCATATTCCTCTTATACTAGATCCAGAAATCCTTCTCCCCCACCCTGCTTCCAGGGACTACATAGACTTCTCCCTCAGGACTGTCACTTTAAGGAGAAACCATGCCTTCAGATGGACTCCCCTAGGTCCGAGTGGTAGTTCAAGGGTGGCTCTTTCTAGGGGTTTAGAAAACACAGCTTAGATACACAGGCTGGGTGTTCACATGTGTGTGAGAGGACCCTCCTGAGGTAAGAGAGCTGGGGATGAGATAGCAAGGTGCATGTGCCACAGGCTGAGCACCAAGTGAGGGATGCTGGAGCCAGGCAGCCAGGGCCCAGGGATTAGGGGCCTATGGTGCTATATTCTGAAATGGAACTCCTGAAAGTGTGAGAATTCTAACTCTGAACCTAACTCCTACCTGCATAGCAAGGTAGAATAATAAAACATACTTTATACTTTTCAGAATTAGCTTAATTTATAAATTCTATATAGTTTGTGTTTACATGTTTAAATAGAATTAACCCCATCTCCTTTCTTTGTTTTCTCTTTTTAGTCTATTCAGGTTTCCAGTGAGTACCCTTGAAGAATACTCTCCTCTTCCTTGTATGTATGTTAGTACAGGTGTGTGTGTGTTGGACTGGGGAGAGCAGGGTTGTTAGAGAGGGATGGTTCTTCAGTGTTTCTAACTCTGTGATCATATGTGGCATTCAGCAGTACTTCTTTGGTGACAATCATAATGCTAGCTAGTTTACTTCCAAATGTGCAAATGTTATGCTTCCTGTGTTTTCTATGTTGCAAAGAACAAGATGCTTACTCTCTGTGTTAGGGTTCTCTAGAGAAACAGAACTAATAGGATAGGTAGATCGATATATAGATAAAGGGGAGTTTATCAAGTATTACCTTACATGATCACAAAGACCCACAATAGGCTGTCTGCAAGCCTGAGGAGCAAGGAAAAGTCAGTCTGAGTCTCAAAACTGAAGAACTTGGAGTCCAATGTGTGAAGGCAGGAAGCAGCCAGCAGGGGAGAAAGATGGAGGCTGGGAGGTTAGGCCTGTCTAGCTCCTTCATGCTTATTCTGCCTGCTTTACATTTGCTGGCAGTTGATTAGACTTTGCCCACCAGATTAAGTGTGGGTCTGCCTTCCCCAGCACACTTACTCAAATGTTAATCTCCTTTGGCAACAACCTCACAGACACACCCAGGGGATCAATACTTTGTATCCTTCAATCCAATCAAGTTGTACCTCAGTATTAACCATCACACTTTCTTATATCTACACGTGCTGGAATTAACTAACCTATGTATTTTTCCACTATCTTTGTACTTACGGTTCTATTTTTAGTGCAAGTCTGATTTATCTAGATGATTGTTTACCTATTTCTAAAATACTATTTTGACTTCAGCATCCTTATAAGTTGATAGTTACTTTCACGACTCATTTTTAATGTTCCCAACCATATACTAAATTATCACCATTCCTCTACCAGTGTCTCCAATCTATTTTGGCTTCCAAAACCACTTACACATGCATTCAGCTAAGACTACGGTAAAAATTATGGTCGGAGTCAAGACCTGGATTCTAGTCCTGGTTCTTTCACTAATCTACACACTGAATGTTCTTGATCAAGTCACTTCCTCTCTCTGAGTTTGAGTTTCCTTGTCTATCAAATGATGAGGTTAGAACCTTGCAGTTGCAGGTGAGGAAAAACTCAAATCGAAATGGCTTAACAAAACAATACAGTGAGAGAGAGAGAGAGAGAGAGAGAGAGAGAGAGAGAGAGAGAGAGAGAGAGTGTGTGTGTGTGTGTGTGTGTGTATGTGTTGGGGAGGGAAGGAGGAGAGTTGTTTCTTGTCTTGTGTAACTAAAAAGTCCAGGAGTACAACTGGCAGGGTTTGATCTATCACCAGGACCTGGTCTCTTCCCATTTCTTGGCTCAGTTCTACTCTACATTGGCTTCATCGGCAGGCTCGAAATTGTGGCAAGATGACTGCTAGCAGCTTCAACACTATCTTCTCTCTGGTTCACACTTAGGTATGAGAAGAAATTTCTCTCTTAATTAGAGCAAGAATCTTGCAGCTATCTTTGAGCTAACTAGTGAGACCAGGGAGAAAGAACATATTCACTGTCCTTTTCTGAGCTCTCTCTCTCCATCTCTGGAGCCACCTAAACCACCTGAATTGAGAATAGGGGAGAGACGGGTCCCAAAATGAAAATTCAGGGGCTTTTACCAAAAAGAGTAAGAAATATGCCATAAAGACTATGATTGCTAATGTTACTTCTGTTTTCACAGACTCCATAAAAGATTATTTAAAAAGCATTTACAAATAAATGCAAAATATTTTTATCTGATACTCCTGAACCTTATTGAAGTTAATTCAGATTCTTAATAAGGGTAAAATCATTTAAAAGTGATGTCTATGAATGGTGAGTAGATATAAGCATGAAGTAATAGTTATCTAGCAGTCCGACTCCAAGTAAACTCATGGCATAAATGTAGCAGGCTATATATATATATATATATATACACACACACACGTGTGTATATATATATATATATACACACACACGTGTGTATGTGTATATATATATGTGTGTGTGTGTGTATGTATATATACACACACACACACACACACATATATATAACATATCAGACAAAACTCTTAACCAGGTCCTGGTATTCTGACAGAAAGAGGCAAACTCCACGTCACAACAAAGATATAAGGGGAACATTTCCCCGTAACTATTGTGAAACAACTGCAGGAAAGCAAAAATTACAGGAAACTCTCCAGCAGAAAATTGCCAAAGGCGATTAGGAGCTGAGCATTTATTGAAGAAGAAATTAGGGCAATTAAAAGGAGATTGAGGCTGGTATTAAAGGAAAGAGACTAGTATTTTTTATTTTTTTTAATGTTCAAAACTGAAAAGAAGCCCACGAGGTTTTTTTGTTTGTTTGTTTGTTTTTGATACTGTGCAAATACCAAAAGGCTTTGCTCTGAGGAAATGCAGTAAAATAAGAATTTGTTTCCTGCAGGCTGTCTACGCCTGTACTTCCGTCAGATACTGATCCAAAGGGGCCTCCCAGGACTCAGGGACACGGAAGGGCTACAGATTGGGCCTTGGTGCGTGATGAGTGTCCTTCTCAGAAGTCATGGCTGCAGATGTGAGGAGAAACACACAGGCTACGGTGACTGTCCCTCAAGTGTTTTTATGCAGTTTCCCTTCCCTGAGTGTACTCAGACAGCATTTCCTCACAGCAACTCCTTAAACAGTTGACAGGTGTCCCGTCAGCTGACACAAGTGCAAGAAAATGGGAGGAAAGTAGCAGGAAAAAAAAGGTAAACAGTGCTTCAAATGAATCAGCAAAAGTGTAATTCTTTCCACAGTTTACAAGAAAGTTCTGTGCAAGTTCAGGGTATTATGCTCACAAATGTCATGCAGACAATGGCCTCACACACGTGTATGCCCTGCTGTGACAAAGCCCTGGCTTGAGAAGACAGAGTGGAAGACCAAGAGGTTCCTGTCCTGGGTCAGGCTCTGCCACCAACTCCTGAAAAGACCTCCGGATCCCTTGGCTGCAGGGGTGTGGTTCTTTCTGTTTTATCTAGAGACAGTGGACCACATTAAGAGGGGTAGCTGAGCAAGGTCAGGCCTTAGGCCATGGATGGAAAATAACAGACTATGACAATGCTACAGAAACTAGAAACGTTGTCTTTAAAAAGTGTATTTAAGGTTGTTTTCGTCCCACAGGGCTGCATCCACATGGGAGATTTTTCAGATTGCAAAGACACAAGAAGGGCTGCTGCTTGTTGAAGTAGGCAGAGGGTGCAGGATCCACCAGCATGGCCTTCTCCTCACTCACATCTCTGCAGCTCCTGAGGGGGCCCTGAAGAGGCAGAGATTTAGAATTGCTTGAAAGTCACTCTTTTTCTTTCTTTTTTTTTTTCTGAGACAGAGTCTCGCTATGTCACCCAGGCTGGAGTTCAGTGACACGATCTTGGCTCACTACAACCTCTGCCTCCCAGGTTCAAGCAATTCTCCTGCCTCAGCCTCCCGAGTAGCTGGGATTACAGGCATGTGCCACCATGCCTGGCTGATTTTTGTATTTTTAATAGAGACAGGGTTTCACCATGTTGGCCAGGCTGGTCTTGAACCCCTGACCTCAGGTGATTCGCCCCTCCTTGGCCTCCCAAAGTGCTAGGATGACAGGCATGAGCCACCACGACCAGCCAAAAGCCATTCTTTTATAGATGAGAGCCCTGAAGCTGAGAAGAAGTAATTAATTAGTTTTCAGCTAGTTGACGGAAAGCTGTGACAAAAACCTGGGACGCTTGACCTCTGGTCTAGCAGTCATGGTTAAACACCAGGTGATACCTTTAATGAAGACTGGCAGAGTCCAGAAGGCACAATGTGGCTGTTGGAAATGAGTCTGAGTCTTAGGTTTCCATAATATGTTTTTCAGCTAACCAGAAAACCGTCTAGCTACAAAAAGTTAAATGTGTAGAATGTATCAAATATGGTTTTAAATATAAAGTGAACCTCACAAGAAAAAAAAATGTGACTGTATTAGTTTGCTAGAGCTGTTACAACAAAATACCACCAACCAAGTGGTTTAAACACAGAAATTTACTCTGTCAGAGTTCTGGAGCCTAGAAGTCCAAGATCAAGGTGACAGCAGGGATGGTTTCTTCCGAGGTCTCTCGTTATCTTGTAGATGGCCATCTTCTCCCTGTCTTCACATTGTCTTCCCTCTGTACATGTCTGTGTCCAAACTTCCTGGGTTGGTTTGTTCGTTCATTTGTTTTTGAGACAGAGTCTCACTCTATCACCAGGCTGGAGTATAGTGGTGCGATCTTGGCTCACTGCAACCCCCGCCTCCCGGGTTGAAGTGATTCTCCTGCCTCAGCCTCCCAAGTAGCTGGGACTACAGGTGTGCACCATCATGCCCAGCTAATTTTTGTATTTTTAGTAGAGACAGGGTTTCACCATGTTGTCCAAGATGGTCTCAATCTCCTGACTTCGTGATCTGCCCGCCTCGGCCTCCCAAAGTGTTGAGATTACAGGTGTGAGCCACTGCGCCCAGACCAAACTTCCTGTTCTTACAAAGACACCAGTCACATTGAATCAGGGCCCACCCTAATGACCTCATTTTTATATACTTATCTCTTTAAAGACAGTGTCTCCCAACACAATCCCATTCTGAGGTACTGGGGATGAGGACTTCACCATATGTACTGCGGAGTTTGGGGAGGCACAATTCAACTCACTGTGGTGATTTCCTAGTTTCCAAAACTAAAGAGAGAATATATGTGTGAGGTGATGTAGCAGATATTCTGAGTGAAGTGAAAGGTGAGTATCTCAGAAACAAGAGAAAAGGGAGACAAGAGATAAGTGTAGAGCCAAAGCAAGGTGGAGTGTTAGAATTCACCTCTTGAAAGGCCTGTAATCCCAGTGAAAAGATGGACTAGGAAGAATCTACTCACCCTCACAGGGCAGTGACAATAAGTCTATCTCAATCCGAATTTTGGTAGGGCATAGAAGGGGAAGGCTCCATAAAAAGTTGAAGTCCTGAGCCTGTGTCCCACATAGGCTTGGAGTTAATTTTTTTTTTTTTTTTTTTTTTTGAGACGGAGTCTCGCTCTGTCGCCCGGGCTGGAGTGCAGTGGCCGGATCTCAGCTCACTGCAAGCTCTGCCTCCCGGGTTTACGCCATTCTCCTGCCTCAGCCTCCGCAGTAGCTGGGACTACAGGCGCCCGCCACCTCGCCCGGCTAGATTTTTTGTATTTTTTTTAGTAGAGACGGGGTTTCACCGTGTTAGCCAGGATGGTCTCGATCTCCTGACCTCGTGATCCGCCCGTCTCGGCCTCCCAAAGTGCTGGGATTACAGGCTTGAGCCACCGCGCCTGGCCGGCTTGGAGTTAATTTGATACAAGCAATACTGTCCAAGAAGCTTTGAGCTTAGAATTTAATAATTTTAAAAAGGACATTTGGACAATGATATCCTCAGCTTACCAACCTCTAGACGATAACACATTATATAACACTGTTTCTGGGGCCAGGTGTGGTGGCTCATGCCTGTAATCCCAGCACTTTGGGAGGCCGAGGTGGGAGGATCACAAGGTCAGGCGATCGACACCATCCTGGCTAACACAGTGAAACCCTGTCTCTATTTTAAAAAATACAAAAAATCAGTCAGGCATGGTGGTGTGCGCCTGTAATCCCAGCTATTTGGGAGGCTGAGGCAGGAGAGTCACTTTAACCTGGGAGGGTGAGGTTGCAATGAGCTGAGATCATGCCACTGCACTCCAGCCTGGGCAACAGAGTGAGACTCCATCTCATAACAAAAACAAAAAAGATTGTTCTGAAACTTGGGAGGTCTTGCTTATAAGATTACCTGGTCCTAGTGTATGTATGTAGTATTGAGTAGATTTTTAACTACAGTTTCAATTTTGTTATGATTTTATACCTATTAGATATAATTAGATATAATCTATTTATTCTTTAGTCAAAACTAATACTTCCAGTAACCTTCACTTTCTTAGTAAAATGTCTATTTTATTCAAGTTTTAAAATTTGATTGTGATACAATTGTTTATATACTATCGTGATTTTTGTATCCCTGAACTGTAGGATTAATTATGTTCCATTTTCCATTTTCAGTCATGTTACTTTTTCCCTAATTTTTGTGTTTGATCTTGCTAGTAGTTAATTTTTTTAATTAATATTTTCCAAGCAGTAGCATTTGACTCTGTTACTATTCTCCATTTTTTCTTTTTTTGGCATTTTATCGACGTTGGCTTTCAACATTATTTAGTTTTATTTGGCTTTCAAGTTTGAAAGCCAAACTTTCAAGGATAGAGTATCTAACAGATATAAAACCATACAAATTGAAACTGCAGTTAAAAATCTACTCAACACACATACATACACTAGGACCAGATAATTTCATAAGCAAGATCTACCAAGTTTCAGAAACAGTTGAAAGTTGTTGAAAGTTGAAGCCAACTTTATTATTGTGTTCCTTCTACTTATTTGGGGTTTACTCCATTTTCTTTGTTTTCACGCATAGGACATACAATTGCTTATGCAAGTCTGTGTTGTAGCACAAAAGCAGCCATAGACAATATATAGACAAATGGGTATTACTGTTATCCAACAAAATTTTATTTACAAAAACAGTCAATACTCCAGATTTGGTGAGCTGGCCATAGTTTGCCAACCCCTGTTCTAGACAATAGAATACGAGGATGATCTCTGTAACTCATTTAATGAGACTACTATTACCTTAATACAGAAATCAGGCAAGAACAATAGAGAAAAAGAAAAGCAACGTTATTTGTGAAGACACAAGTAAAAATTCTACATAAAACATTGGCGAATTGAATACAGCAATACCCAAAAAGAATAATACAATGTGATGAGACAAAGATTGTCCCGAGAATTTAAGGGTCACCTAAAATTAGGAAATCTATTAACATATTCAATATTATTTCAATCAAAATCGCAATAAAGTTTTTAAGGAGACTTGACAAATAGATCCTCAAACTCACTCAGTAGGCCAAGAATGCCCAAGACTATTTTTAAGAAAAAGAATAAAGGAGGATTTTTTTTAATAGATATCAACTTACTATGAGACTATATACTAATTTAAGCAATGTGATATTGGCTCAGAGAGCCCACATACATGTGGGAGATGGTACATGAGACAGTAGGTATTTATAAATCAAATGGCAAAAAAATACACTACTCAATAAATGTTGCTGAAGATTTTGGCAATCCATACAGCAAAAGACAAGAGTAGATCTCCAGCTTGTGCATAAAAATTAACTCCACATAATGTTCTAAACATAAAAAGCTAATCTTTAAGATTCTGGAGAATATATTTATGACTTCAGGGTAAAAATTAATTTCTTAAATAAAAGACAAGTCAAAAACCATAAGAAAATTATTAAGTTGACAACATTAAAATTTAAAACTTTAATACAATAAACAAAGCAAAAAGGCAAGTCACAGACTGCAAGAAGGGCATTAATAATAAATATGATCCAAGAGAAAACAATCCAAGAGAAAAATGTATAATGGATAGGAACTGAGAAATCACAGAAGACAAAATCCAAAAGGCTAATGAATGTATTAAAAGAGAATAACCTCACTATTAGAGAAATTCTATGCATTAAAAGTTCTATGCAACTATTAAAATGAATGAAAATAGCAAAATGAAATACAATTTACATCCATCAGAGTAGCAAAATATTGAAATGTCTAGCAAACCCAGTGATTGATATGTAAAAAAGTAGGAAAATTTTTAAGATCATCCCCAGAGTGTTTTGGGCACTTTAAAACTAGACATGCCTAGAGAATGAGAATTCCCCCAAAAAGTGGCAACTGGTAGCAAATCTGGCCAATTTCACCATCATACCTGGATTAGTACAAACTACATCATAACCAGATTCATAACAAGAACGCCTTTATTCTGTGGATGGAGCGTAAATTGGTGAAACCCCTTGAAGAGGAATTGGAGAATATCTAGCAAAGTCGAATGTATGTATAATGATCCACAATAACCAGAAATTCTACTTCTGTTGTCTATACTAGGAAAATTTTCACAAATATTCACAAAGAGTCTCTTTATGTTCATCACACTACTGTATATAAGAGAAAAAACTGAAAAAAATCTAAACATCTATCAACCAGAGAACAAAGGAACTAATTCAGGTATACACTGAAACTCTGTAATATATAGCTATAAAAAATTGAAAACCAGATGCGGAGTTAACGTGAATAGACTTCAAAAATGTGGTATGAGATACAGAAAGCAAGCAACCAAAGGATAGTATTCATGAATACATACATGTATGATAAAATTATTAACACATGCCTGAGAAAGAAGAAAACAAACCTCTAGAGTAAGAGAAGAAAGGGAAGTAAGATTAGGTTTTCAATCCATCTGTAATGCTTTATTTCCAAAAAAGTAAAAATAAAAGAGAGAAACTTGAAGTAAATACAGAAACAGTTTGAGATCTGTTTAGTCTTAGTGATGGATATATGGTATACACTTTTTTTGACTTTTCAGTATGTCAGAAATATTCCATAATTTTTTTTTTTTGAGATGGAGTCTTGCTCTGTCGCCCAGGCTGGAGTGCAGTGGTGTGATCTCCACTCACTGCAAGCTCCGCCTCCCGGGTTCACGCCATTCTCCTGCCTCAGCCTCCCGAGTAGCTGGGACTACAGGCGCCCGCCACCTCGCCCGGCTAACTTTTGTATTTTCAGTAGAGCAGGGTTTCACCGTGTTAGCCAGGGTGGTCTCGATCTCCCGAGCTCGCGATCCGCCCGTCTTGGCCTCCCAAAGTGCTGGGATTGCAGGCTTGAGCCACCGCGCCCGGCCAAAATATTCCATAATTAAAATTAACTTTTAAAGGAGACTGGAACCAATACGTAATGTTTTCGTTTCAAAATTTCTTACAGAATTTTTAAATTATTTCTTTAGTAATAAACAATTTTTTCTCAAAGAAAATTGGCAAAAGAACAAAAATAAAATGTAGAGAAAAACCTTCTAGAAAGGTTGATTATTTCATCTCACTGACATCTATATTTACCTTAAAAAAACAGCAATAATAAAAGAAAGACAAAGAAAGAAAAAGAGAATGCAAAGCCCAGTTTCGGTGGCTCTTAAATGATCAGTTAGAGGCTTACAAATGGTGATTCTCCATGCCCTTAGGAATGTGGTAGAGGAGTGGGTGTGCTCCTCAGAGAATTCTGAGGTGAGCACCTCTCCTTCTTGGGTGGCTCGCTTTCATCCCCTCCCTGAGGCACATTTTGACTTACAAAGTAATGGCCAAGAAGCTGCCAGTCCCAGCTTTCAGAGTTCCTCCCAGGAGGAGTTCTTGACCTCTCTCCTCCCTGTTCATCTTCTCTGCACAATGTCCTCACTGTCTTTACAGTTGGTATTTCCTCAGGTTTATGAATAATTTATGCTTAGTATTTGAGCTAAGGTTTTTGTCCTAAACAATTTACAGGAGTAAATTTATGTAGATGTAAGAATGGATGAAGGGATGACTGGATAAATGGAGAGCTGACAGATAGGTTAATAAATATAATAGACACCTATAGAATGGAAGTAATGAAAGTAATAAAAAGATGTTAGATGCCACAAATGATGACTAAGCCACACAGTTTTTGGTTCCTATGAGGTAAAGCCAATTGATCTAGGGAAGAAGGAGTTAGGGTACCTGGTCTATTCTCTGTTTCTCTCCCAGTCAGCAAAGGAAAAGAGGACAAGTGGCTCAGACTAATCTGCTTAGAATCATGTTAAGGACCATCTCCCTGGTAGACAGACTAGTGATGTTTGCTGGGAGTGAGTCCTTATCTATGGAATGCTCTTAACAGGAGGCCTCTGGATTAAGGGTGTGAAAGGCAGAAGAATGTTACCCCCGAGATGTCCATATCTAATCCCCCAAAAGTAGGAAGATCAACTCTATGTTGCCAGAAAAGCATTCCACAATCCCTTTCTTAGCTCAAAGCTATGCTGACTCTCCCATTCTCCTCCAAAGTGTAGTCCTTAAGGAAGTCAATCATCCTGACAGCCATCCATGGCAATACATCATGCTGGCTTACTATATGGACAACATCATGCTAATTGGACTTGACAGCAGAAAGTAACAAGTACTCAAGATGCTCTTCTAAGACAGATGCATGCCAGAGAAGTGGCAACAAACTTTACATCAGAGAACTGTCACATCAGCAAAGTTTTCAGAGTTCCGTGGCCTGGAGAATTCTCTACAAAGTAAAATACAAATTATCATACCTTATGCCTCCTACTATTAAAAAAAAAAAAAAGCATGGCACTGAGGCTCAGGGTTTGGGAGGTAATATATGCTGAACTTAGAAAAACTGTTCCCACTTATTGATCAGGTGACTATAGGCTATTAGTTTCTTATAGAGTCCAAATCGAAAGAACATTCTGCAACAGATCTAAGCTGTGACACAGCAGCTGTATTCTCTTGGGCTGTATAATCCAACAGAAACGAATGTCTTAGAGATACCTATGGTTGATGGAGTTACTATATACTCTCTGGTAAGCCCCAGTAGGATATTTGCAGTATAAATCCTTGGGACTGTAGAGCACAGACATGCCTTTTTAGCAGAGATCTATTCACCATTCAAAAAAGAGCATCTGAAAAGCTAATAGACCCCAACAGAGACTCTGTGCCCAAGCACTGGACACCACTAACTGTACAACTTGAGCTTCCCATTGTAAGCTTCATGTTATCTGAGGTACTGAGGCATAAGGTCAGCAGCATTCCATGGTAAAAGTAACACAATTACTTGTGAGCCAGCATGAGCAGGTCCAGAAGGCAAGAATAAATTACATGATCAAGTGGCTCAGACTTTTAGGCAACCTATTTCAGTTGCAGTACCTTCACTCAGTCCACCCCTATGGCCTCAGAGGGGCTTGCCTTTTAATTTGTCTTCCCTGTATCCAAGGACAACAAAGGATAGTACCAAAACAACAGCAGGTATTGGAGAAAAAGTTAAAGAGGTCAATGTTCTCCTGGAGTCTTTGTCTGGACTAATAAAATAGACTAGTATTTGACCCCTGACTTCTACTTTTTTCCCCAAAATAGTCTATTCACATGACATATGGAGTAATCCTTTTAAAATGTAAATCGTATGATGTTGCTTCTCTGCTCATAAGCCTCAACAACTGACCCTCATTACATTCAGAATAAAACCCCAAGTCTTCCCCACCAGACAATGAGACCCCTATCATCTGGACCATGACTAGTTCCTGACCTTCTCTCCTTCCTCTCCTTTTGAGCTGCCCCGCCTTCTTGCTAGTCTTTGAACGTGTTGTTCCCTTTGCTTGGAACTTTATTTCCCTAGTCTTTCACGGTTGGGTCTTTTGCTTGATTAAAGTGTCTAATGAAATGTTGCCTTCTCAGTGACGTCGGCACTGACCAACATTCCCATTCCCTGTCCCTATA
Source organism: Rhinopithecus roxellana (assembly GCF_007565055.1). Lineage (NCBI taxonomy): Eukaryota > Metazoa > Chordata > Mammalia > Primates > Cercopithecidae > Rhinopithecus > Rhinopithecus roxellana. The sequence goes on from NC_044551.1 coordinate 112,401,548, forward strand.
CTCTGCTTTAGCTTTCTTCATTGCTACTACTTACTACCAGCCAGTATTATTTATTTAATATCTGTCTAATCCACAAAAGAAAACAGAGACTTTGCACTTTGTGCTGCTGTACCAGCACCGAGAACAAGGCCAGGATAGTACCTGGACATGAGAGTGACTCAGTTAATAGATGCTGAAGGAATGAGCGAAAGAACAATGGTTTTGGAGTGACTTCGGTGGCAAGAGTCCATAATTTCTTTAAGAAGCCCTCCTGTCACTTATGTTTTGCATTGAACACAAGAGATTTAAACCTCTATAATTTTATGTTTTTAAAACCTTTTTCACAATATAAAATTACAGAATTAATGTGTTCTTCATGACTATTAACACAATTCAAAAAAATTTAACTAATTACCCCTCTCCTATCTCATCCTTGCTTCCCACCCAAATATGCCAAATGTTAACAATTGGCATGTTTCATTCCATGTCTTTTTCATGAACGTATCAAGTATTGTTTTTAATTTTCATAATCTCAATTTTTTATTAAAATGGGTTCAAACTCTATAGTACCGTATTTTTCCCACATAGGGAAAACAAAATGAAACAAAGCCTTAGGGCAATATTTGTATGAGGAACATGAAAATACTAATATTTCTGTAAATTCATTACAAGATCTGTCAGTGGCTTCCATCTAGGGAATAAGTACTTTCCACATAATGTATTATATGCCAGAAATGTTTGCAAATTGAAGCCTCAGACACCATCTGTGCAGAAAGCAGAGCACGTAAACTGAGACTAAATCACCGAAGCCAAGGTGAGTGGTGGTCACAATAAGCCCAGAGGCACACCACACTGTGGGAACCTGTTCTCCATGATTCAGCCTCCAGGCTTCAGCTTTGCCAGGTGAGAACAACCCCCTGGTCCTGACTAGTGACTGATGATGAGGCTCTGGCCAGGTTTCTGCTATAGCTGCCACTGACACCATCTGACTGCGTATTTCAAAACCAGCTCTCCCCTGCCTCATGTAGTCACAGCCCCTAGACTCTCTGACTCAAAGCACAGATTGAGATTGAAGAAATGCATCCGTTTGTGAATTTCATGCTCTCTCTATTTAGATTTTGCAAAGGCCAATGTCTGGGCTCCCTTCCCAGACATTGGATTTAATTGGTCTATGGTGAGGTATAGGTGGTTTGGATGCACTGTAAAGGTTGTAAATTCTTGATTTTGAGGGATGTCCGTGATATATCGATAATAAATATAGAGATTCTGCCCTTTCTCTTCTCAAATTCAGAGCACTGTGCCTATTTCCTCCTTAGGCTCACTTGTACAATCAATTCCTCAATTTAAGCCTGTGTATAATTGGGCTCCAAGTGATTACTCTGAAACACTTGGGCCAAACATAAGCTTCATCTCTTATTGTTTCATTCTTCTCATATCCTTTTAGTGGGCGAATGAAGAAAATTTATAGGAATAAAGCACATAGGAATCTGAGGTTTTATGGGTTTGAGCACATCGAGTTTTCAGTCTCATGAGTTTTAGACCATATCACTCAGTAAATACAAGTCATCCCATCTTCTCTGTCTAGTCTAGCCTTTAATAAAGACCTTCTGGGGAGTATATCCCATATTCTATCCACCCTCATCCCTAACCCAGAGTTACCCCTCGAAGAGCACTCTCCCTACAGGGCTAGGGAAAAGCCCAAGCTGTGTTCACAATAGATTAATGAATCTGAGATCATATTAGAAAAGTCATACTGTATTGATTTTATTTTAAACAATTCAATCAAGACCATTCTATCATTTTCATCATGCCTGCCTTATTACTCTACAGCCAGACTAGCACAATGTCTACCGGTCAAGGAACAATTCATTGCAGTAATGTAATTATTAACAATTGCATTAGTAATTAACTAATTAGGTTGCTATAGACATGAAGGAATTCTTTATAACAATTTTTAAATGTGACAGTGATCAGTAGTTATTGTTACTACTAAGATGCCTATGACTTTACAATAAGTGAAAAACCAAAAATATTAGAGGTTTAAGTGTAGAGTATAATTCTATTTTTGTAAAATCTTATGCCTGTATCTATATGTGTGTGCTATGTGCATATGTATATATATATATATCAGCATCTAGAAGGATATCCAAAAACCTCATTCATTCATTCAACAAATACTTTGTGCTTGGGATAATAGCAGAGGACAAGGCAAATCACTCTCTTCATAAAGTTAAATTCTATAATAAAAAATGTTTTTAAAAACAAAGTAAATGTATAATATTTCAGGTAGTGATAGGAGCTTTGGTGAAAAACAGAGTCAAGTATATTGGATTGTGCTTTGTTGTCACTGTGACTGAGGCCAGGAACTACATTTCCCAGAATTCCTTTCCCATGGGCTTTGGGTCAGAGTTAGTCAAAAAAGGGACTTGTGTGATAATTAGGAAGCAGAAATTCAGCAGTGAGCAGTACTTTCTGAAGGTCGTATCTGTCAGACAGAGTGAGAGACAGGTGTATATGTACCTGGGGGGCTTCAGTTTCCATCCATCTCTCCACCATTGGCTCCAATGACCAACAGCAACTGCAAGCCAACCCCCCAGTGCCTGACTACCGTTCCCTCAAAGATAGTCTACTACATTTCCCTGAGCTGTTTATTCTCCATCCTCTTAGATAACCGTTTTACACCATTCCCTCTTTTCTCAGACCTTTACCTCTCCTGCCTCTCTATTCCTTGCTTCCCATTTATTTAAGAAATAAAGAGAACTTCCACATGTTCTCACAACTGTATCTACTAATGAAAGATTGTTTGCATCCATGTGTTCTGCCTTCCTTCCTGTGACAGAAACCGGCTAAAGCCCATTAATTATCTCTTTCCTCTCTGAGCACCCAGGAAAACTGCATTTGTTAGCCTTTCTTGTCATTGGGTTAGGGCATTAAAATTAACCAAAGGAAAGTGAGGGAAAGTAATATAAGGTGTTTTTACAACTGGCCCCTAAAATCTCCCTTGAGATTCTTGCTTCTCTCTATTCAATCACTTGGCTGGAAGTGAGAGATTCCAGTATGGACGCTGCACACCACGGAAGGAACCCTAGTTCTAGAATCACCTCTTGGAGGGGTGCTGCCCAGAAGAGCTGCCTGAACAGCACTGGACCACGAAATGGGCAAAACATAAACTATTATTTTACAGTATCTAATAAGCATGACCCTGACTAGTACACTTCCTGCCTCTACCAATGAACTGGCCATACTCCTATCTCAAGCAAGTTTGTCCGGCTGTACACTAGATCCTATCCTCCTCAAGGGCAAAGTTCTAAAGATTGCCCCTCTCCTGAATCATCCATTTCTTCTCCTCTACTGGATCAGTCCCAGCATATAAACATATTTAATATCTCCCATCTTTTAAAATGATAAACTCCTCTGGGTTGTTTAAAATTTGTTTTCTTTTTTTATTATTATTATTTGTAGAGGTAGACTCTCACTATGTCACCCAGGCAGGTCTCAAATTCCTGGGTTCAAGCTATCTTCTCACCTCAGCCTCCCGAGTAGCTGGGATTACAGGTGCAACCCAGTGTGCCTGGCTGTATTGTTTAAATAAACCCATTTTACAAAAAGAAAACTGAGAAACAAACAACAACAACAACAAGAAACTATTGTTCACTCCAAAGAAGTTCTGCTGATACATGATGTTGCCAATGATTTCCCCTTTCTTTCTCTTGCGGTGCCTGTCCTGGGGCCCCTCTGATCCTCCATCAACCCGCCAAGAACTTCTCCGAGCCTTCTTGCTGCATAGTCTCTCCACCCAAAATTTACAAAGAACACCAAGAAATAGAAGAGGCACAGGCTAGTCACCTCCCATGTGATGGATAGCACAGTCATCCCTCAGTATCTGCCAGGGGTTGGTTCCAGGACACCCTCTCCCCTCTGAAGACACCACAACCCATGCATATTCAAGTCCTGGCAGTCGGCCCTAAAGAAACTGTGAATACAAAAAGTTGGCCCTCCATATACCCAGGATTTGCATACCGGAAATACTGTATTTTCAACACATGTTTGTTTGCAGATGTAAAATCTGCCAGTATTCCACATCAGCCAACTGTATTTATTGAAAAAGATCCAGGTATAAGTGGACCCATGCCATTCAAACCCATGTTGCTTGAGGGTCAAATGAATTCTCAGTCTGCAGTGTAAGGCAGGTGACATTAATCACTAGCTGCTCCTCCCTTAACAAGTGGCACACTCTCTTCACCTGGTGCCTTCCTTATCCATCCCTCCTCCATCAAAACCATATATATGATTATTCATATCTATGATTCATATAATGATTTCATAGATGATTTTAAGTAATTTGTATCCCATTGATAAATTCTATTTAATTCCCTCCAAATCAATGAATCATCTTTCCTTGGGTTTACAACCTAACCCTCTAATTCAATCTACTGCTTGAAAAAATAAGTATACCTTTTATTTCCCAGCTTAATTTTTAAAATCTAAAGACAAGAGATTTTCTAAACAGAAACAATTTGATTTCTTCACATTTCCATTTCAGTAGTGGACACTGGCTGCTGTTGTATACACAATTCACAAAAGCGATTTCTTTGGGGGAGAATCTTTACACTGCCTGCCTGTCCTGAAATCAAGCTTTTCTGATACATTTGGGCCAGGATTTGGGCTTCTGTAGTCTTCTTAAATGTTTTGCTCCAGGTTGAACAGGCCCAAGGCACAGCAGCTTGACTGGTTACTGTAGAAATTCTGAAGAATGTCAGCCTGTCACCTGCCCCCCACTTATTATTCAGCTAGAAGTATATTTGCTGTCAGCCTTCGGGGGGGCATAGAATAGCTTGTGGACAAAACAAGACAGACGATACCCTGCTGCCTGGAAGATCCTGCTGACAGCAATGACTCTGAGCCATACCAAATGTCACCCCGAAGGAAACAAACAAGAATCTGAAGAGCAGAGGTGGCAGCCACCTCTACTTCAGTGACATTCTTTTCCATAAGATTATTGGCTAAAATTTCACGTTAAAAACAACAAAAAAAAAGCCCATAAGTTATTAACTCCTCAATGCTTGTCACTACCTTAATTCACTTTAATTTAAACTTAAGAAAGAGAGTTTAATTAGAACCATGGAACCTTACCCAGTGTACATTCAGGAGAAAGAAACTGTATCCTCACCACACGCCTCAGAATTTGTGTCCAGCAGCAATGATTACTCCAAATGCAGGGGGCAGGCACATTTTCATATAAAACACCAGAAGAAAACGCCTGCTGGTATCCAGGTTTCGTATTAAAGAGAGTTAATCAATTTCAATTCAGTCAATCAACAGGTATGAATTGAACACCTGCCATGTGCCTACCATGAGGATTTGGAAGAAACAAAGCTTGGAGTTGGATTAGGATCAGAAACAGACAGGGGCATCTTTATTTCAATACTAGCAGCTGCAGGAGAGAAGAACAAACAGAACTAATTTCTCTCCTCCCAGATTTTCATGGAACATATTTACATATTAGGAGAATAAAGAAAGGAAAGAGAAAAAAACTAGTGAGGTAGCTTATTTGCAGCTTAAGTGTAATATGACATCTATGTTTTGTGAAATGATACTAGTCCTTCTAATAAACATACTTTATTATTTCAAGTAAATCTCTATAATATGTTCTACAAATTTTTGGGTTTAAGACAAGCCTTGTGGTTAAGGGACTACAATTCTCCAGTTAAGACAGCCCTGTTGCTGTAATAAAACAGTTTGACCTTAAGAGTGTTCTTTGCGTTGAATGTCAGGAAAACACCACGGAGAAAGTCTCTGATTTCTGATAAGCGACTAATTTAATCTTATCTAGGACCTCTTTGGCCTAATTAATCAATTAATACAATTCAAGTTGAGCTTGCCAAGTCAAAAACACCCTTTAACCTTCACCGTTCTTATCAGAGTACATGAAGGTAATTTAAAGCACAGTACCTGAATACACAGAGATTTTAGCTCAAGGTGATTGCTTTTCTTGCAAACCTCAATATCCGTAATTGGCTTCTACTCGGGGCTAAATAAGAAAAGACTCCCACCATCTCATTTCACAGTTCTCTTCTCAAAGGAAAGATACACACTACCTGATTCCACAGATTCTGATTTTGCATCCTGAACATTACAGAAGTTCAGAACAGGTTTCCTAATTTCAAGAAGCTCCAGAGAAAAATTTATATATTAAAGACAATGAGAAGTCAATGAAGGCTTAACTGTAACCCTGAGTAAGATAGGAATTGAAATAAGAGGAGTCCAGTGTGGCTGGAAGAGTTGGAGGAAATAGAATTTGAGCTCTTAGTTGCTTTATTTGGTTTTCCGACTTCCTTCTGTATGTCCAGAGGCACTTTTTCACTGACCAGTTCTCTTTTTGCAATATCTTCCCTCCAAAATAGAGACTTTGATTCTCCTAAATGTTGCTTAAGAACCTATGGGGAAAAGCCAAATTATTTTTATTCTACAAAGCCCATCTCTTTGATGGAAGTTCCCTTCCTTCTGCTACTGCCTCTGAATTCCTACTGTTTGTGGCAGAATAACTTTAGATTATATTAGAAATTATATAATGAAGCATGCATGTTAGTAACTTAGAGATAACTACTTTCAAACCAGCAAAGGAAAAAAAGGGGAAAGGGGATGGGGAATACAGAACACTTGATTAATTTAACCAAAAAATGGAAAAGAAATATGTAGTAAAGAAAAAGGATTGAACAAAAAGAGACTAAATTGTCATTTACAAACAATATGATTGGCTATGTAGAAAATTCAAGAGAATCTGGATATAAGAAAATCATGTATTCCATTAGAATTAATCTATTGGATTTAAGAGTAGGGCTTAGCAAAGGTTCTGAATTCAAGATCCACCAAATTTATGCAATGCATTCTTATACACTAGCATGTCAATACAAAAAGATAAAGGAAAAAAATAATAATCACAATAGAAGAAAAAAGTCTTAGGCACTTAAAAGTAACCCTAACACAGCATGTACAAGCCACTAGTAAGAAATTTATAAAAGTGTCTTGAAGCACACAAGGAAACCTGGATAAAAGAAGCACACAGTGAACTGCCAGTCCCTCCGCACCCTCCAGCCAGCACTGTCTTTCCAGAGCCATTCCTACCTATACAAGAGTAGATCTGTAAATATTTCTTGAAAATGTACCTGACGATTTTAACCAGGCCTGCTGAATTCTACAATGTACCATAATTTATGAAGTTCCTCCTGATGGACATTGAGATTATTTCTAGGTTTTTCCTACTGCAAGTAACTGTGCCATAAATATCCTTGTGAAATCAGCCACACCCGTAAGTTGGAGTGCATTTGTAAACCAAATTCTTCGAAATCAAATCACTGGCTCAGAGAAGATGGGGTAGAAGGGCAGGGGTGAGGAGGTGGGTTTCACTCTGGAGACCATAATCTGGAGTCTTCCCAGAGGTGATTCCCCCCAGTGTTCTCACCTAACAAGATGATGAGGATTTTTCCAGGGACTGCGTAGAATGGAGAAGAATGGGAAGCTGACTTTGGAGGACTTTAAGCAAAAAGAAAGTAGAAAGACAATACAGCTAAAAAGACAAAGATCCTTTTTAGACTCTTTTAATTAGGAAATATAGGAAGACAGAAGACCAGATGCAAGCCTACATCCTTTAAATTTTGCTGAAAACAAAATATTGTACTTTGTGAGATTCATTGCAACTGGTAACTTCCCCACTGTTATTTTAGCTAACTCTGTCTGTTTCTACATAGTTACCGGCAGCAAAAATTCTTTGAAAGGCTGTGTGCTGACTTGAGACAGAGGTGAGAGAGGCTGAAGACTCAAAGAACATGCATCTTACTTCAAAGAGGAAAGGCTGGTGAGCAGAAAGCCCAGGAGATGGACTTGGTGAAAGCATGTGACTGGAGGAGTGGGGGCTGAGCTCCAGGCCTGTGGAGCAAAAACTAGGCCACGAGCAAGCTGCCTGGGCCTAAGGAGGCCATTCAACCCCTTCAACTAATATTTGTTAAGAACTTACTACACGCCCAACTCCAGGTGTTGAGGACACGGCAATGAACAAAGCAGACAAAACCTCCCTTTACAGAACTAATATTCTGTGTTTTAGAACCTAGAATGGAGAAAAAAGATTAATGAGTACATTATGTAATCTGTTAAATAATCATAAGAGCTTAGGAGACAAGTAAAGCAGGGAAGAAGGATAGGAAATAATGGGAGAGAGAATGGCAATTTTAGATGGAGTGTCCCAGGATGGCCTCACGAAAAAGTGTTGAGTAAAGACCAGAAGGAAGCGAGTGGGTGAGCCATGTGATTACCCAGGGAAATGACATCAAGGCAGAGAAAATATAAAGTGCAAAGGCATAGCTGGGACACTGAGAAGCAGCAAAGCAGTCAGTGTGGCTGGGACAGATTAGAAAAGGAGAGAACTGGGAATGGAGCACACCTGACACCACCTTGCTTCCTGAATTCAAACCGTTTTGCACCCATACCACACTGCAGAGAATTTTGCTGCCAGTTCAGTTTCAGCTCAGTTGGCCCAGGCTGTTAGCATGATTTCCACTAGTGATGCATCTATCTTAATAGAACAAATTAAATGCATCGTGAGTTCATTACAAAAAGACTTTTTTTTATCTGTGTCAAGGGCCAGCTTCTTAAAATACGTGACTTTTGATGTGTTTTCACTGTTTGGAACTAACCCAGAAAATTACTGGGTCCTCCTAGCAACCTGGCACTTTCTCCCTCTCATTGGCCTCTCAGTTCAAACCCAAAGGCTGCTGGAATTGGAACAAGAACCCTACCTGCATTGCCGTACTTGTATCAACTCAAATACAGGTATGAAGGTCTCTTTACTCGGTAAATCTTCCTGATTCTTCTCTAAGCTTAACAAGCTGCCAAGGCCTGATCTCTGATGATTTATGCGCTGACAACTTATTAAATGTTCCCTAGCATTTCTGTTCTTTCAACCAGAAGCTCTCCATAGACTTTTTCCACATGCAAATTTAATTGGCTATTAGAATCAAAGTAACAAGGATAAAGTGGTAGAAAGGTCATTTAAAGCAAGGCCAAATTCCTCCAGGATGCTCCTGAAAGAAAAAAAATAAAGAAATCACACTTATTTAAATGATCTCTTTCTTTCTCCTCAGTTATCAAATTAGGAAAAAGAGTTTTTGGTATTAGTAAAAATGCTACCAAAGTCCTGGGTGATTTTCGGTGTTAAAACATAGACATTATAGCAGAGAATACTCTCACTTTCTTGTCATGGAGAAATGGAAAATGGAAATTTTCCCATTACCATAGCAAGGAAGGGAAGCTGTTTTTATCAAATTCCAAACTAGTTGGTTGCTACAACTTTTAATTCATTTATCCAACAATTATTTATTGAAGTTCACTCTACCAAAATGGTTCAAAGCTAAACTCAAGTTCCTAAATGTCAAGTTTTCAATCCACAATGAAATTTTCACTGTCCTTCCTAAATTGCTTGGGGCCAATTATTCCGAGCTTTCCTAGAATCTAAGCTTTTTTAGAAGCCTATTAAGAGGGAGGCATTGATCAGGAAACATCATGGAAGCCTTCTGTTTCCCCTCCCCCAACACTCAGGTATTCTGACTTATAAATTAATTTGGAAAGTAGAAATATATAGAAACATAAAACTTTCAAAAGTGTATGTGTACTAAATAATAACATAACAGATAATATATAACATAACATATGAATATAATATATATATTATATCATAATGCATATTTTATTATATAATAATAATATGATAGATACCAGAAGATAATATATCAGTACCAAGTAAATTGTATTGGACATTCACAGGAGGGAGAGCTCTTTGTGGGTTGGTACAGTCAGGGAAGGCATCACAGGAGAGGTGCAGGAAGAATGGATGATTGTGAAAAGGCAGGCAAAACATCAGGATAAATTGTTCTTAAAGGGGAAGGAAATGACCTCTCCAGGGCCCTAAGGAAATGCTTAGGGGAATTTGGAGTTATTGCTATGAAAGGGTAAACACCCTTGACTTTTTGTGGGTGAAGGTCAGGGATGCAAAACCTCCTACCATACCCAGTCAGTCCCATGTTAGGGAGAATTATCCATCCCAAAACTCCAACAGCACCCCCTACCCCTGTTGAGAAATGTTACAGGACCAAGGGGAAATGTTCTGGGACTAACAGTTGACATTTCAGGCAATAGCAAAACATTAAATGTTTTTGAGCAAGTAGGTAACTCTTTCCCACGAACCTCCCAAAAAAGTATAAATCATCCCCAAAAGGCTTGTGGAGAACTATGAGATTTCCTCTATGCTAGACCAGTGCTGGATGACTATTTCAAAATCCTAAGTTTCAGTACAACAAATGTCATCTCAAACTAGTGGTCTCCAACTATCCCTTAGCTTGTACCCTTAATTAATACAAAAAATTCAGAAAATTTAAAAATTAAGGCTAAGAAGTAAATAGAAATTTCTTTCTCTTGACAATTCAATGGACACTCCCACCCACACCACCTTGGTAAACATTGACCAAAACCATAAGCCAACGCTGGTCTATGTCAGTTGTCTGCTACTTTAGTTCCATTTGTCATTCCATTTTAATTTAATTTTAGTGTGGGAACTGCTAAAGTGAAAAAGAGAAGGGAAGAAGGGAAGCACAAAGCAACTTTTATTTTCATTTTCAAACCAGTGAGAAAAGGAACTCTCTGAGCCAATGACCTGAGGCCCCGACACTGCAGAAATGAGATCCACAAGTTGACTTTGTATTTTAGGCAAGGATGGCAAAGTCATCCCAGAGACCTCAAGAAAGAGCTGGTTGACTGGTCAGCAGGGTGTAATCTTGCCTCTTTCCCTCATGACTTTACCCAGGGTGTAGAGAAAGATCAAGGGCACAGGAGTCCTCAGGAGTGTGTAACAGCAAGAAACTGTAGTCATCACCCCTGGCTGGTGGGCTGAGGCCATAAGAATTCAATGACTTCATGAAGATTCTCAACCACAAAATATGTTATTTTTTGTATTTCAAGTACTGAGAGTTGAATTAATCGTGCCTATATTCCATTGCATATTATCATAAGTCCATGAGGTTTCTCTATTGTTCTTATTTTTATAAATTGTTTTTAGAATGATATTTTATTTACATAAGTGGTATTAATGTATTTGCAATTTTTGTCATGCATCAACATGCTTTTATACAACCATATATGTTGGTATATGAATACCTATTCTATGAATTTTTTTTTTTTTTTTTTTGAGACAGAGTCTCACTCTGTCACCCAGGCTGGAGTGCAGTGGCACAATGGCAACTCACTGCAACCTCTGCCTCCTGGTTTCAAGTGATTCTCCTGCTTCAGCCTCCCAAGTAACTGGGATTATAGGCATACACCACACCCAGCTAATTTTTGTATTTTTTTTAGTAGAGATGGGGTTTCTTTGTGTTGGCTAGGTGGGTCTCCAACACTGACCTCAGGTGATCCACCCACCTCGGCCTTCCAAAGTGCTGGGATTACAGGTGTGAGCCACCACATCCAGCCTATTCTATGACTTTTAAGTAATGCATAGCATCCCCTGGTGTGTACCCACCATAATTTAGCTGGCTACTCTGCCAGTGAGAGACTTTCAAACTGCTTCCACCTCCCCACCATTGCACACAACACAGCAATGGGCACCTGCTACATGTCTCCCTCTGCATTGCAATGAAGATCGAATTCCTGGGGCATAGGCTAAATAGCATTCATCTCAACTACAGATAGACATGGAGAGTAAAGGAAAGTGATATTTTAATGATTATTATGAACATGCTATGAAACATAATCGTTTTAGAAATTCCACAATGGCAAGGCCAAAAGGAAGAAAATATGCAGCCAGACATCTGTGGTGTATAAAAAAGTAGGGAAAATAGAGTAATGACAAGGGGACATGGAGAAAGGAAAAAACACTGCTAAGGTAAAACAAAGAGGAAAAAGACAACTGGTGGCAATGAAAAGGAAACTGGAGTAACAGGGAAAAGGGTAGTGCACAAAATTTTACCTTAAAACTAGCATTCCTCTAAGACCTGGGAACAAAACTCTGCAGGTTCTCACAAGTGGGAGCTGAGCAATGAGAACATATGGACACAGCGAGGGGAACAGGACTCACTGGGGCCTGTCGGGGAGGGTGGTGGAGGTGGGGGCAGGGAGAGCATTAGGGAAAAGAGCTAATGCATGCTGGGCTTAATACCTAGGTGATGGGTTGATAGGTGCAACAAACTACCATGGCACACATTTACCTGTCTAACAAACCTGCACATCCTGTACATGTACCCTGGAACTTTACAAAAGGAAAAAAGAGGAGAGGAGAGGAGAGGAGCTCCCCTTGCTTGGCCCTGTGCTTTAGAGGGCCACTCATCTTCCTCTACCACATGCCTTCCCACAGAGACAGAGACCAAGTGGAGTCTGTGCTTCCCCTTCTATATAATGCTTGTAGGTACAGGGACCCTGAAACTCCTGCTCAAATGATCCTAATTCCAATTCCAGGTCCTGCTTGGACCTCTCCTTCGATCCAGCTTTCTGTGAAACCACCACTCTGTATACTCTTTGGCCTAAGGAACAGGCAAGGGCAGCTGTTGCAACATGTGTGAATAAAACTGGGACCTACATGCTGGAGTGTGTGCATGCTTTCACATGAGACTCTGCTTTAGGACAAAGAAAATGTGGAAAGATAAGGAGGACAGACTATGGACAAGAGATTGGAGGGGAAGTGAAAGCCTGGCCTTCCAGCTTCAGGTTTCTTTGAGGAACTTAAAAGGGTAACACTAGTGGAAGTAGCAATGGTGACGACAATTTATGGTAAGAGCTAACTTGAGTAGCACTGGGAAGGTGAATAAAAAAATCCCGAAGCTGCAACAGGGACCTTCACAAGGTAGTCGGATGGTGGAGCAAAGGAGGATAGATTAGCATGCAGTCAATCCTTGAGAGGGTTAAAGGGGTCTCTACCCCCATAAAGAGGAAGAGAAAGCCAGGAGGGTCTGGGAGTGAGCATGGGCTAGCCTACAAGCAAAGAGAAATTCCTTCCCTTCCTTTCCTCCTGTCCAAGCCCAGTGGCCATGATCAATGAGCCTTCCTAGAAAAAATCATGGGCTTTGGCAAATGATAAATTAATCTAAATTTGCATTATCCATAGTTACTTGTTATGAACTGCTGCTTTGCACATAGCTTTTAACTTTTCACTATGAAAGTATATTTTCCAACCCAAGATTTATTTAACAGTTTATTAGTTCAGTTTATAACTTTTCCAGACCTTGCAAATATAAAGTGATGATTTAGATTACATATAATATAGTCTAACTAGATATTTTTTTAAAGGGAATTCATTGGTTCATATAAATGAAAAGTTGATTCAGGTAAAGTTTGATTCAGCAGCTCACTAATGTCACCTTGGACCTGATCTCTTCCCGTCTTGCTGCTCTGCCTTCGGTATGGTTTTCTTCACCTAGGGCTGGCCCCTTTTGTCGTTCTGAGAAAGATGGCTTTTTCCTCCTCATCTTGCAGGAAAGGAAAGAAGATTTTCCCTATATTCCTACAAATTCAATTCAGTTATACTAGATTAGGTTACCTGCCCACATCTGAACTGAGACGAGAAGAAAAAATTTCACTGATTGTCTGATTGTGGTCTCAGGCTCTTGCTCTGAAGCCAGTGATAGAACCAGCTTTCCAGTAAATATATAAATTCCCACATGGAAATCTGGAGTTGTAGGGAAGAAGTAAAGGAACAATAATTGTTAGTAACAAATGTCCACTACAGTCTGTACAAGTGATAATTTTCTGAAGACATGAGAATCCTCACAACCTTAGGACCTTCACAACTATACCTGTGGGTGTTTAAAAATCTCTTCACCCTCCCCTATAAAAAGATGCCCTCTCAAAACTCTTATCCCTCTCCTTACAAAAAGGAGCCACGGTATTCTTTCTTTAACAAAGTGGAATTTAAAATCTCTTCTAGAAAAAGACGGATGATGATAAAGGAGCTGTTTCAGGAGAGGACCCAAAAGTAATGATTAATTCTATTTTTGCAGGCTGAACTGTCCAAAGTACTAGGGGGTATCATCTTTCTTCCAGCTTCTAAAGAGGTCAAGAAATTCTTTGCCCGTGGCAGTGAGATACGAATGGAAGGTTCATCACTTGATCTTTCCACAGAAGTAATAACTCACTGCCTCTCAGGCAAGCTCTCCAAAGGAACACACTGAGGGACTGGAGGAGACCCATTCACCCAGCTAAAATGGGCAGATTCTTAGAAGTCATATTCATGGAAGCCTGAAGAGTTCAGGCTGGCTACCCATAGAGACTAAATCTACCTAGTAAATACATCGGATGGGCTATCATGATCTAAAAAATGACTGAGGCTTATAATTTTAAAGGGATAGTGAGACATAAATTTTCTTTATATAATAAAAATTTTCTTCATATAATATAAATTTTCTTCATATAATTTTTTTTTTTTTTTTTTTTTGAGAAGGAGTCTCGCTCTGTCACCCAGGCTGGAGTGCAGTGGCCGGATCTCAGCTCACTGCAAACTCCGCCTCCCGGGTTTACGCCATTCTCCTGCCTCAGCCTCCCGAGTAGCTGGGACTACAGGCGCCCGCCACCGCGCCCGGCTAGTTTTTTGTATTTTTTTAGTAGAGACGGGGTTTCACCGTGTTAGCCAGGATGGTCTCGATCTCCTGACCTTGTGATCCGCCCGTCTCGGCCTCCCAAAGTGCTGGGATTACAGGCTTGAGCCACCGCGCCCGGCCTTCATATAATTTTTGATTAAGTCATGAACTTCAGTTAAAATTCTAATCATCCTTGAGGTAAATCATCATAGTAAATACTCCAGCGAATCATGTTTTCCTGCATCCATGACCACTGGGTAGCTGCTGCTCCCCCTAACCACATACATATAGACTATGAGCTTGACCAGGTGACTCACTTTGGCCAGTGCAACATTAGCAAATGTGATGCAACGGAGGCTTGAAATGGGCTTGCCCGTTCGGGCTTACCTTTTCTTGCTGCTGGGAACTTTCCCATCACTACATGAAAAAATTCAGATGGCTTCGTGAAGAACACAAGAGCATGTAGTGTGGGGTCTCTGCTGTTCCAGCCATCCCAGACAGCCCAGCTGGAGTCCAAATTCATATGTGAGTCCAGCCATCACAACATGGAGCAGGAATTAATTGTCCCAAGTGGGGACATTTTACATATTATATATCTTGACAATTTACAAGATTACATATCTTGCCAACTTACAGAATTAGGAGTAGATAGACATTATTTTGAGCCACTAAATGTCAGGTTGTATTGATACACACAAACTATGAGTGACACACCCTTCAAACATTACAGTGCTTACATACCTTAGAGTATAGAGTAGGCAACCAATAAATGTCTACTGAATTAACAAATTAATCTAGGAATGATCATCCATTTGACTTGCAATAAACATTTTTTGAAAAGATATTCTCCAAGAATGTCAGAAAAGACAGAAAATTTTATGGAAAAATTAATTTTGGTTCCCTTATTTTATTCAAAAGAAGACATAGCATGCTGTCTTCCACTTGGTCTAGCAAAACTATAAAATAGGAGTTCACTAGAAAATGAAGTAATGCACTCAAAATGCTTAGCTCAGTTTCTTGTCCGTGATACAGGTTATTGCTGATAACATTAAGGAAGATGGTGAATATGATAATGACAAATCTGAACTACCCAAGTATGGGTCTGTTTTAGTTCATGTTTTATTCATAGTACATTACTTATAATACCAGGGATATGTTAGAAATATGAGGTTTGTGATGAAGAGGATAATACTAGATAACAAGTAGGGAGTGGTTTTTTGATTTTTAAATTCTATGTGGAATACATTGGGATGTTTCTTTAATCTGCAAACCCACATATATCTTCATTTATAGCAAAGTATTACTTCTTCAAATATTACCTCTTCTCCATTCTCCTAATGGCATATGTTATACTGCTTATTCTAACACTTTTATCTATTAACTGATCTTTAATCTTTCCATCTTATCTGTCAGATACCCTAGGAATTTTCCTTAAATCAATAATTTAGTTCAACAAATTCTCTCTTCTTCTCTACCTAGTCATCTATTAACCCATCTCTTATGCTATTAACTTGAAGTACTGCATTTTTCATTCCTAGAACACTATTTGGTTCATTTTTCTAATCTGCCCAGCACTTTTTCATGTTATTTTGTTGTTGCATTTTATTTTCTACTTATTCTTTTATCTCTATAATAATTTTAAATATTCTAATATGACAGATTCTTTCTAATTTAAAATGTTTGGTTTCAGGAGAGTATTCTAGGAAAATGGTAGGATAGAAAGCACCAGGGATCTGTCTTCCCAACAAAACAACAATTTCACTGTCAGAATCCGTCTAGTGTAACTATCTTGGAATCTGGAGTCTGTTGAAGGCTTGAAACTTTCAGGGGAAGGCCTCGACAGCAAAGCAATTTGTTTTTTCTTTGAGAAGGCGTTTCACTCTTGTTGCCCAGGCTGGAGTGCAGTGGCGCCATCTCAGCTCACTGCGACCTCTGTCTCCCGCGTTCAAGTGATTCTCCTGCCTCACCCTCCCGAGTAGCTGGGATTACAGGCGTGTGCCACCATGCCAACTAATTTGTTTTTAGTAGAAATGGGGTTTCACCATGTTGGCCAGGCTAGTCTCGCATTCCTGACCTCAAATGATCTGCCCACCTCGGCCTCCCAAAATGCTGGGATTACAGGCGTGAGTCACCATGCGCAGCCAAAGTAAATTTTAAAATCAATTACAGCTCTTTACACAGTAGCAACTACCCATTATCCACCCCTAGCTCCTTAGCAGGCAGCTGTGCATGTGCTCTTGGAGCAGCTTGCACACAGCCTATGGGAACCAGGGTGGGCAAAAAGCATCCTGTCCTATAAATACTAGGAATCTGTGTTCTCATCACTGATTGCTGCTTCTGACCAGAGGGAAAAAGAGAGAAGTAGGCAGCCATTGTTGTTGCTTCTTCCCTTTCACATTGTTGTAAGCCCCCCCGCTCTGGCTGAAGTGACTTCCAAGGGGTACAAAGGGCCAGTGTCCTTTTCCTTCCTCCTTTTGTTTTTCTCTTTTCCCCCTTTTCATAGCCAGACATTAAAGACTAGAACATTCAAAAGTACTTGCATTTATAGATTAAAAAACTGTATATGCTCAGGGAAAGATGAAACCTCATTAAAGACCGAAGAAGACCTTAATTTATACCTAATGCTGATTTTTGGCATATGGATAACCTACAATAACAAAAAGTAAACAAAAACTGTAGTGAGCTGGGCAGAGCAAGATGGCCAAGTAGGAACAGCTCCGGTCTCCAGCTCCCAGCGCAAGTGACACAGAAGACGGGTGATTTCTGCATTTTCAACTGAGGTACCCAGTTCATCTCACTAGGGAGTGCCGGACAATCGGTGCCGGTCAGCTGCTGCAGCCCAACCAGTGAGAGCTGAAGCAGGGCGAGGCATCGCTTCACCTGGGTAGTGCAAGGGGGAAGGGAATCCCTCTTCCTAGCCAGGGGAACTGAGACACACAACACCTGGAAAATCGGGTAACTCCCACCCCAATGCTGCACTTTACCAAGGGTCTTAGCTAACGGCACACCAGGAGATTATATCCCACACCTGGCCGGGAGGGTCCCAAGCCCACGGAGCCTCCCTCATTGCTAGCACAGCAGTCTGAGATCTAACTGCAAGGCAGCAGTGAGGCTAGGGAGGGGCACCCACCATTGCTGAGGCTTAAGTAGGTAAACAAAGCCTCCAGGAAGCTCAAACTGGGTGGAGCCCACAACAGATCAAGGAGGCCGCCTGTCTCTGTAGACTCCACCTCTGGGGACAGGGCACAGCTAAACAAAAAGCAGCAGAAACCTCTGCAGATGCAAACGACCCTGTCTGACAGCTTTGAAGAGAGCAGTGGATCTCCCAACACGGACGTTGAGATCTAAGAATGGACAGACTGCCTGCTCAAGTGGGTCCCTGACCCCTGAGTAGGCTGACTGGGAGACATCCCCCACTAGGTGCAGACCAACAGCCCACACCTCACACGGCAGGGTACACCCCTGAGACAAAGCTTCCAAATCAAGAATCAGACAGGTACACTCACTGTTCATCAATATTCTATCTTCTGCAACCTCTGCTGCTGATACCCAGGCAAATAGGGTCTGGAGTGGACCTCAAGCAATCTCCAACAGACCTACAGCTGAGGATCCTGACTGTTAGAAGGAAAACTAACAAACAGGAAGGATACCCACACCAAAACACCATCAGTATGTCACCATCATCAAAGACCAAAGGCAGATAAAACCACAAAGATGGGGAAAAAGCAGGGCAGAAAAGCTGGAAATTCAAAAAATAAGAGCACATCTCCCCCTCCAAAGGAATGCAGCTCACCAGCAACAGATCAAAGCTGAACGGAGAATGACTTTGACGAGTTGAGAGAAGAAGGCTTCAGTTGATCAAACTTCTCAGAGCTAAAGGAAGAATTACATACCCAGCACAAAAAACTAAAAATCTTGAAAAAAGAATGGAAGAATGGATAACTAGAATAATCCATGCAGAGAAGGGCATAAACGAACTGACAGAGATAAAAAACCATGACACGAGAAATACATGACAAATGCACAAGCTTCAGTAAATGACTCGATCAACTGGAAGAGAGAGTATCAGTGATTGAGGATCAAATGAATGAAATGAAGTGAGAAGAGAAGTCTATAAAGATAAAAGAGGAAAAAGAAATGAACAAAGCCTCCAAGAAGTATGGGATTCTGTGAAAACACCAAATCTACATCTGATTGGGGTGCCTAAAAGTGAGGGGGAAAATGGAACCAAGTTGGAAAATACTCTTCCGGATATCATCCAGGAGAACTTCCCCAACCTAGTAAGGCAGGCCAACATTCAAATTCAGGAAATAAAACACTCAAATTCAGGAAATACAGAGAATGCCACAAAGATACTCCTCGAGAAGAGCAACTCCAAGACACACAATTGTCAGATTCACCAAAGTTGAAATGAAGGAAAAACTGCTGAGGGCAACCAGAGAGAAAGGTCGGGTTACCCACAAAGGGAAGCCCATCAGACTAACAGCAGATCTCTCAGCAGAAACTCTCCAAGCCAGAAGAGAGTGGGGGCCAATATTCAACATTCTTAAAGAAAAGAATTTTCAACCTAGAATTTCATATCCAGCCAAACTAAGTTTCATAAGTGAAGGAGAAATAAAATCCTTTACAGATAAGCAAATGCTTAGAGATTTCATCACCACCAGGCCTGACCTACAAGAGACCCTGAAGGAAGCACTAAACATGGAAAGGAACAACCAGTACCAACCATCACAAAAACATGCCAAAATGTAAAGACCATTGATGCTAGGAAGAAACTGCATCAACTAACAAGCAAAATAACCAGCTAATATCATAATGACAAGATCAAGTACACAGACAATAATATTAACCTTAAATGTAAATGGACTAAATGGTCCAATTAAAAGACACAGACTGGCAAATTAGATAAAGAGTCAAGACCCATCAGTTTGCTGTATTCAGGAGACCCATCTGACGTGCAGAGACATACATAGGCTCAAAATAAAGGGATGGAGAAAGATTTACCAAGCAAATGGAGAACAAAAAAAAGCAGGAGTTGCAATCCTAGTCTCTGATAAAACAGACTTTAAACCATCAAAGATCAAAAGAGACAAAGAAGGCCATTACATAATGGTAAAGGGATCAATTCAACAGGAAGAGCTAACTGTCCCAAATATATATGTACCCAATACAGGAGCACCCAGATTCATAAAGCAAGTCCTTAGAGACTTACAAAGATACTTAGACTCTCATACGATAATAATGGGAGACTTCAACACCCCACTGTCAACATTAGACAGATCAATGAGACAGAAATTTAACAAGGATATCCAGGAATTGAACTCAACTCTGCACCAAGTGGACCTAATCAACATCTACATAACTCTCCACACCAAATCAACAGAATGTACATTCTTCTCAGCACCACATCACACTTATTCCAAAATTGACCACATAGTTGGAAGTAAAGCACTCCTCAGCAAATGTACAAGAACAGAAATTATAACAAACTGTCTCTCAGACCACAGCGCAATCAAACTAGAAATCAGGACTAAGAAACTCAATCAAAACCTCTCAACTACATGGAAACTGAACAATCTGCTCCTGAATGACTACTGGGTACATAACGAAATGAAGGCAGAAATAAAGATGTTCTTTGAAACCAATGAGAACAAAGATACAACATACCAGAATCTCTGGGACACATGTAAAGCAGTGTGTAGAGGAAAATGTATAGCACTAAATGCCCACAAGAGAAAGCTGGAAAGATCTAAAATTGACACCCTAACATCACAATTAAAAGAACTAGAGAAGCAAGAGCAAACACATTCAAAAGCTAGCAGAAAGCAAGAAATAACTAAGATCAGAGCAGAACTGAAGGAGATAGAGACACAAAAAACCCTCCAAAAAAATCAATGAATCCAGGAGTTGGTTTTTTGAAAAGATCAACAAAATTGACAGACCGCTAGCAAGACTAATAAAGAAGTAAAGAGAGAGGAATCAAGTAGACGCAATAAAAAATGATAAAGGGGATATCACCACCAACCCCACAGAAATACAAACTATCATCAGAGAATATTATAAACACCTCTACGCAAATCAACTAGAAAATCTAGAAGAAATGGATAATTTCCTGGACACGTACACTCTTCCAAGACTAAACCAGGAAGAAGTTGAATCCCTGAATAGACCAATAGCAGGCTCTGAAATTGAGGCAATAATTAATAGCCTACCAACCAAAAAAAGTCCAGGACCGGATGGATTCACAGCTGAATTCTACCAGAGGTACAAGGAGGACCTGGTACCATTCCTTCTGAAACTATTGCAATCAATAGAAAAAGAGGGAATCCTCCCTAACTCATTTTATGAGGCCAACATCATCCTGATACCAAAGCCTGGCAGAGACACAACAAAAAAAGAGAATTTTAGACCAATATCCCTGATGAACATCGATGCAAAAATCCTCAATAAAATACTGGCAAACTGAATCCAAAAGCACATCAAAAAGCTTATCTACCTTGATCAAGTGGGCTTCATCCCTGGGATGCAAGGCTGGTTCAACATATTCAAATCAATAAACGTAATCCAGCATATAAACAGAACCAAAGACAAAAACCACATGATTATCTCAATAGATGCAGAAAAGTCCTTTGACAAAATTCAACAGCCCTTCAT
Organism: Rhinopithecus roxellana; assembly: GCF_007565055.1. Classification (NCBI taxonomy): domain Eukaryota; kingdom Metazoa; phylum Chordata; class Mammalia; order Primates; family Cercopithecidae; genus Rhinopithecus; species Rhinopithecus roxellana. Next base: position 112,422,790 of record NC_044551.1, read on the forward strand.
GCTAAAAACTCTCAATAAACTAGGTATTGATGGAATGTATCTCAAAATAATAAGAGCTATTTATGGCAAACCCACAGCCAATATCATACTGAATGGGCAAAAACTGGAAGCATTCCCTTTGAAAACTGGCACAAGACAGGGATGCCCTCTCTCACCACTCCTATTCAACATAGTGTTGGAAGTTCTCGCCAGGGCAATCAGGCAAGAGAAAGAAATCAAGGGTATTCAGTTAGGAAAAGAAGAAGTCAAATTGTCCCTGTTTGCAGATGACATGGTTGTGTATTTAGAAAACCCCATTGTCTCAGCCCAAAATCTCCTTAAGCTGATGAGCAACTTCAGCAAAGTCTCAAGATACAAAAATTATGTATAAACAAAATGGAAATATCAACAAAGAGATAAAAAATCTGAAAAGAAACCAAAAGAAATTCTAAGATGAAAACTACAATAACAAATAAAAATTTTACTAGAGGGAGTGAAAGGCAGATTTGAGCAGTCAGAAGAAATGATCAGCAAACCTGAAGATAGGACAATGGAAGGGAACAAAGCCTAAAGAGTGTGTGGGAAACCATCAAGCCGTCCAACATATGCATTTTGGGTATTCCAGAAGGAGAAGAGAGAAATGGGAAGAGAGAATATTAGAAGAAATAATGGCTGAAAACTTTCCAAGTTTAATGGAAGGCATGCAGATAAAAATTTAAGAAGCTTAATGAACGCTAAATAAGATGAATGCAAAGAGAGCCATACTGAGATACATTACAATCCAACTTTTGAAAGAGAAAGACAAAGAGAGTCCTGAAAGCAGCTAGAGAGAAGTGACTCATCACATACAAGGGATCCTTAACAAGAGAATTAGCAGATTTCTTACCAGAAACTTGGGAGACCAGAAGGCAGTGAGCCAATATATTCATAGTGCTAAAAGGAAAAAACAAAAAAAAAACCTATCAACCAAAAATCATATATCCAGCAACACTGTCCTTCAAAAGCAAGGAAGAAACTGAGACATCCCCAGAAAAACAAAAGCCGAAGGAGTACATTACCACTAGACCTGCTCTGCAGTAAATGCTCAATGGCATTTTGCAAAATGAAAGGACAGTAGACAGCAATTGAAAACCATGTGAAGAAATAAACATAAATACATCAGCAACTATAAGGCTAATATTATTGTAACAATGGTTTGTAACTCAGTTTTTTGTTTTCTCCATAATTTAAGAGACTAATACATTTTTAAAAAATAGTTATTAGTCTAAAAGCTGCTGTTATTTTCATTTTGGCTTGTAATGCACATTTTGTTTTCCATGTAATTGAAGAGACTAATGCTCTTAAAAAATTATTAGTCTATGCCTTTGGATATATATGTATAAGGATTTAATTTTGTAATATCAACAACTAAAAGGAGTAGAAACGTGGCTATTAAGAAGTAGAGTCTTTGTATGTTATTGAAGTTAAACTGATATAAATTTAAATTGGAGTGTTACAGCTTTAGGATGTTAAATGTAATATCCATGGTAACTGCAAAGAAAGATGATGAGAGATTATGTAAAAAGGGAAATAAGAAAGAATTTAAACATTGTAATACAAAAACAAAATCAACTTAACACAAAAGAAGATAGCAATGCAGGAAATGAAGGACAAAAACTATAAAGCATATTAAAAACAACAGAATGACAGAAGTAAGTCTTTTATCAGTAATTATTTAAAGTGTAAATGGCTTAAAAGACATTTACAATCAAAAGACAGATAAAAGACAAATAGCAGAATGGATAAAAACAGAGGATGCAATTACATGCTCTCTATAAAAGATTCACTTTAGATCCAAAGACACAAACAAGTTAAAAATGGAAAGATTAAAAAAAAAATCCCATGCAAATAATATTTAAAAGAAAGCAAGGTTGGGCATGGTTGCTCACACCTGTAATCCCAGCACTTTGGTAGACCAAGGTAGCTGGCCTACTTGAGGCCAGGAGTTTGAGACCAGCCTGGCCAAACCCCATCTCTACCAAAAATACAAAAATTAGCCAGGTATGTTGGCACTTGCTTGTAATTCCAGCTACTTGAGAAGCTGAGACATGAGAATTGCTTGAACACGAGAAAAAGAGGTTGCAGTGAGCCAAGATGATGGCAGTGCACCTCAATCTGGGTGACAGAGAGAAGAAAGAAAAGAAAGAAAAGAAAAGAAAAGAAGAAAGAAAGAAAGAAAGAAAGAAAGAAAGAAAGAAAGAAAGAAAGAAAGAAAGAAAGAAAGAAAGAAAGAAAGAAAGAAAGAAAGAAAGAAAGAAAGAAAGAAAGAAAGAAAGAAAAGCAAGCAGGGTAGCTATACTAATATCAGACAAAATAGACTTTAAATTTTAAAAGATTACAAGAGACAAAGAAGAACATTCATTGTCCATGTCACTATCAGCATTTTGGACAAAACCATTTCAACAAGTCTCTAGGAAGCTCCAAACATTCCCACATCTTCTTGTCTTCTTCTGAGCCCTCCAAACTATTCCAACCTCTGCCCATTGCCCAGTTCCAAAGCTGCTTACATATTTTCAAGTTTGTTTATACTATTGCCCCACTCCTGGTACCAATTTACTGTATTAGTCCATTTTCACACTGTCATGAAGAAATACCCAAGACTGGATTATTTACATAGGAAAGAGGTTTGTTTAATTGACTCACAGTTCCACATGGCTGGGGAGGCCTCAGGAAAATTCCAATCATGGTGGAAGATGAAGGGGAAGCAAGTACCTTCTTCATAAGGCAGCAGGAGAGAGAGACAGAAGGAGGAACTTCCAAACACTTATAAAACCATAAGATCTCATGAGAACTCGCTCACTATTACTAGAACAGCATGGTGGAAACTGCTTCTGTGGTTCAATCACCTCCCTCCCTCGACGTATGAGATTACAAGTCCCTCCCTCAACACATGGGGATTATAATTTGAGATGAGATTTGGGTGGGGAGACAGAGTCAAACCATATCACCCCATTCTTAATAGATAACCAGACAGAAGATAAGGACATGTTGGACTTAAATAACATAACAAAGCAACTAGATCTGATAGACATATACAGAACACCCTACTCGATGATGACAGAACACACACTTTTCTCAAGTGTACATGGGACATGTCCCAGGACGCATCATGTGTCAGGCCACTAATTCAGTCTCAATAGATTTGAAAAGATAGCTATCATACAAAGTATATTCTTCAAACACAACAGGATGAAGTTCAAAATCAATGACAGAAAGAAAAATGGAAAATTTACAAATGTATGGATATTAAACAACACACTCTTAAACAACCAATGGATCAAATAGGATATCACAATGGAAATTAGAAAGTAGTTAGAGACAAATGAAAATGAAAACACAACATACCAAAATATGAAACATAGTAAAAGTAGTGCTAAGGGGGAAATTTATAGCTATGAATGCTTATAAAATAAGAACAATCTCAAATCAATAATTGTATTAGTCTGTTGTCATACTGCTATAAAGAACTGCCTGAGACTGGGTAATTTATAAAGAAAAGAGGTTTAACTGATTCAGTTCGGCAGGGCTGAGGAGGCATCAGGAAACTTACAATTATGGCAGAAGGGGAAGCAAATATGTCCTTCTTCATATGGTGGCAGGAAGAAGTGCTGAACAAAGGGGGCAAAGCCCCTTGTATAATAACACCATCAGATGTCATGACAACTCCCACACTAACACAAGAACAGCCTGAGGGTAACCACCCCAATGATTAAATTACCTCCCACTGGGTCCCTCACACAATATGTGGGGATTATGGGAACCACAATTCAAGATGAGATTTGCATGAGGACACAGCCAAACCGTATCATTCTGCCCCTGGCCCCTCACAAATCTAATGTCCTCATATTTTAAAACACAATCAGGCCCTTCCAACAGTCCCCCAAAGTCTTAACTCATTCCAGCATTAACTCAAAAGTCCAAGTCCAAAGTCTCATCTGAGACAAGGCAAGTCCTTTCCACCTATGGGCCTGTAAAATCAAAAGCAAGTTAGTTATTTCCTAGATACAATGGGGGTCAGGCATTTGGTAAATACACCCATCCCAAATAGGAGAAATTAGCCAAAACAAGGGCCTACAGGTCCCATGCAAGTCCAAAATCCAGTGAAGTAGTATTTAAATCTAAAAGGTCCAAAATAATATCTTTTGACTCCATGTCTCACATACAGGTCATGCTGATGCAAGAGGTGTATCACATGGCCTTGGGCAGCTTCATCTCTGTGGCTTTGCAGGGTACAGCCTCACTCCTGGCTGATTTCTTGGACTGGCATTGAGTGTCTGTGGATTTCCAGGTGCACAGTGAAAGCTGTCAGTGGATCTACCATTCTGGGGTCCAAAGGATGGTAGCCTTCTTCTCACAGCTCTACCAGGCAGTGTCTCAGTGAGGACTCTGTGTGGGGGCTCTGACTAGATTTTCCTTCTGCACTGTCCTAGAAGAGGTTTTCCATGAGGGCTCTACCCCTGCAGCAAACTTCTGCCTAGATATTCAGGTGTTTTCATACATCCTCTGAAATCTAGACAGAGTCTCCCAAACCTCAATTATTAACTTCTGTGCACCCACAAGTTCAACATCAGGTGCAAGCTGCCAAGGCTTGGGGCTTGCACACTCCAAAGCAACAGCCTGAGCTGTATGTTGGCCCCTTTTAGCCATGCTGGAGCTGAAGCAGCCAGAATGCAGGGCCCCATGACCTGAGGCTGCATAGAGCAAGGGGGCTCTTGACCTGGCACAGGAAACCACTTTTCTCCCACTAGGCTCCCTGGTCTGTGATGGAAGTGGCTGCTGTGAAGGTCTCTGACATGCATTGGAGACATTTTCCCTACTGTGTTGGTGATTAACATTTGGCTCCTCATTACTTATGAAAATTTCTGTAGCTGGCTTGAATTTGTCCCCCAGAAAATGTTTTTTTTTTTCTATCACATTGTCAGCCTGCAAATTTTCAGAACTTTTATGCTCTGCTTACTCTTGAACACTTTGCTGCTTAGAAATTTCTTCCACCAGATACCCTAAATCATCTCTCTCAAGTTCAAAGTGCCACAGATTGCTAGGGCAGGGGTAAAATGCTGCCAGTCTCTTTGTATAGCAAAAGTGACCTTTACTCCAGTTTTCAACAGGTTCCTCATCTCCATCTGAGACTACCTCAACCTGGACTTTGCTGCCCATATCACTATCAGCATTTTGGTCAAAGCCATTTAATGAGTCTTTAGGAAGTTCCAAACTTTCCCACACTTTCCTGCTTCTTCTGACCCCTCCAAATGGCCCCAACCTCTGCCTGTTACCCAGTTCCAAAGTCACTTCCACATTTCTGGGCCTCTACAACAATGCCCCACTCTCTGTGATGGTACCATTTTCTTGGGTAATTAATATAGGAAAGAGATTTAATTGGCTCACAGTTCCACAGGGCTGGGGAGGCCTCAGGAAACTTATGATCATGGCAGAAGGGGAAGCAAACATCTGCACATGGCAGCAGGAAGGAGAAGGGCTGAGCAAAAAGGGGAAAACCCCTTATACAAGAAAACCATCAGATCTCATGAGAACTCACTATCATGAGAACAGCATGAGAGTAACCACCCCCATGGTTACACTACCTCCTACTGGGTCACTCCAGTGACACGTGAGGATTGTGGAAACACAATAAAAGATGAGATTTGTGTGGGGACACAGTCATACCATATCAATAATCTTACTTTAGACTAAAGAAACTAGAAAAAGAAGAGCAAAACAAATTTAAATCATCATCATCATAATAAAGATTTAGATAAAAGATAAATGAAACAGGGAATTTAAAAAAAAAGAGAAAAATCAATCAAAACTTGGTTTTGTATAAAGATCAACAAAATTGACAAATTTTTAGCTAGTTTAACCAAGAAAAAAGAGAAAAGAGAAAAGACTCAAATTGCTAAAATGAGAAAATGAAAATGTGGAAATGGGAACATTACTACTAAGTCTACAGAAATATAAAGGATTTACAAAGAGTACTATAAATAATTATACACCAACAAATTGTATAACCTAGATAAAATGGGTAAATTTCTGGAAACACAAAACCTACCAAGACTAAATCATGAAAATAGAAAATCTGAATGAACCTATAACTAGTAAGGTGATTGATTCACAAATTTCCCAACAACAACAACAAAAAGCCCTGAATTAGATGGCTTCACTGGTGAATTCTATCAAGCATTAAAAAAAGAACAATAGCAACCCCATTCAAAAATGGGCAAAGGACTTGAATAGACAGTTCTTTAAAGAAGGTGTACTAATGGCCAATTAGCACATGAAAAGTTGCTCAACATCACTAATCATCAAGAGAAGACAAATCAAAACTACAATGAGATACCACCTGTCACCTATTAGGATGGCTACTATCAAGAAAACAGAAAATAACAAGTGTTGACAAGGATGTGAAGAAATTGAATCCCATGTGCCCTCTTGGTGGGAATGTAAATTGGTACACCTGCTGTAGAAAACAGTATGGTAATTCCTCAAAAAATTAAAAACAGAGTTACCATATAATCCAGTAGTTCCACTTCTGAGTATATACTCCCCATATTTAAAACAGACTCTCAAAGGAATATGTGTACAACCATGTTTAAGTAGCATTATTCACAATACTAAAGTGTGGAAACAATGTAAGTGTCCATCAACAGATGTATGGATAAGCAAAATATGGCATCTACACACAACGGAATTTTATTTAGTCTTAAAAAGGAAGGAAATTCTTACATATGCTAAAACATGGATAAGCCTTAAGGACATTGTGCCAAGTGAAAAAACAAATACTCTATGATTTCACTTACATGACGTAGTTATAGTAATCAAAATCATAGAAAAATCAGTAGAAAGATGGTTGTCAGAGGATGGGGTGAGGAGGAAATGGGGAGTTACTGTTTAAAGGGTAATATAGTGTTTCATTTTATGAGATGGAAAGTTACAGAGATGGATGGTGTGGATGGTTACACAACAAACATTATAAATGTATTTAATACCACTGAATTGTACACTTAAATATAGTTAAGATGTAAATTTTATGTTATGTGTATGTTAACACGATAAAAATTTGGAAAAATGTTTAGATCTTAAAATACTAATTATTCCATTTGTTGCATCTGCTAGATCTCACTTATGTAATTTGTAATTTTTAAACATGAGCTCATCTTCAAGGATGAATATTTACTTTTTGGGAGTTTTATGTGCTTTAGTTTATAGAATTATTTGAATAGAGTGTGTTCAGCCCTTGCTTACATTTGGAAAATGAAGAGTTTCAATGACTCTGAAGCATTTTTAACATCCAAGTACCTGACAGGATGCCAGGTTCCATTCGAACTGCATGCTTCAGGAGTTATCTAACGTAGGCAAACTAATTTCTCCCCTTTCTCAGATCACACACCCTACGCTTGCTGCAAATTCCTGATTTGTCCTAAGCACACAGCCTGAATCAGTTTCCACAAATAATCATCCTACCTCCTGTTCTCTATTCAGTCCTCCCTTCTCTTTTTTCTTAAGCTTACATCTTCATTTCCCTCTTTTTGGTGGCAGGTTTACCCAGCCTGATCTTCACCTCTACCTCTATAGTCTGTTGTTCAAGTTATTCCTACTTCTAAATCAATAAATACATCCATTTATTCATTTAGCAATGTGTGAGATCTTTCTGCACTATCATAAACTTAGTAAAATTCTGTTTTAGAATTTAAAGTAAAAATATGATCGAATGACTCTGATCTCAAATAGGAGTACACACAGATTGCATGTAGAATTTGAGAGGGTTGTGATTTCATTATAAGATGTATTTATAAATATTAGACTGTATTTTCTTAAGAATAAAAATGAATAAAAATTGACATTCTGAATATTAGCCTTAAATCTGTCTCACGGAGAGATTGCCAAAAACTATGATAGCCACACTATATTTAAAATTTTAAGGGTAAAAGAGTAATATTAGCTCCAGAAAAACTAAAGACAGCTCATTGTTCCAGCAAGACTCTTGTGAAAAAAATAACAAATAAAGGGTCGTGAAAAAGGGGCCTAATTCTTTGAAACTGAGGACAGTTACATTTCCCATTAAGAAAACTCACCAAAGATATAATACACATAGTTTGTACTGTCTGAGCAGTGAAAAAAATTTTTTCTTACTGAGTTTCTAAACTTAAAATGATGTGCACACAGCCCCAGGTCTGAAGACAGCCTTGAGATTTCTCTTCACTATGTAAGTCCTGGGAGAGGAAACCAGTAAGGAGATGGAAGGAACAAAGCAGAGGTCCCCATGCCCATCACCCAACACATCTAGGAGGAAGTGAAATTGTGAGCATTTCCCTCGACACATGCTATAAGCATTGGGAAACATCCAGGGAGAAAAAGTCAGAGGTTGTCAGAGATGCATCTGTTTAT